>NC_138313.1:43367500-43830000 GCF_965601325.2 Salmo salar
TACTCCATAATAGGGACTAAGATGGGACTAAGATACAGTAGATACTCCATAATAGATACAGTAGATACTCCATAATAGATACAGTAGATACTCTATAATAGATAAAGTAGATACTCCATAATAGATACAGTAGATACTCTATAATATGGATTAAGATACAGTAGATACTGTATAATCGATACAGTAGATACTCCATAATAGATACAGTAGATACGCCATAATAGATACAGTAGATACTCTATAATATGGATTAAGATACAGTAGATTCTCCATAATAGATACAGTAGATACTCTATAATAGATACAGTAGATACTCTATAATAGATATAGTAGATACTCTATAATAGATACAGTAGATACTCTATAATAGGGACTAAGATGGGACTAAGATACAGTAGATACTCCATAATAGATACAGAAAGATACTCCATAATAGCTACAGTAGATACTCTATAATAGATACAGTAGATAGTCTATAATAGATACAGTAGATACTCCATAATAGGGACTAAGATGGGACTAAGATACAGTAGATACTCCATAATAGATACAGTAGATACTCCATAATAGATACAGTAGATACTCCACAATAGATACAGTAGATACTCTATAATAGATACAGTAGATACTCTATAATAGATGCAGTAGATACTCCATAATAGGGACTAAGATGGGACTAAGATACAGTAGATACTCCATAATAGATACAGTAGATACTCCATAATAGATACAGTAGATACTCCGTAATAGATACAGTAGATACTCCATAATAGGGACTAAGATGGGACTAAGATACAGTAGATACTCCATAATAGATACAGTAGATACTCCATTATAGATACAGTAGATACTCCATAATAGATACAGTAGATACTCCATAATAGATACAGTAGATACTCCATAATAGATACAGTAGATACTCCATAATAGATACAGTAGATTCTCCATAATAGATACAGTAGATACTCCATAATAGATACAGTAGATACTCCATAATAGATACAGTAGATACTCCATAATAGATACAGTAGATACTCTATAATAGATACAGTAGATACTCTATAAAAGATACAGTAGATACTCCATAATAGATACAGTAGATACTCCATAATAGGAGCTGACTGTTTGTACTGCATGTTAATGTAGATCTTTTGCAGAGGCCAAAAATCAGCTAGTTTTGACGTGACATACAGTATTGGATGTGTTTGGGGTGAGGTGTGTGTGTGTGTGTGTGTGTGTGTGTGTGTGTGTGTGTGTGTGTGTGTGTGTGTGAGTGAGATTAGGGAAAGGTGGGTCAGTTGGATTCAAACCCAAATCGTTACTCTACCTGTCTGCCTGTATGGTTTGTACAGAGGTGAGACTACTGGCTGTACTTACCTCTGATGTACTGTACAGTAGCCTTTTCTTTCTTTTTTAAATACAATAAAAACTTCACCAAAGAAAACATTTCCAATTTTAATTTTCTCCTTATCCCCCCACCTCCATTTTGTTCTCTTCATTAATAATCCTTAATACCATGAGAATCATTGACATGTTGAGCTCTGCTAATATTATTAAACACACAATCATATCAGACCTAACAAGTGATTATGTTTTATAGAGTAAGAAAAGTGAAACACACAATCCCTGGACAATGAAGTATTCTTGTCTGGGGCACAGGGCTGATGCCAATAATATAGTACAGTTGTGTAGAGTTGTACTGGGTCGGTAGAAGTGCTGAGTGTAGAGACTTTATGACTTGAGGGGTCACTTCGTTTTAGGGCCAATAGGGAGTGCTCAGAACCAGACATAGTGTTTTTATGGAAGGGGCCTGAATGGGTGAGGACACTGAAGGAATGACTCACAAAAACAACTATAAGATGGGAAATGACTCCCCTTCTGGAAGCAACGTGTTATTCTCAGTCTGCTGTTTCCCATGGCAGAATATAAGGTTCCTCTCAATTTGTGAGACAGTGAAGACTACATTTTTTGGGGAGGTCTCCTGGACTTTTGAATGTGGTTGGCTAATTCAATAAAGCACATACAGTGGCAAGAAAAAGCATGTGAACCTTTTGGAAATACCTGGATTTCTGCATAAATTGGTCCTAAAATTTGATCTGATCTTCATCTAGGTCACAACAATAGACAAACACAGTCTGTTTAAACTAATAACACACACAATTATACGTTTTCATGTCTTTATTGAACACACCATGTAAACATTCACAGTGCAGGGTGGAAAAAGGATGTTGGATTTAATAACTGGTTGACCCTCCTTTGGCAGCAATAACCTCAACCAAACGTTTCTGTAGTTGCGGATCAGACCTGCACAATGGTCATGAGGAATTTTGGACCATTCCTCTTTACAAAACTGTTTCAGTTCAGAAATATTATTGGGTTGTCTGGTGTGAACTGCTCTCTCGTGGTACTGCCACAGCATCTCAATCGGGTTGAGGTCAGGACTCTGACTGGGCCTCTCCAGAAGGTGTATTTTCTTCTGTTGAAGAAGCCATTCTGTTG
The DNA here is from genome assembly GCF_965601325.2 of Salmo salar. Classification (NCBI taxonomy): domain Eukaryota; kingdom Metazoa; phylum Chordata; class Actinopteri; order Salmoniformes; family Salmonidae; genus Salmo; species Salmo salar. The sequence continues at coordinate 43,370,000 of NC_138313.1, forward strand.
TTGATTTACTTCTGTGTTTTGGATGGTTGTCCTGTTGCATCACCCAACTTCTGTTGAGCTTCAATTGGTGGACAGATAGCCTTACTTTCTCCTGCAAAATGTCTTGCTAACTTGGGAATTCATTTTTCCGTCGATGATAGCAAGCTGTTCAGGCCCCGAGGCAGCAAAGCAGCTCCAAACCATGATGCTCCCTCCATCATACTTTACAGATAGGATGATGTTTTGATGTTGGTGTGCTGTGCCTTTTTTTTTCTCCACACATAGTGTTGTGTGTTCCTTCCAAACAACTCAACTGTAGTTTCATCTGTCCACAGAATATTTTGCCAGTAGTGCTGTGGAACATCCAGGTGCACTTTTGCAAACTTTATTTGGACAGCAGTGGCTTCTTCCGTGGTGTCCTCCCATGAACACCATTCTTGTTTAGTGTTTTACGTGTCGTAGACTCGTCAACCAAGATGTTAGCATGTTCCAGAGATTTCTGTAAGTCTTTAGCTGACACTCTAGGATTCTTCTTAACCTCAGTGAGCATTCTGCACTGTGCTCTTGCAGTCATCTTTGCAGGATGGCCACTCCTAGGGAGAGTAGCAACAGTGCTGAACTTTCTCACATACTTTTTCTTGCCACTGTATATTGTGATTTTTCAGAGACAAAGGTAGACTGACAGTCTTTCAGCAGGTATCGTTGATAGACCTATGTTCCATGGAGAGCTGCTTCATGTCCCCTCTCAGCCAACTATGGAGAGAGACCAGTATCATGTCCCCTCTCAGCTAACTATGGAGAGAGACCAGCATCATGTCCCCTCTCAGCTAACTATGGAGAGAGACCAGTATCATGTCCCCTCTCAGCTAACTATGGAGAGAGACCAGTATCATGTCCCTTCTCAGCTAACTATGGAGAGAGACCAGTATCATGTCCCCTCTCAGCTAACTATGGAGAGAGACCAGTATCATGTCCCCTCTCAGCTAACTATGGAGAGAGACCAGTATCATGTCCCCTCTCAGCTAACTATGGAGAGAGACCAGTATCATGTCCCCTCTCAGCTAACTATGGAGAGAGACCAGTATCATGTCCCCTCTCAGCTAACTATGGAGAGAGACCAGTATCATGTCCCCTCTCAGCTAACTATGGAGAGAGACCAGTATCATGTCCCCTCTCAGCTAACTATGGAGAGAGACCAGTATCATGTCCCTTCTCAGCTAACTATGGAGAGAGACCAGTATCATGTCCCCTCTCAGCTAACTATGGAGAGAGACCAGTATCATGTCCCCTCTCAGCTAACTATGGAGAGAGACCAGTATCATGTCCCCTCTCAGCTAACTATGGAGAGAGACCAGTATCATGTCCCCTCTCAGCTAACTATGGAGAGAGACCAGTATCATGTCCCTTCTCAGCTAACTATGGAGAGAGACCAGTATCATGTCCCCTCTCAGCTAACTATGGAGAGAGACCAGTATCATGTCCCCTCTCAGCTAACTATGGAGAGAGACCAGCATCATGTCCCTTCTCAGCTAACTATGGAAAGAGACCAGTATCATGTCCCCTCTCAGCTAACTATGGAGAGAGACCAGTATCATGTCCCCTCTCAGCTAACTATGGAGAGAGACCAGTATCATGTCCCCTCTCAGCTAACTATGGAGAGAGACCAGTATCATGTCCCTTCTCAGCTAACTATGGAGAGAGACCAGTATCATGTCCCCTCTCAGCTAACTATGGAGAGAGACCAGTATCATGTCCCCTCTCAGCTAACTATGGAGAGAGACCAGTATCATGTCCCCTCTCAGCTAACTATGGAGAGAGACCAGTATCATGTCCCCTCTCAGCTAACTATGGAGAGAGACCAGTATCATGTCCCTTCTCAGCTAACTATGGAGAGAGACCAGTATCATGTCCCCTCTCAGCTAACTATGGAGAGAGACCAGTATCATGTCCCCTCTCAGCTAACTATGGAGAGAGACCAGTATCATGTCCCCTCTCAGCTAACTATGGAGAGAGACCAGTATCATGTCCCCTCTCAGCTAACTATGGAGAGAGACCAGTATCATGTCCCCTCTCAGCTAACTATGGCTCATGAGTACCAATGAATAAAGCTCTGACTCTGACCGGCCTCTGCAAGTATTACATACCTTCCCTCTGTGAGAGAGCTGTTTCTGCCTTGAGGGGTAAACACAGGTCTGTGAGTTTTCTCTCACTCTCTTCACCACGACTCAAAATATCAGAATAGGGCCATGCATACACTGATAGCAGGAAACACGTTGGGAATTGCTGGTGCTTGCAGTTTGTATGGGATCAACATGAATAACTTATAGAGGTTTTTATTTAGGGTGATACATTTGAAGTCTGTGGAAAAGTGCTGATGTGACTATTTCAGAAGGTGTATTGACTCACCTTCTACAAAATGGCTACACAGACTATCTGAGTTGACCCTCGTATTTAATGACATTTTTGCAGTGTCTCCATAAACACTCACAGGGCCCAGTCACAGGGCCCACTCACAGGGACTCACAGGGACTCACAGGGCCCACTCACATGGCCCAGTCACAGAGTCCACTCACAGGGTCCACTCACAGGGTTCACTCACAGAGCCACCTCACAGGGCCCACTCACAGGGTTCACTCACAGGGTTCACTTACAGGGTTCACTTACAGGGCCACCTCACAGGGCCCACTCACAGGGCCCACTCACAGGGTTCACTCACTGGGTCCACTTACAGGGTTCACTTACAGGGTTCACTTACAGGGCCACCTCACAGGGCCCACTCACAGGGCCCACTCACAGGGTTCACTCACAGGGTCCACTTACAGGGTTCACTTACAGGGTTCACTTACAGGGCCACCTCACAGGGCCCACTCACAGGGTTCACTCACAGGGTTCACTCACAGGGTCCACTCACAGGGTCCACTCACAGGGTTCACTCACAGGGTCCACTCACAGGGTCCACTCACAGGGTCCACTCACAGGGTTCACTTACAGGGTTCACTTACAGGGCCACCTCACAGGGCCCACTCACAGGGTTCACTCACAGGGTTCACTCACAGGGTCCACTCACAGGGTCCACTCACAGGGTTCACTCACAGGGTTCACTTACAGGGCCACCTCACAGGGCCCACTCACAGGGCCACCTCACGCTCCTGCTACTCTGTTTATTATATCCTGATGGCTAGTCACCTTACCCTTATACATATCTACCTCCATCACTCCAGTATCCCTGCACATTGTTAATATGGTACTGACCCTGTATATAGTCACCTTCCCCCTATACATATCTACCTCCATCACTCCAGTATCCCTGCACATTGTTAATATGGTACTGATCCTGTATATAGTCACCTTCCCCCTATACATATCTACCTCCATCACTCCAGTATCCCTGCACATTGTTAATATGGTACTGACCCTGTATATAGTCACCTTACCCTTATACATATCTACCTCCATCACTCCAGTATCCCTGCACATTGTTAATATGGTACTGACCCTGTATATAGTCACCTTACCCCTATACATATCTACCTCCATCACTCCAGTATCCCTGCACATTGTTAATATGGTACTGACCCTGTATATAGTCACCTTACCCTTATACATATCTACCTCCATCACTCCAGTATCCCTGCACATTGTTAATATGGTACTGACCCTGTATATAGTCACCTTACCCCTATACATATCTACCTCCATCACTCCAGTATCCCTGCACATTGTTAATATGGTACTGACCCTGTATATAGTCACCTTACCCCTATACATATCTACCTCCATCACTCCAGTATCCCTGCACATTGTTAATATGGTACTGGAACTGAATCTGTATATAGCCTCTTACTTTCTCGTGTTCTTCTATTTCTTATTTGATATGTTGTGTGTTTTTGTTCTACCTTGTTATTTTTAGTACTACATTGATATTGATTACTGCATTGTTGGAGTTAGAGTTTGCAAGAAAAGCGTTTCACTGTAATTGTGTACGTGACATTAAAACTCCAAACTGAAACTGTTATACTGTGTACAGGTGCACACACACACACACACACGCACACACACACTCACACATGCTCACACAAGCTCACACTCACAGACAGGCAGACAGACATACCCTGCTATACCTTTATAAAGGCTGCTGAATGACGCTCCAAAATACCTGCATGATTTTAAAACACCCCTCTGAACGAGGCAGCATTCACACCTAAAACAGAGATTCTCAAATAAGACGCCCTGAGCCAAAAATAGTGTGACAAGGCGCGGTCCACACATTTACAGTCCTGTCATGTGGTGTTAGCTACTCTGATTATGTCAGAAGGCTTCTCTTACAAGCTCATTATAATGTTTGATAAAGATTATTTTTTTTAAATCATGAAAATGAGGATTTCGTTAGCTTAGTAGGCCTAATTCAACAAACCCACAAGGACGACACAGACGAGCTACCTATCACAATTTTGTACTGTTTATTGGTAAGTATATTAAAATACATGTGTATTTAAGTATTTGTATCTGAAATACTTATTTTCTGTGTATTTGAGTATTTTTTTATAATGTGGCCGAATCAACTACTTATATTTTAAGTATATAAAAGTATTTTCAAATAATTTTCTATTTACAACTTTTTTTAAATACTTGTTTCCAAATAGCTTTCAAATACCCTCAGGACCAAACAGACCTGGGTTCAAGTATTTACATGTATTTAAATATTTGTATTTTAAAATACATGCCAATAGTTTCCTAATGTTTTTCCAAATACAATTCAATACTCAACTATTTGTACTTTCAAAGAAAAAATATTAAAATGCATACCTCGAAATGTATTTGACAGTAATTGAAATACAATATAAATATCATTTGAACCCTGGTCTGATAAAGAGAGAGAGAACATTTTTAAATAAACATTACAATGTTTCCAAGGGATATTAACAGTAACACACAAATACAAGCACACAAACTCCAGACTTCATTTTAAGAAGGTGGATAAAATGTATTCGCATTGATGGATTCCTGCCATTCACTCCTGCAGTGAATCTTCACAACCAACAGATGGCGCTGTCACTTGGAGACAGTAATGAGCCGCAGGGGATTATCCAAACTCTCCAGTCATCTCTATGGGGCTTAGTTGTATACTGCACTGTAATAGTCCCTCCCCTGGCGTTAATGCTTCTACTCATCACTCTCCTCCATCATGACTTGGGGCCACAGGGCTAGACATAATGGTTCCTTTCACTCAACCTTCAATCTCCTCTCCCCCGCTCAGGGCTCCTTTCACTCAGCCTTCCATCTGCTCTCCCCCCGCTCAGGGCTCTGTTGACACAGCCTCTCACTGTATGTCAGGGGAGAAGACTGATTTTTTTTTCACAGCCCTCCTTATAAATGAATAGCTAGCTGTATTGTGGGAGGTAGGGACTAGTCACTAAATATATAGCCTACATATGTGTTTATGCAATTTATACCCCAATTTTTGACTCCCTCTGCTCTGCCAACTTATTGGGATGTCTAGGCAAACCAGACCTACTGGAAATCATCTGTTGAACATTGTATTATGGGAATAGACTGGTGAATGTGTAGAGTTACAGGTAGGCACCTAAAGGCACAGTCTATTGATGTATTGTAAACACTTTGTTAGGCCACAAAATAGTGTCTCAAAAGTGATGTTTTAATCACACACTGAGACTAGAGTGGAAGTTGTAACTGTTATACAGTAGCTAGCTTAGCTACTATACAGGAACACACGTGTGTACTGTACCACATTGTAAATCACTATGAATAATGATCAGTGGCAAAGTTACAGCTCCTGTTATTGTAATGGTGAGAGGTTAGCATGTCTTAGGGGTATGATATAAAATGCTAACCTCCCCTGTTATTGTAATGGTGAGAGGTTAGCATGTCTTAGGGGTATGATATTTGTGTCTCTCTAACTTTCTCACTCATCATTATTCACGATTCATTCAGGATTATCCGTAATCATGACAGCGTCCTCATTAATGTAGAAGTGTTTAGAAACACATTCTATTCTTATTTACAATAAAAGTTAGCCCAAAATGACAAAATACATTATTTGCCATTCATTTTTATTGGGCACAAAATATTAATCTGAAACACAACCAAAACAAACAGCAAAATGCATCCAACAAGTTTGTAGAGTCACAAGCTTGATGTAGTCATTGTGTGTTAGGAATATGGGTCCAAATAGTAAACGTTTAACTACTTTAATACACATAAGTGAATTTGTCCCAATTTCTAAACGGTTCACCTGATATGAATGAAAAAACCCTCAAATTAAAGCTGACAGTCTGCACTTTAACTTCATAGTCATTGTATTATTTCCAAATCCAAAGTTCTGGAGTACAGAGCCAAAACAACAACAAAATGGCCATTGTCCCAATACTTTTGAAACTCACTGTAAGTCTCCAACTGGACATTTTTTTTTTTTTTACCATTGACTATGTGGTTCATTTAGTCAGGACAAACAATGACATACACAGAGTTTATCCAACCGTTTTTTTCCCCCCGTCACAAGATGGATCGAAGCTTATATATGCCTCTCTGATGGCTCTTAATGTTCTAAACGGCTCACTCTGCACCTGAGCTAAATGACATGCCACTGCGTTCTTTACACAAACCTCTTCACCCCAGATGTCCTCTAGTTCTCTTTCCTTGTAAACTATTTACTAGGAACAAGGCCCTAGTTTCTTCCCGGGTAAAAAACCAAGATGGCCACCACTGACCCAAGAGTACTGGCACCAGAGGCGGCCGGTCGACCAATTAGGCTCTGGGGAGAAGAAAAAGGGCGCCTAAGAGGTTATTACTACCTCCACTGCCTTCGCCTTTATTACATAATCATATCCAAATGTACACTGTAGAGCCCGAGTGGTGTCTGAGAGGTGGAGGGGGTAGGGGGGGTTTGAGAGGGGTGAGTGTTGGTTTTTAGGGAACACTGATTCCTTATGCCACAGTACAGACTGGCCTCTCATGTCCTGTTTCATGATGGGACCGGGAGCCTCCCCACACCGGCTTCTTCTTGACAGAGAGCCCACAGGACCCATACAGACCTGTCTGCAGGCACGTCAGGGCCGTCTCTGTCTACGCCTGTGTGTCGGTGTGCAAATGGATCATCCTCATTTATATATCTACTGTATGTCCATGGTCTGTTACTAATGTCACATCTCCGATGGCCATGTTTGAATTTTACTATATTTAGCTCATTCAACTTGTATTCAACTTGAATTCTTAACGAATTATACTTCATCCAACACTACTTTATACTTGATTCATCACTACTTTATACATGATCCAGCACTACTTTATACGTTATCCAACACTACTTTATACTTGATTCAACACTACTTTATACTTGATTCAACACTACTTTATACTTGATTCAACACTACTTTATACTTGATTCAACACTACTTTATACTTGATTCAACACTACTTTATATTTGATTCAACACTACTTTATATTTGATTCAACACTACTTTATACTTGATTCAACATTACTTTATACTTCATTCAACACTACTTTATACTTGATTCAACACTACTTTATATTTGATTCAACACTACTTTATACTTCATCCAACACTACTTTATACTTCATCCAACACCACTTCATACTTCATACAGTATGTGTTTCTTACATTTGTCAACAGCAATGTGAATCTTCTGGCCAGAAAACATAGAATGCAAGCCTCGAACGCCCTGAGAGATCTGGACCTGAGCTACAATCACCCTGAGAGATCTGGACTTGAGCTACAATCACCCTGAGAGAGCTGGACCTGAGTTACAATCACCCTGAGAGAGCTGGACCTGAGCTACAATCACCCTGAGAGAGCTGGACCTGAGCTACAATCCCCCTGAGAGATCTGGACCTGAGCTACAATCCCCCTGAGAGATCTGGACCTGAGCTACAATCACCCTGAGAGAGCTGGACCTGAGCTACAATCACCCTGAGAGATCTGGACCTGAGCTACAATCCCCCTGAGAGAGCTGGACCTGAGCTACAATCCCCCTGAGAGAGCTGGACCTGAGTTACAATCACCCTGAGAGAGCTGGACCTGAGCTACAATCACCCTGAGAGAGCTGGACCTGAGCTACAATCACCCTGAGAGAGCTGGACCTGAGCTACAATCACCCTGAGAGATCTGGACCTGAGCTACAATCCCCCTGAGAGAGCTGGACCTGAGCTACAATCACCCTGAGAGAGCTGGACCTGAGCTACAATCACCCTGAGAGATCTGGACCTGAGCTACAATCCCCCTGAGAGAGCTGGACCTGAGCTACAATCACCCTGAGAGAGCTGGACCTGAGCTACAATCACCCTGAGAGAGCTGGACCTGAGCTACAATCACCCTGAGAGATCTGGACCTGAGCTACAATCCCCCTGAGAGAGCTGGACCTGAGCTACAATCACCCTGAGAGAGCTGGACCTGAGCTACAATCACCCTGAGAGATCTGGACCTGAGCTACAATCCCCCTGAGAGAGCTGGACCTGAGCTACAATCCCCCTGACAGCTGTGGACAAGGCAATACACATCTTTAGGTCGAATGTAATCTGACTCCCAAATGCTGTGTAGCATTGGCCTCAGCTCTAAGCTCCTCACACCTGAGAGATCTGGACCTGAGCTACAATCACCTAGGCCGTTCAAGAGTTACGCGACTGTCTGCTGCACTGAGAGATCCACACTGTAGACTGGTGAAACCCAAGTATGTAGATATTTGTGTCAACGGTATTCATGTGACATGAATTTTAAGGGTAGTTATCATTATTGAAATTGTGCCAAACAAACTTTTAACTGATGTTGTTTAGACCTAGACATTGATAGTATAACGGTAAGAACAGTAATGTGATAACTGTTTGTTGACCTCTTTGCCTTTTAATGTCACAGACCTCTTTAAGGTTGGCTACTATTGAGTTGTCACTAATAGGACAGCAGGTATTGGGTGGGACATCGGCGTGTGTCTTTGTGTATGTGATACTGAATGACGATTATTTTTTTTCTCTACAGTGTGGCCCATGATGGAGAGTTCCGGTTTCAGAAATTTCAGTTTTGATGACTGCAGTGAAAAATAACGATGACAAGTTACAGAATATCCAATGAAATATGAGGAGCGTGTAGGCTCGGAAGGCAGATCTGTGTCCACAAAAACTTTGAATCCAAAGAATCCGAGGGGATTCTAGCTTTCCTAGATAGCGTCTCCTGCCATTGTGACCTTGAGTAAGGTACTTAACCCTAAACGTATAGTAATACTAATACGTACAGTTTACTTCTCAGCACCTATGGTACTTGTGTTGTGCCTTTTAAGTGGTCTGGTTTCTGGAATCTTTTAGAATTTGTCAGAGGTTTTCTGAAAAGCGTTATTTGAGATTATTAAATGACATTCTGTTATTTGTCTTGGTCTTCACCATCAGATGCCTGTGAGCTCACACTGGACCTAAAAACAGCACACAGACTCCTCTCTCTAACGGACATGATCAAAAAGGTGATGGGGGAGAAATGAGCAGTTGTATCCTGATTACCCAGAGAGATTTGAGAAACAATCACAAGTGCTGTCACAGGGGTCGTGGAATGGAGATCAAGACGCAGCGTGGATAGTGCTCATTTTCAATACTTTAATGAAGACACTTGACAAAATAACAACACAACCAACACAGTCCTGTCAGGTATACTTAGAGTAAACGGAAAACAACTACCCACAACCCCAAAGGAAAAACAGGCTGCCTAAGTATGTCTTCCAATCAGAGACAACGAAAGACACCTGCCTCTGATTGGAAACCATACACTGGCCAAACATGGAAAAACAACACATAGAAATAGAAAACTAGAACACTCCCACATAGAAACAGAAAACCCCAAAATCCACACAAAACAACCCCCTGCCACGCCCTGACCATTTTACTATGGCAAATGACCTCTTTACCTGGTCAGGACGTGACAAGTGCTTCCTGAGCAATGGTTCTGACTGAGCAATGTTACTGGGACGTTGAGTTGAGTGGGCCAACCGCTTATTCATATTGATTTTGTATTTATTTATTTAACCTTTCTTTAACTAGGCAAGTCAGTTAAGAACCAATTCTTATTTACAATGACGGCTTACCAAAAGGCAAAGGGCCTCCTGCGGGGACAGGGGCTGGGATTAAAAATATAAAATATATAGGACAAAACACACACCACGACAAGAGAGACAACACAACACTACATAAAGAGAGACCTAAGACAACAACATAGCATGGCAGCAACACATGACAACACAACATGGTAGCAACACAACATGGCAGCAGCACAACATGGTAGCAGCACAAAATATGATACAAACAGTTATAGGAGTGGCATATGAAAGAATCGACTGATGGCACTAGTGTGCTGATGTCATAGTGTGCTGATGGCATAGTGTACTGATATCATAGTGTGCTGATGGCATAGTGTGCTGATGGTATAGTGTGCTGATGTCATAGTGTGCTGATGTCATAGTGTGCTATTGGCATAGTGTGCTGATGTCATAGTGTGCTAATGGCATACTGCTTGACCACAATGACATATCTTGGAGCCTGAGGTGTTACAACAACATATACATTGCCTGGGTCAATGATAAGGGCACTTTCTTAAGTAACCCCTTCTCCAATAGAGTAAGAGTGTATCTGGACTGGCAAACCGGCATGCTGTCCTTCTACCGCATCGCCCATGACACATTAACCCTCCTGCACTTATTTGAGACCACATTCACTGAGCTCTCGATTTTGGTTTTTATGTAGAGCCTTTCTCCTCAATGTCCCTGTGTCAGTTAGAATAGCCTCGTATTCTGGTTTGGTTTGGTTTGGTTTATTCGGATCCCCATTAGCTTTTGACAAAGCAGTAGCTATTCTTCCCGGGATCAAAAACACGACAAGTAACTAAACACTGATAGTCATGATCAGTCACACAAATTTTAAATACAACGATATACAAACAATGCACCTGAGCAAAAGAGGGAAGTCACACTCCTGTTCCTATGTGATATGAATGGAACATGTTTCCCTGAAAATACGACACACAAATTAAATTAAATAATGTACAGTTGTGGCCAAAAGTTTTGATAATGACACAAATATTAATTTCCACTAAGTTTGCTGCTTCAGTGTCTTTAGATATTTTTGTCAGATGTTACTATGGAAAACTGAAGTATAATTACTAGCATTTCATAAGTGTACAAAGGCTTTTATTGACAATTACATGAAGTTGATGCAAAGAGTCAATATTTTCAGTGTTGACACTTATTTTTCAAGACCTCTGCAATCCGCCCTGGCATGCTGTTAATTAACTTCTGGGCCACATCCTGACTGATGGCAGCCCATTCTTGCATAATCAATGCTTGGAGTTTGTCAGAATTTGTGGGGTTTTGTTTGTCCACCTGCCTCTTGAGGATTGACCACAGGTTCTCAATGGGATTAAGGTCTGGGGAGTTCCCTGGCCATGGACCCAAAACATCAATGTTTTGTTCCCCAAGACAAAAGTTATCACTTTTGCCTTATGGCAAGGTGCTCCATCATGCTGGAAAAGGCATTGTTCGTCACCAAACTGTTCCTGGATGGTTGGGAGAAGTTGCTCTCGGAGGATGTGTTGGAACCATTCTTTAATCATGGCTGTGTTCTTAGGCAACATTGTGAGTCAGCCCACTCCCTGATGGTAGCGCTCACCTTGTCTTCTCCGGACAAGCTTTTTTCCGGATGCCCCAAACAATTGGAAAGGGGATGCATCAGAGAAAATGACTTTACCCCAGTCCTCAGCAGTCCAATCCCTGTACCTTTTGCAGAATATCAGTCTGTCCCTGATGTTTTTCCTGGAGAGAAGTGACTTCTTTGCTGCCCTTCTTGACACCAGGCCATCCTCCAAAAGTCTTCGCCTCACTGTGCGTGCAGATGCACTCACACCTGCCTGCTGCCATTCCTGAACAAGCTCTGTACTGGTAGTGCCCCGATCCCGCAGCTGAATCAACTTTAGGAGACGGTCCTGGCGCTTGCTGGACTTTCTTGGGCGCCCTGAAGCCTTCTTCACAACAATTGAACCGCTCTCCTTGAAGTTCTTGATGATCCGATAAATGGTTGATTTAGGTGCAATCTTACTGGCAGCAATATCCTTGCCTGTGAAGCCCTTTTTGTGCAAAGCAATGATGACAGCACATGTTTCCTTGCAGGTAACCATGGTTGACAGAGGAAAGAACAATGATTCCAAGCACCACCCTCCTTTTGAAGCTTCCGGTCTGTTATTCAAACTCAATCAGCATGACAGAGTGATCTCCAGCCTTGTCCTCGTCAACACTCACACCTGTGTTAACGAGAGAATCACTGACGTGATGTCAGCTGGTCCTTTTGTGGCAGGGCTGAAATGCAGTGGAAATGTTTTTTGGTGATTCAGTTCATTTGCATGGCAAAGAGGGACTTTGCAATTAAATGCAATTCATCTGATCACTCTTCATAACATTCTGGAGTATATGCAAATTGCCATCAAACAAACTGAGGCAGCAGACTTTGTGAAATTAATATTTGTGTCATTCTCAAAACTTTTGGCCACGACTGTAATGTATTCGTCACATGCTTTGTAAACAACAAACTAACAGTGAAACGTTTGAGGCTGCTGCGGGGAGGACGGCTGATAATAATGGCCGGAATGGAGTGATGTGTTTGATACCATTCCATTGACTCCATTCCAGCCATGATACTCCATTCCAGCCATGATACTCCATTCCAGCCACTATTATGAGCCTCCACTGGTGTTGAGCCTTATTTGCATATTTCCCAGCGTCCCTTTCGAGTGAATTTTATAGTTACAGTATCACCCTTGACTGTGTTTGCTAGTGACAGAGGCATGGTTGTTGCATTCATTCATTTTCAGTCCTGTGGCCTTCACTAAGTGAGATCCTAAGTGATGTTATCATTCAAATGAAATGATTGAAGACAATAAAATACACATTTCCTAAGGCCTTATTTTGAGGGCCTAGTTTTACCCTAATAAAGTGGACTGAAACTCATGGTTTACAGGCCACATCAGGCCTTCAAGTCACATTATGCTGGCTTGCAAAATAATGTGTAATTTCTATTGGAATCCAGCCAGAGTTGGGATATCCAACATTTGGAATTTTTATTCACCCGCAACCTGCATTCAGAAAGACTGCCAAGGTTAGGAAGACTAAGATATGAGACTACCCAAAGCAGGGGTATTCAACTCTTACCCCACGAGGTAAAACATAAAATAAAATGAAATCAACCTGCAAAACAGCATATGATAATGATGGCCATGGTTTTGGTTAAACTCTGGTTATAAATGCTGTGTTCACGTGCTAGCCGGAACTAGGAAACGTAGACATTTCCGACTTGCTAATTTGTTGTTTCCTAGTTCCGACTAGCACGTGAACGCGGCATTACACCAACACTGGGGTTCTTTCATGCCACTGTGGCTCAGTTGGTAGAGCATGGTGTGTGCAACGCCAGCATGGTGTGTGCAACGCCAGGGTTGTGGGTTTGATTCCCACGGGGGGCCAGTACAAAAAAACGCATCAAATGAACTGTATGAAATGTATGCATTCACTATTGTAAGTCGCTCTGGATAAGAGCGTCTGCTAAATGACTAAAATGTAAATGTTAATTGAACTTTTTTTTTCTACTAGTACTGACTTTGCCGATAGCTACTTTATTGAGGAAAAATGTACTTACTATGACTGAGATCTGTGGTTGTTCCACCTAGCTATCTTAATAAGTAAGTCGCCCTGGATAAGAGCGTCTGCAAACGTCAAATGTAAAACTCTTCACAGTGTTAATTTAACTCCTGAATCAACACTAGAAATTGGTACACTGAAAAATCAACACTAGTTAAACACTGGCCAATTTGCTGTGTGCTATGAAAGGGATACATTTCAATAACTTTCAGAATTCTAAAGAACCCTAGATGCCATGTCAAGAACCCCCCGCTTAACTCAAAGGTTTTTTATCGGGAGGAAGAACCATTTAATAACGTTCATTTTTTTCAGTGTAGGTATAATGTTTATTTGTCAGGTTGACACAACAATACTGTTTCTCAGTGAACTCATTTACACTGAGTGGAATTTTATGTTGAGACATTTGATTTAGCTGTTTTTTTAAACCGATGAGAGAACATTATGGCTTTTCAATCAATTGAGTCCTACCTACCTGTGCTCTGTACCAATCCTTCAGCCTTAGATTTTTTTCTTGCCATTGAATTGTATTTTATTTACAAAGGCAACATCGTAAATCAAATGCTGGACAAAGACACCCTCCCCAGGATTTCATATCCCTAGCCTGTCAAATGTATAATAGGTAGCAGAATTCTCCTTCTAAATAAAATAAACGTATCAAGAACGTAATACTTGAAAACATTGTAAATCATTTGTTTCTATGTACTTATGATAGCACTGTGAGCTCATTATCAGAAACACAAAATTGATTTCCAATCAAGGTCATGTTCTCACACACTCCAGACGGTAGATGGCAGTGACAAAGCCCTTTGTTTTACAGAACTAAATCCTACTTCAAAGGAAAGGGGAAGCCCGCGTGCACGACAAAACAACTACCGAGGGAGAACGGAGTTGACAGCTGGTTAATATTTAGTGGTAAGTCATTTTAATTGAGCACCGCAACACTCATTTACCATTCTTTATAGTCACTGCAGTGTGTTGGCTGTAAGGTAAAGTTGACTAGCGAAGTGAGCTACGTTGTAACTATTTATTTGCACGCAAAAACATTTGGCATGGAGGTAAGGTTGTTAGCGAACACAGTTCGCGCGCGGCAGCAAGAACATTGTCACTCTTTCTCTTGACAGGAACAACACATGAACCATTCGTGACAGACAGGTTCCAAAGCTTGTTCCCAAAACAAAAATATAGTAGACTAAACTTAACTCCATCGTGAAATAAGTTTCTGATCAACTCCAACGGAGTGGAGCAGAGACCTGGGGCGTATTCCCATTACGGAAACCGTTTATGAACCAAACGGAACATAACGAGAGTTTATATTGGACAAATTCTGTTAGGTTCCGTTTGCTTCTGTTTAATAAACGTTTTGCAACAATTGCCCCAGGGGTGTATTCATTGTGTAAAACGTTTACCGTTTAAGAACCAAACAGACGTAAACGGGAAAGGGAACTACCTGAATTTGTCCAATAGAAACTATTGTTTGGAGTAAACCGTTTGCAACAGAATTTCATAATGATTACACCCCAGGTTTGGTGGAACTAATAATTTACATTTTCTTTAAGTATTGACCTCGGGCGAATCGATGTAGTTGGAGCTGAATTCCACAAAGCCTGGTCTTTGCTCCACTCCATTGGTGAAGTGGAGCTGGAACTGAGCATGCCCAATTTTGACTGGAGGTCGGACAGAAATTCGCAAAGGCTGAAGCATTGGCCTTCTTGCCTGCTTCCAGTAGCGCTAATGCTCACGCATGGCCGCCCGTCATTTATTTAAACAGGAAGTCACATTGAGATTAAAATCTATTTTACAAGAGAGCCCTGTACACATAACAATACAAACAGAATATTAAAACAACATACACATGTGTATAAAACAATCAAATTCAGCACAATAAGACAATTAAAATAAAAACATTTAATTAAAGGAATCACATTCAGCTACAAATAAATCCTCAATCAATAATGTAAACTGCCTGAGTGACACCAGTACATCTAACTGCAGTGAACTCTGCAGATTGTTCCACAAATTTGGGGCATAAAAACAAAATGCAGATTTTCCCAAATCTGTGGAGACTGAAGGGCTCTCTAGTGTTGTCCATTCCTGTGAACGGTTTGGTAACTTGTGATTTAAAAAAAAATCGTAATTAATGATGTTCCATATGGAGGGGGTTTCTGTCAGATTGCTTTGTATATAACTAAAAAAGAATGCAGCTCTCTTTTTACAGACAGAGAGGTTCATCCCATGTATTTGTAGTCTGCATTTGTGTGTTGCTATTGCTTTAGTTACTGTCATGGAACTTGCAAAATATTTTTATAAAGAAACTGATAAAACACACAGGTGCAAAATCAAGGTGACTTACTACGTGCACATGATAAAAGAAAGGAACGAGGTGGGTAGCTAATAAGTGTGTCATTGTAGTAAAGAATTTATAAAAAAAAAACACATCTTAAAATGTTGTTAGTGTACATACAACTAAATGTTTAAATACTGAGAGCTTTATGTCCATACTAGCCTATTGTGTCGCACTTGAAAAAGCTTCATTCTATTTCTGTGTGTAAGCTATAGCTTTGAAATAAGGGAAGTAATATATCCTAAATCATTTTTTGTTCCTTCTTAGGTTTTCTGTCTGGCTCCTGACCTATTTAGTGTTTATATGCTGTATAATATGACATGTAGCCTATTTTAAATGATGAGCGCTTCTTACATTCACCTTTTCAATGTTTATTCAAATACTTTTCATTCAAATCCGTTTTGGTTTCAATACTTAACCAAATGGTAGTTCCAGGTAATCTGAAAAATAGATGGGTATTGGTTAAAATGTGTTTTTTTTATTTTTATGAAAGGAGCGAGTTCCTCACTATACTGTCGCGCGTTCCTCACTATACTGTAAGCATTTTGTCGCGCGTTCCTCACTATACAGTAAGCATTTTGTCGTGCGTTCCTCACTATACAGTAAGCATTTTGTCGTGCGTTCCTCACTATACAGTAAGCATTTTGTCGCGCGTTCCTCACTATACAGTAAGCATTTTGTCGCGCGTTCCTCACTATACAGTAAGCATTTTGTCGCGCGTTCCTCACTATACTGTAAGCATTTTGTCGCGCGTTCCTCACTGTACAGTAAGCATTTTGTCGCGCGTTCCTCACTATACAGTAAGCATTTTGTTGCGCGTTCCTCGCTGTACAGTAAGCATTTTGTCGTGCGTTCCTCAAAACTGTGATTATTGTCTGTGCTGTAGATGGCATCTGGGTCAAGGAGTGTTGGGGTATGGAGACTAGAGGGCTTAGGCTATTTCTGTGATGGGTGGCCGGCGGTGGGGAATGAGGTATTGTCATTCCTCTTCTGTACGTTCAGTCCACTCCAGACTATTGAACATAATAATGAACAGATTTGTTAAAGATTTAAGCATTGGAGGCTACTCCGATTTTTGAAAATAAATAATAATAATCACCTGTGCACAGTCTCGCTTCTGTCTCAGTGTTCTGATAATAACTGTTAGGCTGTGTGAAGTCTCAGTGTTCTGATAATAACTGTTAGGCTGTGTGAAGTCTCAGTGTTCTGATAATAACTGTTAGGCTGTGTGAAGTCTCAGTGTTCTGATAATAACTGTTAGGCTGTGTGAAGTCTCAGTGTTCTGATAATAACTGTTAGGCTGTGTGAAGTCTCAGTGTTCTGATAATAACTGTTAGGCTGTGTGAAGTCTCAGTGTTCTGATAATAACTGTTAGGCTGTGTGAAGTCTCAGTGTTCTGATAATAACTGTTAGGCTGTGTGAAGTCTCTGTGTTCTGATAATAACTGTTAGGCTGTGTGAAGTCTCTGTGTTCTGATAATAACTGTTAGGCTGTGTGAAGTCTCAGTGTTCTGATAATAACTGTTAGGCTGTGTGATGTCTCAGTGTTCTGATAATAACTGTTAGGCTGTGTGAAGTCTCTGTGTTCTGATAATAACTGTTAGGCTGTGTGAAGTCTCAGTGTTCTGATAATAACTGTTAGTCTAGATGACTAACTAGTCATGATGGCCTACTTTGTTTTCATAGTGAACGCTTGTATGCTGCTGTCAATCAACACAAGTAAATGGCTAGTGGAAGACAACAATACTCTGACTGTGCCGGTCTTTGCAGTCTCCTTCAATCCCTTTAGAAATGAAACGCCCTTTAATGGACAGCATATGGATCCTGTATTTGCACAGACAGTTGTCTGTGTCATTGGCAGTGGCAACCCGCCCCTAAAAAAAATGGTTGGATTATGGATTTTAAATGCTCATAAAAGTGAGGTAAATGTGTACATACGGTGGCAAGAAAAATGTATGTGAACCCTTTGGAAATACCTGGATTTCTGCTTAAATTGGTCCTAAAATTTGATCTGATCTTCATCTAGGTCACAACAATAGACAAACACAGTCTGCTTAAACTAATAACACACACAATTATACGTTTTCATGTCTTTATTGAACACACCATGTAAACATTCACAGTGCAGAGTGGGAAAAGGATGTTGGATTTAATAACTGGTTGATCCTCCTTTGGCAGCAATAACCTCAACCAAATGTTTTCTGTAGTTGCGGATCAGACCTGCACAATGGTCATGAGGAATTTTGGACCATTCCTCTTTACAAAACTGTTTCAGTTCAACAATATTCTTGGGATGTCTGGTGTGAACCGCTCTCGTGGTACTGCCACAGCATCTCAATCGGGTTGAGGTCAGGACTCTGACTGGGCCTCTCCAGAAGGTGTATTTTCTTCTGTTCAAGCCATTCTGTTGTTGATTTACTTCTGTGTTTTGGGTCGTTGTCCTGTTGCATCACCCAATTCCTGTTGACCTTCAATTGGTGGACAGATAGCCTAACATTCTCCTGCAAAATGTCTTGATAAAGTTGGGAATTAATTTTTCCATCGATGATAGCAAGCTGTCCAGGCCCCGAGGCAGCAAAGCAGCTCCAAACCATGATGCTCCCTCCATCATACTTTACAGATAGGATGATGTTTTGATGTTGGTGTGCTGTGCCTTTTTTTTTCTCCACACATAGTGTTGTGTGTTCCTTCCAAACAACTCAACTGTAGTTTCATCTGTCCACAGAATATTTTGCCAGTAGCGCTGTGGAACATCCAGATGCTCTTTTGCGAACTTCAGACGTGCAGCAATGTTTTTTTTGGACAGCAGTGGCTTCTTCCGTGGTGTCCTCCCATGAACACCATTCTTGTTTAGTGTTTTACGTGTCGTAGACTCGTCAACAGAGATGTTAGCATCTTCCAGAGATTTCTGTAAGTCTTTAGCTGACTCTCGTGGATTCTTCTTAACCTCATTGAGCATTCTGCACTGTGCTCTTGCAGTCATCTTTGCAGGACGGCCACTCCTAGGGAGAGTGCTGAACTTAATCCATTTATAGACAATTTGTCTTACCGTGGACTGATGAACATCGAGGCTTTTAGAGATACTTATGTAACCCTTTTCAGCTTTATGCAAGTCAACAATTCTTATGTCTTCTGAGATCTCTTTTGTTTGAGGCATGGTTCACATCAGGCAATGCTTCTTGTGAATAGCAAACTGAAATTTTGTGAGTTTTTTTTTTTTTTTTATAGGGCAAGGCAGCTCTAACCAACATCTCCAATCTCGTCTCATTGATTAGACTCCAGGTTAGCGGACTCCTGACTCCAATTAGCTTTTGGAGAAGTCGTTAGCCTAGGGGTTCACATACTTTTCCCAACCTACACTGTGAATGTTTTAATGATATATTCAATATAGACAAGAAAAATACAATCATTTGTGTGTTATTAGTTTAAGCGCACTGTCTATTGTTGTGACCTAGATGAAGATCAGATCAAATTTATGCAGAAATCCAGGTAATTCCAAAGGGTTCACATACTTTTTCTTGCCACCGTATGAAGTTATTTCAGATTGCAAGTTAACTGGCTAGTTGTGACATGTTAGCTAGATATCCCCAGTCAGATTGTATCTGCATGCTTGTTGCGTTCTCCCTGGTGCGTTCGTTTGTGAGCTGACTGCTCATTCTACATGGTATAATCTAATCCATGTCAGCGTGAAGCTGTGTTCATTCGGTTTTTGACATGCAGAAGTAAATGGGTGTGTTTATGCTGCTGTTCAAATGCACAGATCACTTTATATGTCTTCACAAAAAAAAAAAAAACCCGGTAGTTTGAAAACTTGGCATCATATTTTGTTCATGCAGCTTTGTTGATAACTCCAACCACCTCACTCCCCTAGTATTCAACCAATCAGTGGCCGTCATTGGGCCTGTTATCAGTGAGTTGGATAGTGAGTGCCTTTTCCGAGAGCTCAGTTGATGATCCCACCCTAATCATAAACATTGGTGGAAGCAAGGCCTTTCTACAGGACACTGTCACAAAGGTTACTGTCTCAAAGGTTAAAAGCCTTTATTGGGTTCGTCACACTTTGGGTGGTGGAGGTGACACACTGCCAGACAGACAGTGGGTCGGTCAATGCCAGAGGGAGATGGGGATGTGTTCTATCAGCCATCTTGGATTAAATTAGTCATAGGCGTCGGAGGAGGATGTGTGTATTATTAGTTTCAACACTGTTTATTGTTGTGACCTAGATGACGATCAGATCAAATTTTATGACCAATTTATGCAGAAATCCAGGTAATTCCAAAGGGTTCACATACTTTTTCTTGCCACTATATGAAGTTATTTCAGATTGGCACACAGGCAGGCGTTAGGACAGGCACACAGGCAGGCATTAGGACAGGCGGAATTAGGACAGGCGGAAGGGCAGGCATTAGGACAGGCGGATCTAATACTTTAAAGGGGCCATCTGCAGTTGCTACATCCTGTTTTTTTTTTTTTTTTACTTTTTAAATGAATGATTGAAGGGTATATCGTCATAATAGAATATAACAGTAATATCTACCAGGTTGAAAGTCAACCATCAACACTAGGTGTTCAACCATCAACACTAGGTGTTCAACCATCAACACTAGGTGTTCAACCATCAACACTAGGTGTTCAACCATCAACACTAGGTGTTCAACCATCATACATTAGCCATCAATTAATGAAGGAAACTGAAGAGGCCGGCATTCCAGTAGCACTATTCTCCTCATCCTCAACCCACCAGTCCTATTTCTCCCAGTCCCTCAAGGCCTGATAGCCTTAATGCTGTGTTTCTTCGAGCACGGTGGTGTTGAGTGTCTTCACACTGTCGTTGTAGCTATGTATTTATGAGTTTCTCCCGTCCTCGGGTGTCCGAGATGGGCTTCCACTTGGTTTAGTGCAGCCTGTCCGTGTCAACGCCGTGGAGGAGAGTGATGAGTTATGTTTGGGTAGCGTTACTAGTGTAGGCCTCTGCACCCGATACTTTTCTCTACCCTGTCCACCCCTGGCCCTCTTTCAACCCCCTGAAAGGAGGGCAGGCTATTCTGGGGACCGGGGTTACCCATGGTCACATGTTATGTGTGACAAAGTTGAGATATGTGTGGGCAGGATCTGTCTAAAAGAAGCATGTGGTTTTAGCTAGCGTGCTAGCATTCTATAGCATTCTATAGTATATCATGAAAGGAGTTGGTTTTGTTTCAAATCAGATCAAATTTAATTTGTCACATGCTTATTTACAAAACGTGTAGACTAACAGTGAAATGCTTACTTATGGGGCCCTTCCCAGCAATACAGAGAGAAAGGGGGGGTGGGAAAGTAATATAAAAAGTAAAGAAGTAATATAAAAATAATAACACAAGGAATAAATCCACAAATGTTTTGTATACGGAGTGTATTTAGCAGACTCATGGCTTGGGGTTAGAAGCTGTTTAGGATCCTGTTGGTACCACTTATGAGACAACTTAAAGGAAGGAGGTCGGAGACCTGGCAGTGTTGTGCCAGGACAACAACCTTTCCCTCAACGTCACCAAGACAAAGGAGCTGATCGTGGAAACGGAGGGCCGAACACACACTCATCCACGTTGACAGAACAGTCTATGACTAGGGTGGCTGGAGTCTTTGACCGTTTTTAGGGCCTTCCTCTGACACCGCCTGGTATAGAGATCCTGGAATGCAGGGAGTTCGGCCCAAGTGATGTACTGGGCCAAATGCACTACCCTCTGTAGCGCCTTGCGTTTGGATGCTAAGCAGTTGCCATACGAAGCAGTGATGCAGCCAGTCAAGATGCTCTCAATAGTGGAGCTGTAGAACTTTTTGAGGATCTGAGTGCCCATGCCGAATCTTTTCAGCCTCTTGAGGGGGAAGAGGCGTTGTCATGCCCTCTTCATGACTGGGTCGGTGTCTGTGGACCATGATATATTTCCTTAGTGATCGACCTGCTCCACTACAGCCCTGTCGACGTGGATGAGGGTGGGATCTCAATACCAGGCGGTGTCAGAGGAAGGCCCTAAAAATGGTCAAAGACTCCAGCCTTCCCTGTAGCTCAGTTGGTAGAGCATGGTGTTTGCAACGCCAGGGTTGTGGGTTCGATTCCCACGGGGGGCCAGCACAGAAAAAAAAAAATGTATGAAATTGTATGAAATGTATGCATTCACTACTGTAAGTCGCTCTGGATAAGAGCGTCTGCTAAATGACGTAAATGTAAATGTAAGTCATAGACTGTTCTGTCGACGTAGATGAGGGTGTGTTCGGCCCTCCAATTCCACGATCAGCTCCTTTGTCTTGCTGAGGTTGAGGTTGTTGTCCTGGCACAACACTGCCAGGTCTCTGACATCCTTCCTTTAGGCTGTCTCATTCTTAATGATGGTGTTGGAGTTGTGTGCAGTCATGGGTGAACAGGGAGTATAGGAGGGGATTGAGAACACACCCGTTGGGGGGGCCCTTGTGTTGAGGGTTAGCGTGGTGGATGTGTTGCATACCCTCGGCCCATCAGGAAGTCCAGAAGCCAGTTGCAGAGGGAGGTGTTTAATCCCAGGGTCCTTAGCTTAGTGATGAGCTTGGAGGGCACTATGGTCTTGAATGCTGAGCTGTAGTCAATGAACAGCATTCTGTCGTAGGTGTTCCTTTTGTCCAGGTATTATGGTATTAGTACACAAGGGGTCGCCAAAAACACAAAAAGACCATTGGGCATCTGTTACCAGAATGCTAACAAAATTAGCACAATTAATAGTGAATTTCCTTGGAGGTTGCTAGATAAATATGCCAATGAGCGGAAACGAAAATAAACTAAGTGTAAAAAAGCAGGCAGTCCAGCGAATACATTTATCCATGTTTAAATAGAAGCTACTGAATGTCATTTTTGGTGAGTTTGGATAATTTACAAGCGAATCTAAATGAGAGATATTGTACAAATGAACAAAGTTTTGATGCATGCTTGTCTGCTCTGAAGCAGCATGTGTACACTGCGTCTGTCTGGAGGGAGAAGGAGCGGGAGGAGATGACTGGGAGGAGCAGACTGGCCGAGAATGGAGAGGCGAAAAAGGCATGAAAATCAAGATGGTGGCAGCTGTACATAACTCCTCAAGTGCTTTGACGACTTAAACATGGAAGAAAGCTCACACAATATGTGACTCGTTTCAGGAAACAAGGTGTATGTCGCACGGCACTACTTCACAGGAGAGCCATTTGAACTTTACATTTTTTTTATATCTTTTTGGCAGAAATGCGTTCTGGAACATGTGAACTTTCATGTGCCTTAATAACAAATGTGTATGCCATCTGTAAACACAAATACAATTGTTAATTTAGGAGCCTAGTTGGTTTAGCCACAGAAGTCAGCAACCTTCCCACTAGCCATGATTAGCTGAGATAATGAGTGGGCTGGACATGCCGAGAGATGAGTTTGGATTGTTCTGCCATGTACAGTGGTTCCTCCTTTAAAAGTTGCAAGCTTGCACCGTGGGACTTAGCGGTACCCAGTGTCACGGCTTCATTGCTCCAGACCACCACAAGGGGGAGTTAGAGAACTCATTATGCATTTGGGTCCAAAGGTTTTTATATGACCAATCATATCGAGTGGTTCCAATGACGAATTTTTATGTTAATGTTTTAGGGACTCCTGAGAACCAGCAAACCAGGCTGTCGTCTTGGGAAAGGAATGAAGTAAAGAATCTAGCTAGCTAAAGCATTTACTGCAAATTGAATGTACAATTGTGTAAGCTTGCCTTGCAATGCAGCTGAAGTAACATAGCTAGCTAACTATTTAGTTGCGTATTGTGTAGTGGAGGATAAAAATGACTGTCTGCCTATGGATGTGTAGCTAGCTACAGTATGTAGCCGATCTATGTATGGACTAAAGGTCGACCGATTATGATTTTTCAATGCTGATACTGATTATTGGAGGACCCAAAAAATCTGATACCGATTAATCGGCCGATTTTTATTTTTTAAATATATTTGTAATAATGACAATTACAACAATACTGAATGAACACTTTTTTTATTTAACTTAATATAATACATCAATAAAATCAATTTAATCTCAAATAAATAATGAAACATGTTCAATTTGGTTTAAATAATGCAAAAACAAAGTGTTGGAGAGGAAAGTAAAAGTGCAATATTTGCCATGTAAAAAAAGCTAACGTTTAAGTTCCTTGCTCAGAACATGAGAAAGCTGATGGTCTTCAATATTCCCAGGTAAGAAGTTTTAGGTTGTAGTTATTATAGGACTATTTCTCTCTACCATTTGTATTTCATATACCTTTGACTATTGGATGTTGTTATAGGCACTATAGTATTGCCAGCCTAATCTCGGGAGTTGATAGGCTTGAAGTCATAAACAGCGCAATGCTTGAAGCACAGCGAAGAGCTACTAGCAAATCCAGGAAAGTGCTGTTTGAATGAATGCTTACGAGCCTGCTGCTGCCTACCACTGCTCAGTCAGACTGCTCTATCAAATATCAAATTATAGACTTAATTATAATATAATAACACACACAAATACAAGCCTTAGGTCATTAATATGGTCAAATCCGGAAACTATCATTTTGAAAACAAAACGTTTATTCTTTCAGTGAAATACAGAACCGTACGGAATTTTATCTAATGGGTGGCATCCCTAACTCAAAATATTGCTGTTATATTGCACAACCTTTAATGGTATGTCATAATTATGTACAATTCTGGCAAATTAATTACTGTCTTTGTATGGACCGTAATAGACATGCCTATATTTCCCCCATAGCAAACAAAGGAAGACAGCGGAGTTCCAATATTATTTTTGTTTACATTTTAACTATAAAACAACGTGAGCAGATCTCATTGCCAACAATAGCGAAGCAGGCATTGAACAGTAAGGTGGGAATAGAACGTTCGGAAGGCGAGTTGTTGCCATGGTGCTCAATACAACTAATAGGAGCTGGCAGGGTGAAAAATGCACTCAAATAAGGCCTGTTTTTTTCCGATTACTTCAAAACGACGCCAAGCAGCTGGGAAATATGGTCATATTATGAAACTGGGCTCCACGGCGGATGCAATGAACTAGTTATCAGAAAAGAACGTTGTTAAAAATGTAATGTGTCCAGCCTACTATCTACATGGATTTCAGAGCACTCTCGTCTGAGTGTATCAGATCGCAGAATAATGACTTTATGAGCGCTCAACACCCGTTGAATATGGCCGGTGTCAGTGAACGTCAGGAAAAAAGTGTAATTGAATTGTTTCCAGCAGCACATTTACAGTCACCAACACGAGAACTGCCTTACCAGCTCTGCTAGGGTGAGTAAAATGGTCAGAGTGGTCTCTTTTGGGTCTGGAAGTAGCTAGCCAACGTTATCTTGGGTGCTTGACTGCTGTAGTAAGGCCAGAACGCTCAAATCAACCCTACTCCTCGGCCCGAACGTCCAGTCTGCGCTCGGAGAGCGAAACGGTCTGAATTCACAAACTGACAGTTTTTCTCTGAATGGAAACACCATAATATTAATCAAATTAAGTAAGCCAAATTTCTTAATAAATCCCATATACTATGTTATTACAAAAAATGTTTTAATTTCTCTGGTAATGCCAATACGGAATACTATCAAATGCTTCTCAAAGATGCAAAGGTGGTCAAACTAGCAATAACTTGCAGTAACAGAAGAAATGGCTGAGAATTAAATGACGTGTCCCAGAATGCTGCAGCAGCACGCAGGGTGTGCCGCAGTATGACGCAACGTTTAAAGGAGGAACCACTGTAGCAGGCTTCTGTCTATACCATGAGCTGGTCAGTATGTGTAGGTAATCCTTTCTAACGCAGCTTTTTATAAAGATATCACGTAGTAGAACTGCATAAGTGTTGCTCTCCACTTTCTGGAGGACAGAGTTTTGAAATCAGTGGAATTAGAGTATGATATCTAAGGAGATGGAGAACATTCTGCCCTTTGATTGCAAATATGCAGACGGAGTCGAAAAGAGGACACACAGAGAGCTGTTGTATAAGCGCCCTGAATTTATGAACGGGCAATCTGACAACGCTCTGAGTTTACGAATGCCCAGAGCACACTCTGGCACTCCAGATTAAATTTACCAACACACCCATAGTATATAACAGCCTTTAGTCTTGAAATCTTTGGTTGTTTAGTACATGGCCGCACATGTGAATCCTTAAATGGATGGGTGGGGCTAAAGCTTAAGAGGGTGTGAACGATGCTGAAAGGGTGTAGACCAAGATCTCTCCAGTAGGTACCAAAACATTCAAGGGCCATTTTCTCAAAAGTGAGATTACAAGTTAATCAACTTTCAAAGTAGAATTACTTTCCTATTGTTCCTCATCTCTAGTGTGTGATACACCATTTTCTAGCTGAGTCTCTACTTTTATCCAATGTAAAAAAAAACATAATTTCAAATTTTGCTACATAAGACCGACTCGTGCCTGTCGGTCCCATATGATGCCCCGTTAATTTATTAATTCAGTAAATTACTTTGATAACAAGCAAGTTAAACTTAGGGGTCGTGTTAATACAGATTTCTTTATTTTTCACGCAGGAAAAAACAAAACCCTTACATCTCTTGCTGTGTTTTTTTAAGTGCAGAACTAAAATGCTAATTGTAATTTCTGCTCGGCATTAGCCATTCGGATAATGACTGTAAATCCTTATTTTGAATTTCAGTGAGCTCACTGGCTTTGGTTTCTGACATGTAGAGTGTACATAGTCATTCTAGCTTTGTGTAAGACCAGTGGCAAATCATTTGTAAAATAGAGAAGAGTAACGGCCCGAGGCAACTGCCCTGAGGGACACCGCACTGTACATATGTGACACGCTCGATCATAATCATTTGGAAGTTGCAATGGCTAATTTGCATATAAATTATGTTTTTGTCCATTTAGATTGTGTCTTTTGCATTGAGGCTATGTGATTTTGTCTAGAACGTAAGGATGGACTAACTTTAACAAACGACTGTATATCACAGGACACAAAAGAAGGACAGTTTTAGTTATGCTCTTCACGGCATGTGGCCATAGCAACTCCAAACAGTGGTACGACACCCAGTAGATGAGTAGAGCTGAGTTAGAGAGATGAGGCAGCATTATTAGACAGCATGCAGACTTCTTCACAGGCACTGAACTCAGTCTCTCAGGGTTGGTCTGTTTCTGTCTTTCTTTCTGTGTTGTCCTCTGTAGGTGTCGACTGGTGGTGAGACTGGAGGAACCTTTGTGAACCAGTCATCTCATCGTCCTCAGCCTAGAGCGATGCCACTTTGTAGAATGAGACCCTTCTCCTGACACAGGGAGGGTAGTCCTCCCCCAACCTTAGCAACCCGGACTCCCTACCTACCTACCTACCTACCTACCTACCTACCTACCTACCTACCTACCTACCTACCTACCTACCTACCTACCTACCTACCTACCTACCTACCTACCTACCTACCTACCTACCTACCTACCTACCTACCTACCTACCTACCTCACCCACCTACCTACCTCACCCCTGACCCCCATTACCTCACCCCTGACTAACCCATAAACCCTGCCCTCAAATTACTACCTCAACACTCTATGTAAAACTGCTGCTCTTAAACCGCTCTGTCCCCACCCTCCTGAGTATTACATTACATTCAACACACCAACAGGGGGAATTAAAAAAAGCATTGCCAGTGCCTACTTCCTGGTGTCCATTTTGTGCCCAGAGTGGAGTCACCAGTAGGGTGCTCTAAGCCTGTGTACTGGCACGCGACGATGCTGCTGAACTTCGAGTGACGTCCCCACTCTGTGATGTCAGAGGCCGGAGGAGAGGGACGGGACCAGAGTGGGAATCTCATGTTTGTTGTTGGCTGTGTCGATGAAGACCACCGAGGCTCAGAAGAAGGAGGAAGAATGAAGAACGAGGGAGAGATGCGAAAAGGAGAGGAGGAAGACGACCAGGATTATGACTCGGTGTGTACGTGGAAGCAGAAAAAAAGACTAGTCTTTACTTGATTCCTTGCTTCCTCACCTCCTTCTCAAACTGCATTTGAGAAGAATCCAAGATCTCTCTCCTTGGACCTTCTCCAATGCCTTTGCCTTCACAAGTAATCTTATAACACATGATGTACAGTAAATGACAAACGGTGATCTTTACATCCACCCCTTCTCTCTGGTTCCCCCAAGCCTCCAGAGAGGCAGATCGTGGTGGGCATCTGTTCCATGATGAAGAAGTCCAAGTCCAAGCCCATGACCCAGATCATGGAAAGGCTGTGTAAGTTTGAGTACATCACAGTGGTCATCTTCCCCGAGGAGGTCATCCTCAACCAGCCCGTGGACAAATGGCCCCTGTGTGACTGCCTCGTCTCCTTCCACTCCAAAGGTACAAACCAACGTACGTATGTGCACCCACCGTACAGTATTAACTGCATCAGGTACTGGTTTTCTCACATGCACATTGCACAGCTATAATGTCATGTATTTAGCCTGTATACAGACCCTTGGAACAATAATGTCATGTATTTAGTTGTATGTAGTCCCATGGAACAATAATGTCATGTATTTAGCCTGTATGGAACAATAATGCCATGGTTAAGACATGTATTTCCTGTATTTATTTACATGGTTGTGTTTATGTATGTATGGGGTGGGTGTGTAGGTTTCCCATTGGACAAAGCGGTAGAGTACGCCAAACTCAGAAACCCACTTCTCATCAATGACCTGAACATGCAGTACTACATACAAGACAGGTATGTAGACAGGTATGATGGTAAACACTCGGTCATTCCTGCCCTGTTCATCCTTTGTAAAAGTCTACTGACTCGTTCCATCATATAAACGTTGTATTCTGTCCCCTCAGGAGGGAGGTGTATCGTATCTTGCAGGAAGAGGGCATTGATCTTCCTCGTTACTCTGTGTTAACCCGAGATCCAGACAGACCTGAAGGTAAGTGTTACAACACATCTTGACTCTTGTGACAGACTGGTACTATTAAATCAATTAGCGAGCTAGCATGCACCCAAGATTTGGTACTGGGTGCCAAGATTACAAGTGTAGCCACTTGCACAGCTGAATGTGTTCGTTTTCCATAGTGCGATTGGTTAGAATGCTTCAGGAGGGCGGTTCAATGTGCTTGAGTCTCGGTATGAGCTAGATCAGGAGGAAGTGTTGCGGCTAAGGAAGCACAGCGACTTCTTTTTACATATGCATTTTCTATAGACCTCAAGTTCCGCCTAGCCTAATGAAGATGAAGGCTGTTACCATATCACCTACCCAATCGGGCATAATTCAAGTGTGCTTCGAGACCCTGTCTCTGATTGGCTGGGTGGCCTTTCATTCTAGAGTGTAACCTGGTGGAGGGGGAGGATCATGTGGAGGTGAACGGGGAGGTGTTCCCCAAGCCCTTTGTGGAGAAGCCTGTGAGTGCTGAGGACCATAACGTTTACGTCTACTACCCCACCTCAGCTGGAGGGGGCAGCCAGAGACTCTTCCGCAAGGTACTGAGGGACTAGGGAGGGACAGTCAGACGCTGTATTGTAAAGGAACTGCTGTTGGAATTATAGTGGATGGGTGGAGTTTTTTGGAGCCATGCTGTACAGAATGGGCCGAAACTCAACTGTACACACTTAGTACTCAAACCAAACTTTCAACCCCTTATTTAGATATTTTAGTTGCACTTGATTTGATTTTTGTTTCTTCTTGAAAGAAACGAACAAATTGTATAGTCCCAAAAGTGCAAACCCCCGTCCCATCTGGCTGGCTCGATCAAGCGCTCTGTCGATACTATTTGAACCCAGGTCTGACTGTCTCCTCTCCTGTAGATAGGGAGCCGCAGCAGTGTGTACTCCCCAGAGAGCTGTGTGAGGAAGACTGGCTCCTACATATACGAGGAGTTCATGCCAACGGACGGCACTGATGTCAAGGTATCATCTTAAGTGTGTGTTGGTGTGTGAGCCTGGTTCAGATCAGTCATTTGTTTGATCGGCTGTATGGGGTGTGTCTTTTGTTGATGTTTAGGTTAATCGATTGGTGGACTGTGTACACTGCCTTCAGAAAGTATTCAAAATCAAATCAAATGTATTTATATAGCCCTTCGTACATCAGCTGATATCTCAAAGTGCTGTACAGAAACCCAGCCTAAAACCCCAAACAGCAAGCAATGCATGTGAAAGAAGCACGGTGGCTAGGAAAAACTCCCTAGGAAAAACTCCCTAGAAAGGCCAAAAACCTAGGAAGAAACCTAGAGAGGAATCAGGCTATGAGGGGTGGCCAGTCCTCTTCTGGCTGTGCAGGGTGGATATTATAACAGAACATGGTCAAGATGTTAAAATGTTCATAAATGACCAGCATGGTCAAATAATAATAATCATAGTAGTTGTCGAGGGTGCAACAAGCACGTCCGGTGAACAGGTCAGGGTTCCATAGCCGCAGGCAGAACAGTTGAAACTGGAGCAGCAGCACGGCCAGGTGGACTGGGGACAGCAAGGAGTCATCATACCCTTTGACTTTTTCCACATTTTGTTGTGTTACATCCTTATTCTAAAATGGATTAAATCGTTTTTTCCTTATCAATCTACACACAATACCCCATAATGACAAAGCAAAAATGTGTTTTTAGAATTTTTTGGCTAATTTATAAAAAATAAGAGGATATATTTACATAATTCAGACCCTTTAATCAGTACTTTGTTTTAGCACCTTTGGCAGCGGTTACAGCCTTAAGTCTTCTTGGGTATGACGCTACAAGCTTGGCACACCTGTATTTGGGGAGTTTCTCTGTACACTTTTTTTTTAATACTGTATCAGGTGTACACTGCGGGGACTAGGGCTGTGAATTTTCAGCGACATCACGATATGATATTATCACCATACCAAGGTGCTGGTAGGATATGTATTGCGATACTCACAATTCTGTATGTATTGCGACTTAGAAGCGGTGATTTAAAAAGAACTAAACATATTGCTCACCTTACGTCTGCTGCAGAGGGACACGATAGATGCCATGGGAAAACAACAAGTATTGATCAGTCATGGAAATAAACATGCAGGTACACCCAACTAGTGCAAAAATAATATTGTCAAAACGATACGATATAATATCCCGATATG
Source organism: Salmo salar (assembly GCF_965601325.2). Lineage (NCBI taxonomy): Eukaryota > Metazoa > Chordata > Actinopteri > Salmoniformes > Salmonidae > Salmo > Salmo salar. The sequence continues at coordinate 43,401,061 of NC_138313.1, forward strand.
TCACTGTATTGTTCCCCCCCCCCCCCCTCATCACTACTGTGGCCCTGACTATGTGACTATGGTATGATGTCAGGTGAACACAGTGGGACCTGATTATGGTATGATGTCTGGTGAACACAGTGGGACCTGACTATGGTATGATGTCTGGTGAACACAGTGGGACCTGACTATGGTATGATGTCAGGTGAACACAGTGGGACCTGACTATGGTATGATGTCAGGTGAACACAGTGGGACCTGATTATGGTATGATGTCTGGTGAACACAGTGGGACCTGATTATGGTATGATGTCTGGTGAACACAGTGGGACCTGACTATGGTATGATGTCTGGTGAACACAGTGGGACCTGACTATGGTATGATGTCTGGTGAACACAGTGGGACCTGACTATGGTATGATGTCAGGTGAACACAGTGGGACCTGACTATGGTATGATGTCAGGTGAACACAGTGGGACCTGACTATGGTATGATGTCATGTGAACACAGTGGGTCCTGACTATGGTATGATGTCAGGTGTACACAGTGGGCCCTGACTATGGTATGATGTCAGGTGAACACAGTGGGACCTGACTATGGTATGATGTCAGGTGAACACAGTGGGACCTGACTATGGTATGATGTCAGGTGTACACAGTGGGCCCTGACTATGGTATGATGTCAGGTGAACACAGTGGGACCTGACTATGGTATGATGTCAGGTGTACACAGTGGGTCCTGACTATGGTATGATGTCAGGTGAACACAGTGGGACCTGACTATGGTATGATGTCTGGTGAACACAGTGGGACCTGACTATGGTATGATGTCAGGTGAACACAGTGGGACCTGACTATGGTATGATGTCATGTGAACACAGTGGGTCCTGACTATGGTATGATGTCAGGTGTACACAGTGGGCCCTGACTATGGTATGATGTCTGGTGAACACAGTGGGACCTGACTATGGTATGATGTCAGGTGAACACAGTGGGACCTGACTATGGTATGATGTCTGGTGAACACAGTGGGTCCTGACTATGGTATGATGTCAGGTGTACACAGTGGGTCCTGACTATGGTATGATGTCATGTGAACACAGTGGGTCCTGACTATGGTATGATGTCTGGTGAACACAGTGGGACCTGACTATGGTATGATGTCAGGTGAACACAGTGGGACCTGACTATGGTATGATGTCTGGTGAACACAGTGGGTCCTGACTATGGTATGATGTCTGGTGAACACAGTGGGACCTGACTATGGTATGATGTCAGGTGAACACAGTGGGACCTGACTATGGTATGATGTCATGTGAACACAGTGGGTCCTGACTATGGTATGATGTCAGGTGTACACAGTGGGCCCTGACTATGGTATGATGTCAGGTGAACACAGTGGGACCTGACTATGGTATGATGTCAGGTGTACACAGTGGGCCCTGACTATGGTATGATGTCAGGTGAACACAGTGGGACCTGACTATGGTATGATGTCAGGTGTACACAGTGGGTCCTGACTATGGTATGATGTCAGGTGAACACAGTGGGACCTGACTATGGTATGATGTCTGGTGAACACAGTGGGACCTGACTATGGTATGATGTCTGGTGAACACAGTGGGACCTGACTATGGTATGATGTCAGGTGAACACAGTGGGACCTGACTATGGTATGATGTCATGTGAACACAGTGGGTCCTGACTATGGTATGATGTCAGGTGTACACAGTGGGCCCTGACTATGGTATGATGTCTGGTGAACACAGTGGGACCTGACTATGGTATGATGTCAGGTGAACACAGTGGGACCTGACTATGGTATGATGTCTGGTGAACACAGTGGGTCCTGACTATGGTATGATGTCAGGTGTACACAGTGGGTCCTGACTATGGTATGATGTCATGTGAACACAGTGGGTCCTGACTATGGTATGATGTCTGGTGAACACAGTGGGACCTGACTATGGTATGATGTCAGGTGAACACAGTGGGACCTGACTATGGTATGATGTCTGGTGAACACAGTGGGTCCTGACTATGGTATGATGTCTGGTGAACACAGTGGGACCTGACTATGGTATGATGTCAGGTGAACACAGTGGGACCTGACTATGGTATGATGTCATGTGAACACAGTGGGTCCTGACTATGGTATGATGTCAGGTGTACACAGTGGGCCCTGACTATGGTATGATGTCAGGTGTACACAGTGGGCCCTGACTATGGTATGATGTCAGGTGAACACAGTGGGACCTGACTATGGTATGATGTCATGTGAACACAGTGGGTCCTGACTATGGTATGATGTCAGGTGTACACAGTGGGCCCTGACTATGGTATGATGTCAGGTGTACACAGTGGGCCCTGACTATGGTATGATGTCAGGTGAACACAGTGGGTCCTGACTATGGTATGATGTCAGGTGTACACAGTGGGTCCTGACTATGGTATGATGTCATGTGAACACAGTGGGTCCTGACTATGGTATGATGTCAGGTGTACACAGTGGGCCCTGACTATGGTATGATGTCAGGTGAACACAGTGGGACCTGATTATGGTATGATGTCAGGTGAACACAGTGGGACCTGACTATGGTATGATGTCTGGTGAACACAGTGGGACCTGACTATGGTATGATGTCAGGTGTACACAGTGGGCCCTGACTATGGTATGATGTCAGGTGAACACAGTGGGACCTGACTATGGTATGATGTCAGGTGAACACAGTGGGACCTGACTATGGTATGATGTCATGTGAACACAGTGGGTCCTGACTATGGTATGATGTCAGGTGTACACAGTGGGACCTGACTATGGTATGATGTCAGGTGTACACAGTGGGCCCTGACTATGGTATGATGTCTGGTGAACACAGTGGGACCTGACTATGGTATGATGTCAGGTGTACACAGTGGGCCCTGACTATGGTATGATGTCAGGTGAACACAGTGGGACCTGACTATGGTATGATGTCAGGTGAACACAGTGGGACCTGACTATGGTATGATGTCATGTGAACACAGTGGGTCCTGACTATGGTATGATGTCAGGTGTACACAGTGGGCCCTGACTATGGTATGATGTCAGGTGTACACAGTGGGCCCTGACTATGGTATGATGTCTGGTGAACACAGTGGGACCTGACTATGGTATGATGTCAGGTGAACACAGTGGGACCTGACTATGGTATGATGTCAGGTGTACACAGTGGGACCTGACTATGGTATGATGTCATGTGAACACAGTGGGTCCTGACTATGGTATGATGTCAGGTGAACACAGTGGGACCTGACTATGGTATGATGTCAGGTGAACACAGTGGGACCTGACTATGGTATGATGTCATGTGAACACAGTGGGTCCTGACTATGGTATGATGTCAGGTGTACACAGTGGGCCCTGACTATGCCCATGCTGAGGCCAGGAAGTCCCCAGCCCTGGACGGTAAGGTGGAGAGGGACAGCGAGGGGAAGGAGATCCGCTACCCTGTCATGCTCTCCGCCATGGAGAAACTGGTGGCCCGCAAGGTCTGCCTGGCCTTCAAGGTGAGTCTTTTTTCAACCAATCAGACCACTCGCTCTGTGTGTTTCATCTCACCCAATCAACCTGAAGCCATCTTAAACTTGCGGTGTATCCCAATAGTCTGAAGAGGCTTCCTCGTCTTATCTCCTTTATCTGCAAGAGCTGCGTAGGTAAAAGCATCTGTCGTGTTTTTTCAGGTAAGTGCAGATGAATGGAGGAACCCTCTTTTGACTACTGGGATGCACTCCACTTGATTGGCTTCATTCAGTTTCAAATGTCTGACAGTGACGCTCTCTCTCTATGCCAGCAAACTGTGTGTGGCTTCGACCTCTTGAGAGCAAACGGCCACTCCTTCGTCTGTGATGTCAACGGTTTCAGCTTTGTGAAGAACTCCATGAAGTACTATGACGACTGTGCCAAAGTCTTGGGGTAGGTGAGGCAGGCTGTCATGCTGAAGGTTCAACTAGCGCTCATCCATCTCCGTTCCTTTACTTTAGTACGTTTTAGTTTTACAGGGAGTGTGCACTTGAATCAACATTACTATGAAAGTGACAGTTTTAGCCAGCCGCCTAATTTCCAACTGCAGTCCCTGGTTTAGCCCCCTGATTTCCACGTTGCTACCCAGGGGACAGCTGGGTAACTAGAGTCATACTGTACATTGACACCCAGGGGACAGCTGGGTAACTAGTCATACTGAACATTGACACCCAGGTGTCAGCTGGGTAACTAGTCATACTGTACATTGACACCCAGGGGACAGCTGGGTAACTAGAGTCATACTGTACATTGACACCCAGGGGACAGCTGGGTAACTAGAGTTATACTGTACATTGACACCCAGGGGTCAGCTGGGTAACTAGAGCCATACTGTACATTGACACCCAGGGGTCAGCTGGGTAACTAGTCATACTGTACATTGACACCCAGGGGTCAGCAGGGTAACTAGTCATACTGTACATTGACACCCAGGGGTCAGCTGGGTAACTAGTCATACTGTACATTGACACCCAGGGGTCAGCTGGGTAACTAGTCATACTGTACATTGACACCCAGGGGTCAGCTGGGTAACTAGTCATACTGTACATTGACACCCAGGGGTCAGCTGGGTAACTAGTCATACTGTACGTTGACACCCAGGGGACAGCTGGGTAACTAGTCATACTGTACATTGACACCCAGGGGACAGCTGGGTAACTAGTCATACTGTACGTTGACACCCAGGGGACAGCTGGGTAACTAGTCATACTGTACGTTGACACCCAGGGGACAGCTGGGTAACTAGTCATACTGAACGTTGACACCCAGGGGTCAGCTGGGTAACTAGTCATACTGAACGTTGACACCCAGGGGTCAGCTGGGTAACTAGTCATACTGAACATTGACACCCAGGGGTCAGCTGGGTAACTAGTCATACTGTACATTGACACCCAGGGGACAGCTGGGTAACTAGAGTTATACTGTACATTGACACCCAGGGGACAGCTGGGTAACTAGAGTTATACTGTACATTGACACCCAGGGGTCAGCTGGGTAACTAGTCATACTGTACATTGACACCCAGGGGACAGCTGGGTAACTAGTCATACTGTACATTGACACCCAGGGGTCAGCTGGGTAACTAGTCATACTGTACGTTGACACCCAGGGGTCAGCTGGGTAACTAGAGCCATACTGTATGTTGACACCCAGGGGACAGCTGGGTAACTAGTCATACTGTACGTTGACACCCAGGGGACAGCTGGGTAACTAGTCATACTGTACGTTGACACCCAGGGGACAGCTGGGTAACTAGTCATACTGTACGTTGACACCCAGGGGTCAGCTGGGTAACTAGAGTCATACTGTACGTTGACACCCAGGGGACAGCTGGGTAACTAGTCATACTGAACATTGACACCCAGGGGTCAGCTGGGTAACTAGTCATACTGAACGTTGACACCCAGGGGTCAGCTGGGTAACTAGAGTCATACTGTACGTTGACACCCAGGGGACAGCTGGGTAACTAGAGTCATACTGTACATTGACACCCAGGGGACAGCTGGGTAACTAGAGTCATACTGTACATTGACACCCAGGGGTCAGCTGGGTAACTAGTCATACTGTACATTGACAAAGTAAAAGTGTCTTTTAGCCACAACTCATTCCTTGAACTAACTAGAATCCAAACTCTGCTATAGCTCACACTATTAGTTGTCCCCCCCCCACACACACACACACACACAGGAACATGGTGATGCGAGAGCTGGCCCCTCAATTCCACATCCCCTGGTCCATCCCCCTGGAGGCTGAGGACATACCCATAGTCCCCACCACCTCAGGAACCATGTGAGTACTCCTCTCCTCTTCCTTTTTTTCATTTCTCCCCTCATCCTCCTGCTTCTTTCTCTTCTTCCTGTCCCCCCCTCTTCCTTACTCATCTCTTCTAGAGGTATTCTGAGGTGGTTTAGTGAACTATACTCACGTGGTGATTAACCTCTCTTGAGACACGAAGACTTGTTAGCTCCCACAGCTAACTCCTAAGTGTTATCTCATTGGGCTAAATATAGTCCTGAGTCACATAAATGACCTAGTTTGATACCCGGTGTATATAACTGATTTCCATGTCCATTAGCCTATTGGTTTTCCAGCCCTCAGCCTATTGAGATTCTCAATAATAAAGGATGAGTACAGTAAACAACTCTATAATGTGACCTGTCCCACAGGATGGAGCTGCGCTGTGTCATCGCCATCATCCGCCACGGAGACCGCACCCCCAAACAGAAGATGAAGATGGAAGTCCGACACCCTCTGTGAGTCTATGTACCTCAAATACCCCCTCTGTGAGTCTATGTACCTCAAATACCCCCTCCTGGGAGTCTATGTACCTCAAATACACCCTCCTGGGAGTCTATGTACCTCAAATACACCCTCCTGTGAGTCTATGTACCTCAAATACACCCTCTCCCTATTCACAGTGGGCAAAATTTTACATGCTGACGTATTAATGACTTCATTTTCTGTTCGTCCATATAACAAATACAACTTGAAATTCACCTTCCCCAGTCCTGTTGCATTTCAGTGTTGAATCTGTTGTTTAGATTTAATGTTTGAATATGTTGTTTTTAGATTCTTTGCGCTGTTTGAAAAGTATGGAGGTTACAAGTCAGGGAAACTGAAGTTGAAGAAGCCCAAACAGCTACAGGTCAGTCCAAGTATCTCTTCTTTTCCTATAACACAGAAACCCTCTGTTGAGCGGAAGCCTATTTGCGGTGTTGGGGAAGCTACTCTGAAAATATAGTTTACCAGGTTACCAATTACTTGTTTGTTTACTTAAGTTACTTTGAAAAAGTAGTTCACTGCATCCAAACTACAGTACTTTGTGAAAAATAATCATCTGAAATGGTGTGAATTATGCAAGTCGAAAAATATAGTTAATTATAGCCCATATGTGACCGATTTGATTCGGTCTTGTGTAGCAAAATTAGATAAAAAAAAAATATATATGTTTTTACATTTGATAAAAGTAGAGACTCAGCTCGAAAATGGTATCATACACTACAGTTGAGGAACAATGGAAAAGTAATTCTGCTTTGAAAGTTGATAAACTTGTAACCTTACATTTGAGAAAATGGCCCTTGAATGTTTTGGTACCTACTGGAGAGCTCTTTGTCTACACCCATTTAGCATCGTTCACACCCTCAAGCCCCACCCATCCCTTTAAAGATTTACATGTGAGGTTATGTACTAAACAACCAAAGATTTCAAGACTAAAGGCTGTTATATACTACAGGTGTGTTGGTAAATTGAATCTGGAGTGCTCTCGGTGTTCGTAAGCTCAGAGCGTTGTCAGATTGTCTGTTCGTAAGTTCAGAGCGTTTCGCTCTTGGAGCGTTCAGAGCGCACACCTGACCTAACAACAGCAGTCAACAGCCAAGCTAACTGGCTAACGTTGGCTAGCTTGCAAGCTACTTCCAGATACAAATGAAAGTACAGCTCACTCTGACCATTTTACTCAGCCTAGCAGAGCTGGTTAGGCTTTTTTAAATGTTATCCAGAGCATTCATGACTGTAACTGTGCTGCTGGCAACAATTTTAATTACGCTTTTTTTGCCAACGTTTACTGACACCGGCCATATTCAACGGGTGTTGAGCGTTCATAAATTTGTCAGTTATTCTGCGCTTTGGCACGCTCGGACGAGAGGGCTCTGAAATCAGAGTAGATAGCCAGAGCGAATTTACCAGCTACGTCTATCGACAAATGTCACAGAGACATCATGAACATTCTATTGAAATGGTTCCTTGCATGGTGGAGTCTTTTTGTTTTAGACATGTAGCTAGCTAGCTAAACAATGAACCATAATCCCAACTCATAACGGTACTACCCTGCATTAATCTGCATGTAGCTAACCAACCAGGTTTAATGTTAGCTAGCTTACATTAGGCTATAACTAGCAATGCAAATGGCTCTGAGATACGAATAATATTACTACACAGATAATACACGTAACGTTACCTAGCGAGCCAGCCAGCTAACGTTAGCTAGCTAGCTAACAGTACACTTTAACTTTAAATGAAAATTACTTTCTGCCAAAATTAGTAACATGTAATATTTGAAAATATAGCTAGCTGGACTCTCTTACCCGTATACATGGATAGACACTTCTCTCGCTCTGTCACCGATGCCATGGTTGCCCTTTAGTTTGAAGATGTAATCCAGAGATAGGTTATACAACAGCTCTCTGTGTTCTCTTTTCGACTCCGTCTGCATATTTGCAATCAAAGGCCAGAATGTTCTCCATCTCTTTAGCTATCATACTCTAATTCCACTGATTTCAAAACTCGGTCCTCCAGAAAGTGGAGAGCAACACTTATGCAGTTCTACTACGTGATGTCTTTCAAAAAAGCTGCGTTAGAAAGGATTACCTACACATACTGACCAGCTCATGGTATAGACAGAAGCCTGTTACATGGCAGACCAATCCGAACTCATCTCTCGGCATGTCCAGCCGACTCATTATCTCAGCCAATCATGGCTAGCGGGAAGGTTGCTGACTTGTTCCGTGGCTAAACCAACTAGGCTCGTAGTTTATCAATTTTATTCATATTTACAGATGGCATGGTAAAACAGTAGTGTGTAGTTCCAGTAGTTACCTACACCACTACATGGTAAAATGGTAGTGTGTAGTTCCAGTAGTTAGCTACACCGCTACATGGTAAACAGTACTGTGTAGTTCCAGTAGTTAGCTGCACTGCTTCATGGCAAAAAAGTAATTACCTACTGAAAACACTATATAGATTTGAATTTAGTTCAACTACCACTAAGCTACTGGAAAATGTTATTAATTTACTAGTTGAACTACATGTAGTACACTACTCCCCAACACTGCCTATTTGTGACAATAAGATAATACTGTATATGGTCGCTACCTCTAATCCAGTTCTTTTCAAGGTTTCCAACACCTGGAAAATGTCCTGCCACTGTCGCCTCTTTGTAGGGTTTTTTCAGTTTTGTAATGTAGGAGAATATAACACATTAGAGTTCCATCTTTGAAATGCAAGAGAAAGGCCACAATTTATTCCAGTTTAGGCACAATTTAGATTCTGGCCACTAGATGGCAGCTGTTTGTGCTCAAAGTTTTAGACTGATCCAATGAACCATTGCTTTTCTGTTCAAAATATTGTATCAAGTCTGCCCAAATGTGCCTAATTGGTTTATTGATACATTTTTCAAGTTCATAAGTGCACTTTCCTCAAACAATAGCATGGTATTATTTCACTGTAATAGCTACTGTAAATTGGAGAGGGCAGTTAGATTAGCAAGAATTTAAGCTTTTTGCCCGTATCAGATATATCTCTGTCCTGGGAAATGTTCTTGTTACTTACAACCTCATGCTAATCACATTAGCGCTCGTTAGCTCAACCGTCCCGTGGGGGTCACTGATCCTGTAGAGGTTAAGTACTTTGTGACAAATGTCAGATCAATTGACTGTTGTGTGTTTTGTGTAGGAAGTGCTGGACATTGCCCGGCTCCTACTGGCTGAGTTGGGACAGCACACAGACTGTGAGATCGAGGAGAAGAAGGGTAAACTGGAGCAGCTCAAGACGGTCCTAGAGATGTGAGAAACTCTTATGGGCACACCACTCACACCAGGGTTGTCAGGTGACCAGTATTGCGATACTCAGAAGTATCGTGGCAAGGAAACAAAACATGAAGTAGACAAAATTTGTTATGGAAAACAGTCCTAATGTTGACGAGGAACAAAGTCTGCTTCGTTTTTTTTTTTTTTTTTTTTTTTGCCATGGATAATCTGGTATCCTAGTATATACTTGCGCACTCACACACACACACACACACACACACACGTCACGCTCTAATCTGTCCATAATTTTATCCATGCATCAGGTAGTGATCTGCTCTTCTGTATGTGATGCTCGGTGTGGAAACCACCTCCGTGTTGCTGTGTCTGTAGTCCAGTGTAGAAACCTCCTCTGTGTTGCTGTGTCTGTAGTCCAGTGTAGAAACCTCCTCCGTGTTGCTGTGTCTGTAGTCCAGTGTAGAAACCTCCTCCGTGTTGCTGTGTCTGTAGTCCAGTGTAGAAACCTCCTCCGTGTTGCTGTGTCTGTAGTCCAGTGTAGAAACCTCCTCCGTGTTGCTGTGTCTGTAGTCCAGTGTAGAAACCTCCTCTGTGTTGCTGTGTCTGTTGTCCAGTGTAGAAACCTCCTCCGTGTTGCTGTGTCTGTAGTCCAGTGTAGAAACCTCCTCCGTGTTGCTGTGTCTGTAGTCCAGTGTAGAAACCTCCTCCATGTTGCTGTGTCTGTTGTCCAGTGTAGAAACCTCCTCTGTGTTGCTGTGTCTGTTGTCCAGTGTAGAAACCTCCTCCGTGTTGCTGTGTCTGTAGTCCAGTGTAGAAACCTCCTCCGTGTTGCTGTGTCTGTTGTCCAGTGTAGAAACCTCCTCTGTGTTGCTGTGTCTGTTGTCCAGTGTAGAAACCTCCTCCGTGTTGCTGTGTCTGTAGTCCAGTGTAGAAACCTCCTCCGTGTTGCTGTGTCTGTAGTCCAGTGTAGAAACCTCCTCCGTGTTGCTGTGTCTGTAGTCCAGTGTAGAAACCTCCTCCGTGTTGCTGTGTCTGTAGTCCAGTGTAGAAACCTCCTCCGTGTTGCTGTGTCTGTAGTCCAGTGTAGAAACCTCCTCCGTGTTGCTGTGTCTGTTGTCCAGTGTAGAAACCTCCTCCGTGTTGCTGTGTCTGTTGTCCAGTGTAGAAACCTCCTCCGTGTTGCTGTGTCTGTTGTCCAGTGTAGAAACCTCCTCCGTGTTGCTGTGTCTGTTGTCCAGTGTAGAAACCTCCTCCGTGTTGCTGTGTCTGTAGTCCAGTGTAGAAACCTCCTCCGTGTTGCTGTGTCTGTAGTCCAGTGTAGAAACCTCCTCCGTGTTGCTGTGTCTGTTGTCCAGTGTAGAAACCTCCTCCGTGTTGCTGTGTCTGTTGTCCAGTGTAGAAACCTCCTCCGTGTTGCTGTGTCTGTTGTCCAGTGTAGAAACCTCCTCCGTGTTGCTGTGTCTGTTGTCCAGTGTAGAAACCTCCTCTGTGTTGCTGTGTCTGTAGTCCAGTGTAGAAACCTCCTCCGTGTTGCTGTGTCTGTAGTCCAGTGTAGAAACCTCCTCCGTGTGGCTGTGTCTGTAGTCCAGTGTAGAAACCTCCTCCGTGTTGCTGTGTCTGTTGTCCAGTGTAGAAACCTCCTCAGTGTTGCTGTGTCTGTTGTCCAGTGTAGAAACCTCCTCCGTGTTGCTGTGTCTGTTGTCCAGTGTAGAAACCTCCTCCGTGTTGCTGTGTCTGTAGTCCAGTGTAGAAACCTCCTCCGTGTTGCTGTGTCTGTAGTCCAGTGTAGAAACCTCCTCCGTGTTGCTGTGTCTGTAGTCCAGTGTAGAAACCTCCTCCGTGTTGCTGTGTCTGTAGTCCAGTGTAGAAACCTCCTCCGTGTTGCTGTGTCTGTTGTCCAGTGTAGAAACCTCCATGTTGCTGTGTCTGTTGTCCAGTGCTCCACACATTGAATTAGCCTAGTCCCTGTATTCCTGAAACACACCGTAGCCTAGCAGCTTTCACTTTGTGGACAACCCCCATCCTCCTTGTCTATAATTCTCTTTTCCTCCCTCCTCTCTCTCTCTCTCTCTCTCTCTCTCTCCTCCTCTTTCCAAAGGGAATCCAGCTTGAATGACACTCGGTATACCCCCTCCCCTGGTTCACTCCTCCTCGCTCTGTAACCACCACTGCCATTAACCTCCATTCATACTGAGGGATTTTATACTGACCATTAGAATCAGGGACCACTAGCCACATCTGTGTGTGTGCGTTTTTAAACGAGTGCTGTGTTTGTCTGCGATGCATGTCGTTCTGAAAGTTGCCCTCTAATCTCACTACACCTTCGTCCTCTCACTCTTCTCGTTCTCTGTGTACTGTATATAGTCTTCCTGGTTAAACTCGTTGATAATGGTATGGGATTGCATATTAACCACAATTCAATGCAAATGGCACCTCTGACAATAACCAAGGATCAAACACACAGGTCCATGATCTGTGAGGGTGATTGATCTGTGAGGGTGATTGATCTGTGAGGGTGATTGATCTGTGAGGGTGATTGATCTGGTAGGGTTATTGATCTGGGAGGGTGCGGGAACAGGGAATCCAGGATTGGTTGTAAAACAGACTGTATTGCCTATCAAACACGTTTTCACAGGGCTGTCATGTGCTTGGTCTGTACGTTGTGTCAAACCAGATGATTGTCCCAAGGACTCTCTTCTATTAGATGTTTTACATTAGTGATGGATATGCTAAATTATTAGAATTGCCGGAGCATTGAGCAGCAGTAGGTAGCCTATCACTGTCACATCAATGTATCGCAAACCACAGGGGAGGTAGAGATAGGTGGGGGGGTGTTATGCACTTTTACCAAATACCTGTCACATCCTGAAGGACAGCGCTGGTATGGCACATAAGGGATTACCAGTAACACAGTGACCGCAGGCTTCCAAAGATCATACACAACAACCCAAAACATGTTTCCAGAAACCAGGCAGCTACTGAGCTAGTTTAGCCTAACTCGCTTGGCCTAGCCTTACTGACTGAGCACTTGCTAGCTAGCGTTTGAAGCTGGTCGAAGACCTCTGAACCATGGTTCTGAAATGAAATGTCGTGTTCGACAGGGTCTGAGTCAGTTCCATTTAAAAATGGCCAATTCCATCCAGTAATTAATTGATTTTAGTCCAAGAAAAGTGTTATTTAAAAATAAAAATAAGGATCTTTAAAATGTACTTCCTAAATTGACAAAGTTCGAATGGAGTTGAGCTCAACACTGAGCTCTTGACATAGGTCACATGTCTGTAAGGAGTGTGTACTGCCCCTGTATAATGATGACTGGTGCTTCATTAAGGGTGGATACCTGCCCCTGTATAATGATGACTGGTGCTTCATTAAGGGTGGATACCTGCCCCTGTATAATGATGACTGGTCCTTCATTAAGGGTGGATAGATACCTGCCCCTGTATAATGATGACTGGTGCTTCATTAAGGGTGGATACCTGCCCCCTGTATAATGATGACTGGTGCTTCATTAAGGGTGGATACCTGCCCCTGTATAATGATGACTGGTGCTTCATTAAGGGTGGATACCTGCCCCTGTGTGCGTGTGTCTTCCAGGTACGGCCATTTCTCAGGCATCAACAGGAAGGTGCAGCTCACCTACCTGCCCAACGGACAGCCCAAAGCCTCCAGTGAGGAAGAAGGTAGGGAGGAGTCGTCGCAGGCATACACCATCTCTGCTCATGTTCATGATTAACTTCTTAAACATACAGTTGAAGTCGGAAGTTTACATACACCTTAGCCAAATACATTTAAACTCAGTTTTTCACAATTCCTGACATTTAATCTGAGTAAAAATTCCCTGTCTTAGGTCAGTTAGGATCACCACTTTATTTTAAGGATGTGAAATGTCAGAATAATAGTAGAGAATTGATTTATATCAGCTTTTCTTTCATCACATTCCCAGTGGGTCAGAAGTTTACATACACTCAATTAGTATTTGGTAGCATTACCTTTAAATTGTTTAACTTGGGTCAAATGTTTCGGGTAGCCTTCCACAAGCTTCCCACAATAAGTTGGGTTAATACTGACCCAGTCCTCCTGACAGAGCTGGTGTAATTGAGTCAGGTTTGTAGGCCTCCTTGCTAGCACATGCTTTTTCAGTTCTGCCCACAAATTTTCTATAGGATTGAGATCAGGGCTTTGTGATGGCCACTCCAATACCTTGACTTTGTTGTCCTTAAGCCATTTTGCCACAACTTTGGAAGTATGCTTGGGGTCATTGTCCATTTGGAAGACCCATTTGCGACCAACCTTTAACTTCCTGACTGATGTCTTGAGATGTTGCTTCAATATATCCACATAATTTTCCTCCCTCATGATGCCATCTATTTTGTGAAGTGCACCTGTCCCTCCTGCAGCAAAGCACCCCCACAACATGATGCTGCCACCACCGTGCTTCACGTTCTATTTGTGTTTCATCAGACCAGAGGACATTTCTCCATGTGCAGTTGCAAACCGTAGTCTGGCTTTTTTATTGCGGTTTTGGAACAGTGGCTTCTTCCTTGCTGAGCGGCCTTTCAGGTTATGTCGATATAGAACTCGTTTTACTGTGGATATAGATACTTTTGTACCTGTTTCCTCCAGCATCTTCACAGGGTCCTTTGCTGTTGTTCTGGGATTGATTTGCACTTTTCGCACCAAAGTACGTTCATCTCTAGGAGACAGAACGCGTCTCCTTCCTGAGCGGTATGACGGCTGCGTGGTCCCATGGTGTTTATACTTGCGTACTATTGTTTGTACAGATGAAAGTGGTACCTTCAGGCGTTTGACAATTACTCCCAAGGATGAACCAGACTTGTGGAGGTCTACAATTTTTTTTCTGAGGTCTTTGCTGATTTCTTTTGATTTTCCCATGATGTCAATCAAAAAGGCACTGAGTTTGAAGGTAGACCTTGAAATACATCCACAGATACACTTCCAATTGACTCAAATTATGTCAATTAGCTTATCAGAAGCTTCTAAAGCCATGATATCATTACTGGAATTTTTCAAGCTGTTTAAAGGCATAGTCAACTTAGTGTATGTAAACTTCTGACGCACTGGAATTGTGATACAGTGATTGATAAGTGAAATCTGTCTGTAAACAATTGTTGGAAAAATGACTTGTGTCATGCACAAAGTAGATGTCCTAACCGACTTGCCAAAACTATAGTTTGTTAACAATACATTTGTGGAGTGGTTGATAAACGAGTTTTAATGACTCCAACCTAAGTGTATGTAAACTTCTGACTTCAACTGTACGTTTAACATGCACATTCTTGGCCTGCAGGAACTAATGCAGTCATTTGTGTGTGTGTGTGTTCAGAGGGTCCAAAGGAGGGTTCGTCTCTGCTGCTGGTGTTGAAGTGGGGCGGGGAGCTGACCCCGGCAGGCAGGGTACAGGCTGAGGAGCTGGGCAGGGCCTTCCGCTGCATGTACCCTGGAGGACAAGGTACAGTTCTCTACAACTGGACATTCCTACTACCTCTGGTTATACTCCTCACCTCTACACTATATACTACCTCTATACTATATACTACCTCTACATTCCTCACCTCTACACTATATACTACCTCTACACTCCTCACCTCTACACTATATACTACCTCTACATTCCTCACCTCTACACTATATACTACCTCTACACTATATACTACCTCTACACTCCTCACTTCTACACTATATACTACCTCTACACTCCTCACCTCTACACTATATACTACCTCTACACTCCTCACTTCTACACTATATACTACCTCTACACTCCTCAATTCTACACTATATACAACCTCTACACTCCTCACCTCTACACTATATACTACCTCTACACTCCTCACCTCTACACTATATACTACCTCTACATTCCTCACCTCTACACTATATACTACCTCTACATTCCTCACCTCTACACTATATACTACCTCTACACTCCTCACCTCTACACGATATACCACCTCTACATTCCTCACCTCTACACTATATACTCCCTCTACACTATATACTACCTCTACACTATATACTACCTCTACACTCCTCACCTCTACACTATATACTACCTCTACACTCCTCACTTCTACACTATATACTACCTCTACACTATATACTACCTCTACACTATATACTACCTCTACACTATATACTACCTCTACACTATATACTACCTCTACACGATATACCACCTCTACACGATATACCACCTCTACACGATATACCACCTCTACACGATATACTACCTCTACACGATATACTACCTCTACACTCCTCACCTCTACACGATATACCACCTCTACACGATATACCACCTCTACATTATATACTACCTCTACACTCCTCACCTCTACACGATATACCACCTCTACACTATACACCACCTCTACACTATACACCTCACCTTTACACAATTTAGTCAAACCCAAATGATTTGACATCAAAATCAGCTCTGGTCTCAATTGAATTCAGTTGAACTAATGCTACAAACGTCAGTTAAATTACATGTAGATAACGCTGTAAAGTGTTTTATAAGAAAACTTCCCTCATATTCTGTCTGTCCATACATACAGTAACACTTTTCTAGAGCCCTGGGTTTCTCTTCATGAGGTCACATGGTCAGGGAGAACTTGGGACATGTTGGCCCAAATCATAACGTGAGATCCATGAGTTTAACTCAGTTTTTAGTAAATCATGCGTTGAGGTTAATGGGAGATTTTTCTATGAGCTTAAATTATGCGTGCAGCTCTAAAGTTGGGATTCGTTCCAGCGTCACTTCTGCCTTTCTTATTACTGAAGGGAAATCCAATCTCAAACAAAGACAAATGTTGTCTTGTGTTGACATGTACTTGAGGTGCTCTCAGTCCTCTTAGTGGACACCTTTTCTTTGTGTTTGACATTTTACACTCTGTGATTTTCCACCACCACCACCACCACCACCACCAAAGTCATTCAACCATGACGTCACGTTGCAACTGCTCTGTACCATACAGGGTGTCATTCAAGGGCTTGTTCTAGGTTCAGTGGAACTGCTCTGTAACATACAGGGTGTCATTCAAGGGCTTGTTCTAGGTTCAGTGGAACTGCTCTGTAACATACAGGGTGTCATTAAAGGGCTTGTTCTAGGTTCAGTGGAACTGCTCTGTAACATACAGGGTGTCATTAAAGGGCTTGTTCTAGGTTCAGTGGAACTGCTCTGTAACATACAGGGTGTCATTCAAGGGCTTGTTCTAGGTTCAGTGGAACTGCTCTGTAACATACAGGGTGTCATTCAAGGGCTTGTTCTAGGTTCAGTGGAACTGCTCTGTACCATACAGGTTGTCATTCAAGGGCTTGTTCTAGGTTCAGTGGAACTGCTCTGTACCATACAGGGTGTCATTCAAGGGCTTGTTCTAGGTTCAGTGGAACTGCTCTGTAACATACAGGGTGTCATTAAAGGGCTTGTTCTAGGTTCAATGGAACTGCTCTGTACCATACAGGGTGTCATTCAAGGGCTTGTTCTAGGTTCAATGGAACTGCTCTGTAACATACAGGGTGTCATTCAAGGGCTTGTTCTAGGTTCAGTGGAACTGCTCTGTAACATACAGGGTGTCATTCAGGGCTTGTTCTAGGTTCAGTGGAACTGCTCTGTAACATACAGGGTGTCATTAAAGGGCTTGTTCTAGGTTCAGTGGAACTGCTCTGTACCATACAGGGTGTCATTCAAGGGCTTGTTCTAGGTTCAGTGGAACTGCTCTGTAACATACAGGGTGTCATTCAAGGGCTTGTTCTAGGTTCAGTGGAAGAGACAGACCCTCAAGCTTTCTGAACCATCTGCCTGCTGCTTTTTTTCTCTTCCTTAATCATATGGACATTTTTAGAAGATGCTCTATATTGCCAAGATGATCATTAGTCCAACTCAATTCATAACAAAAGTTGTGCAATTTTGTTGCGTGGGCGTACACAAATGTTTGAGGGAGAAATAGTTGAAGATGCGCATGGAAGACTATGAAACTCATTGCAGGCTTATTTAAAAAAAAAAAAAGTATTTACATTTTTTATTGAACCTTTATTTAACTAGGCAAGTCAGTTGAGAACAAATTGGGCCAGTTGTTCGCCGCCCTATGGGACTCCCAGTCACAGCCGGTTGTGACACAGCCTGGATTCAAACCAGGGTGTCTGTAGCGATGCCTCTAGCACTGAGAGGCAGTGCCTTAGACCGCTGCGCCACTCGGGAGGATTCATTATGGAAGACTATTAAACCACCTGCAGGAGGATTCATTATGGAAGACTATTAAACCACCTGCAGGAGGATTCATTATGGAAGACTATTAAACCACCTGCTGGAGGATTCATTATGGAACACTATTAAACCACCTGCTGGAGGATTCATTATGGAACACTATTAAACCACCTGCAGGAGGATTCATTATGGAAGACTATTAAACCACCTGCAGGAGGATTCATAATGGAAGACTATTAAACCACCTGCAGGAGGATTCATCATGGAAGACTATTAAACCACCTGCAGGAGGATTCATCATGGAAGACTATTAAACCACCTGCAGGAGGATTCATTATGGAAGACTATTAAACCACCTGCAGGAGGATTCATTATGGAAGACTATTAAACCACCTGCAGGAGGATTCATTATGGAAGACTATTAAACCACCTGCTGGAGGATTCATTATGGAAGACTATTAAACCACCTGCAGGAGGATTCATTATGGAAGACTATTAAACCACCTGCAGGAGGATTCATCATGGAAGACTATTAAACCACCTGCAGGAGGATTCTAATATGGAAGACTATTAAACCACCTGCAGGAGGATTCATTATGGAACACTATTAAACCACCTGCAGGAGGATTCATTATGGAACACTATTAAACCACCTGCAGGAGGATTCATTATGGAACACTATTAAACCACCTGCTGGAGGATTCATTATGGAAGACTATTAAACCACCTGCAGGAGGATTCATTATGGAACACTATTAAACCACCTGCAGGAGGATTCATTATGGAAGACTATTAAACCACCTGCAGGAGGATTCATTATGGAAGACTATTAAACCACCTGCAGGAGGATTCATCATGGAAGACTATTAAACCACCTGCAGGAGGATTCTAATATGGAAGACTATTAAACCACCTGCAGGAGGATTCATTATGGAAGACTATTAAACCACCTGCAGGAGGATTCATTATGGAAGACTATTAAACCACCTGCAGGAGGATTCATTATGGAAGACTATTAAACCACCTGCAGGAGGATTCATTATGGAAGACTATTAAACCACCTGCAGGAGGATTCATTATGGAAGACTATTAAACCACCTGCAGGAGGATTCATCATGTAATTTCCCAGGTCTTTAGTGGTTTATGACTTCAACCTCATTACATGAACCGTATTTCATCCCAGGTATGAGATGCGACCGGCTGTTTCCTTTTCAGGCGAACATAATCCCGAGTGGCGCAGCGGTCTAAGACAGTGCATCTCAGTGCAAGAGGCATCACTACAGTCCCTGGTTCGAATCCAGGCTCTATCATATCCGGCCGTGATTGGGAGTCCCATAGGGCGGTGCACAATTGGCCCAGTGTTGGCCGGGGTAGGCCATCATTGCAAATAAGAATTTGTTCTTAACTGACTCGTCTAGTTAAATAAAAATATCCAGTTGACGTCTTTTTGAATCACCAAATAACCAATGTTACCTACCTCATCAACTTTCTGCAGAGTCTGTGCCGTTGCGTAGGTGGGTACCCTTTCTTCGCGCTTTACCTTCCTCTGTGATGTCCTGTAAGCCTGATGTTCCTTCCTTTTCTGATGTTCCTTCCTCTGTGATGTTCCTTCCTCTGTGATGTCCTGTAAGCCTGATGTTCCTTCCTTTTCTGATGTTCCTTCCTTTTCTGATGTTCCTTCCTTTTCTGATGTTCCTTCTTCTGTGATGTTCCTTCTTCTGTGATGTTCCTTCTTCTGTGATGTTCCTTCCTCTGTGATGTTCCTTCTTCTGTGATGTTCCTTCTTCTGTGATGTTCCTTCTTCTGTGATGTTCCTTCCTCTGTGATGTTCCTTCCTCTGTGATGTTCCTTCCTCTGTGATGTTCCTTCCTCTGTGATGTTCCTTCCTCTGTGATGTTCCTTCTTCTGTGATGTTCCTTCTTCTGTGATGTTCCTTCCTCTGTGATGTTCCTTCCTCTGTGATGTTCCTTCCTCTGTGATGTTCCTTCCTCTGTGATGTTCCTTCTTCTCTGATGTCCCTACCTCTGTGATGTCCTGCAAGGCTGATGTTCCTTCCTCTGTGTGTTTGACTCTGAAGGGGACTACGCTGGTTTCCCTGGCTGTGGTCTGCTCCGTTTACACAGCACCTACCGCCACGACCTCAAGATCTACGCCTCAGACGAAGGCCGTGTTCAGATGACCGCTGCCGCTTTTGCCAAGGTGCGTATGTCTGTAGATGTTTCAGTATACGTGTGTACAGTATGCTCACTAGCCTTGTTTCTTTCATTTGTGTTCTGTGTCAATATCTCCAACCCTGCATATATCAACCCTTTCTGTGTACAGTACGTGTGAACATCTCTTAACTGTGTGTGTGTGTGTGGGCAGGGGCTGTTGGCTCTGGAGGGAGAGTTGACACCCATCCTGGTGCAGATGGTGAAGAGTGCCAACATGAACGGCATGCTGGACAGCGACAGTGAGTCTCTGACCGACTGCCAGCAGAGGGTGAAGGTACGGCTCCATGAGATCATGCAGAAAGACCAGGACTTCACTGAGGCCGACTACCGAAAGGTACAGTCGGCAGACCCATTCACCTAGACCACTACTAACCAACCAATCGGGGTTGAAAAAAAAAACATAGGCAGGAAAGCCCTGTTTGAAATGGTTAATAACACTTTACTCACTGCGTCCAGGTGTAATTCCTTATGTTGTTATAACCATGAATGAGCTTATAATGTCTCATAAGGCTTTCAACTAAGAATCATTGAGATATTAAGACATGTCATTTACAAGTTTTACAATGCATTATAATATACATTATTATAATACAGTAACTGCGTCAATGTATTTTAGCTGCAGGGTTTAAGTAGAGAAATGGTCACCCAAATGAACACTCTGTTTCACTGGTGGGAGGCTCCATCAACAATTCCATCAAGTCTTTCAGTATTCTTGATTAAAAACAATGTTTCCTAGTCATTCCTTACCGTACAGCCATCAACTGAGCATGACATCTCTGTCAATCTCCAGATAAGAGTCTCTCATTTCATCACTGGTTGTTATGGATACCAACGTTGGCATTACACCGTTCCATTAAGTTCTGCACTATTGGTACCACTGTAATAAAGTAGGACTGTTACCATGTGTTGCAGCTGGCCCCGACAGACAGCCCCTCCCTGGTCAGCTCTATGAAGACCATAGGGAACCCAGTGAGGACGTGTGACCAGGTCTACGCCCTCATCCAGAGCCTCACCTCCCAGATCCGCAGGAGGCTGGAGGACCCCAAATCTGCAGGTCTGTATCTGTAAACTAAGTCCTGTCCTGTTCCCAGACCTGCAGCTGTACCTGTAAGCTAAGTCCTGTCCTGTTCCCAGGCCTGCAGCTGTACCTGTAAGCTAAGTCCTGTCCTGTTCCCAGGCCTGCAGCTGTACCTGTAAGCTAAGTCCTGTCCTGTTCCCAGGCCTGCAGCTGTACCTGTAAGCTAAGTCCTGTCCTGTTCCCAGGCCTGCAGCTGTACCTGTAAGCTAAGTCCTGTCCTGTTCCCAGGCCTGCAGCTGTACCTGTAAGCTAAGTCCTGTCCTGTTCCCAGACCTGCAGCTGTACCACAGCGAGACCCTGGAGCTGATGCTGCAACGCTGGTCCAAGCTGGAAAGGGACTTCAGGAATAAGAGCGGTCGCTACGACATCAGTAAGATCCCGGACATCTACGACTGTGTGAAGTACGACACGCAGCACAACTCCACGCTGGACCTAGAGGACACACTGGAGCTGTTCAGGCTGTCCCGTGCCCTGGCCGACATCGTCATACCTCAGGTGAGGGGAAGACATTATTTATATATATTACACACACACGTTTACCTACTTAAGTGGGGACTATAGCTGTCGTATAGTCCTACTGGGTCTATAGCGTAGTGTAGACCTACTAAATGGGGATTACAGCTGTAGTGTAGACCTACTAAATGGGGATTACAGCTGTAGTGTAGACCTACTAAATGGGGATTACAGCTGTAGTGTAGACCTACTAAATGGGGATTACAACTGTAGTGTAGACCTACTAAATGGGGATTACAGCTGTAGTGTAGACCTACTAAATGGGGATTACAGCTGTAGTGTAGACCTACTAAATGGGGATTACAGCTGTAGTGTAGACCTACTAAATGGGGATTACAGCTGTAGTGTAGACCTACTAAATGGGGATTACAGCTGTAGTGTAGACCTACTAAGTGGGGATTACAGCTGTAGTGTAGACCTACTAAGTGGGGATTACAGCTGTAGTGTAGACCTACTAAATGGGGATTACAGCTGTAGTGTAGACCTACTAAGTGGGGATTAGAGCTGTAGTGTAGACCTACTAAATGGGGATTACAGCTGTAGTGTAGACCTACTAAATGGGGATTACAGCTGTAGTGTAGACCTACTATGTGGGGATTACAGCTGTAGTGTAGACCTACTAAGTGGGGATTACATCTGTAGTGTAGACCTACTAAGTGGGGATTACATCTGTAGTGTAGACCTACTAAATGGGGATTACAGCTGTAGTGTAGACCTACTATGTGGTGACTATAGCTGTGGTGTAGACCTACTATAGTGGACTATAGCTGTAGTGTAGACCTGCTGTGGTGAGGACAATGACTTCTGATTGTTTCTATGCCCCTGGTTGGATAGAGAAACGTACACACACACACACACACACACACACACACACACACACACACACACACACACACACACACACACAGAGGGAGGAGGAGGGGGGATTCTAGACAAGCTTGTTACTTACATCTCTCGTCCCCTCAGTCTCTGAGGATGATTCTTGGCTCATTATGGCATTCCCTTTTTCAATTCTTAATGCCTACCAAGCTTACTTTATTACCCTTTCAAGTACCCTGGCTCCTGATGACTGTTCCAGGAACTTGTCTTTTCAAGTACAGTAAACCTGGCTCCTGATGGCTGTTCCAGGAACTTGTCTTTTCAAGTACAGTAAACCTGGCTCCTGATGGCTGTTCCAGGAACTTGTCTTTTCAAGTACAGTAAACCCGGCTCCTGATGGCTGTTCCAGGAACTTGTCTTTTCAAGTACAGTAAACCCGGCTCCTGATGGCTGTTCCAGGAACTTGTCTTTTCAAGTACAGTAAACCCGGCTCCTGATGGCTGTTCCAGGAACTTGTCTTTTCAAGTACAGTAAACCCGGCTCCTGATGGCTGTTCCAGGAACTTGTCTTTTCAAGTACAGTAAACCCGGCTCCTGATGGCTGTTCCAGGAACTTGTCTTTTCAAGTACAGTAAACCCGGCTCCTGATGGCTGTTCCAGGAACTTGTCTTTTCAAGTACAGTAAACCCGGCTCCTGATGGCTGTTCCAGGAACTTGTCTTTTCAAGTACAGTAAACCCGGCTCCTGATGGCTGTTCCAGGAACTTGTCTTTTCAAGTACAGTAAACCCGGCTCCTGATGGCTGTTCTGTCTTTTCAGAAAATGATCAACAGAAGTAAAAACTTGAGTTGAAGCTTATATTTTTGAACATACCTTTTGAGCATGTTTGTCTCTCTCTAGGAGTATGGCATCAATAAGGCAGAGAAGATGGACATTGCCCAGGCCTACTGCCTGCCCCTGATGAAGAAGATCCAGCTAGACCTGCAGAGGACCCACGAGGACGAGGCCGTCAATAAGCTGCACCCACTGTGAGTTGCAGTGCCACCTGTATGATGCACTTGTCTGGTTTCTGGAGTCAGTCTCTAATACACTCCCACTGCTTGTGACCACTGTTGCAGGCTCAGTGCCACTGATCTAGAATCAGTTGTTGTTGTAGGTACACATCACTATGAGTGTGCCTCTGTCCTAGGACCAGTTCTTGGTTGACCCTGTGATAATGATGACATACCACAGGGGCAGGGCGATATATCAAATGAATCTGAATTAATGTTTTAGCGCAATGTTCGAAATGCCTGTATCGCAGGAATCGAGGTTTACATTTTTTTTCCCTTTTTTGGGCAGGGGATTTATTTTTTTATGTTTGGAGTCGTCTCCTTCGTGCCTTCTGACTGTGCTGTGTGTACTGTAGACCTTCCCAGTCGCACACAGACACCAAGCCCCTCCCCCCTGGACACCAAGCCCCTCCCCCCTGGACACCAAGCCCCTCCCCCCTGGACACCAAGCCCCTCCCCCTGGACACCAAGCCCCTCCCTCCGGACACCAAGCTCCACCTTCTGTGCTGTGTGCACCTTCCCAGTCGCACACAGACACCAAGCCCCTCCCCCCTGGACACCAAGCCCCTCCCCTCCGGACACCAAGCTCCACCTTCTGTGCTGTGTGCACCTTCCCACTCGCCCACAGACACCAAGCCCCTCCCCCCTGGACACCAAGCCCCTCCCCCCTGGACACCAAGCCCCTCCCCCCTGGACACCAAGCCCCTCCCCCTGGACACCAAGCCCCTCCCTCCGGACACCAAGCTCCACCTTCTGTGCTGTGTGCACCTTCCCAGTCGCACACAGACACCAAGCCCCTCCCCCCTGGACACCAAGCCCCTCCCCCCTGAAGCCCCTCCCCCCTGGACACCAAGCTCCACCTTCTGTGCTGTGTGCACCTTCCCACTCGCCCACAGACACCAAGCCCCTCCCCCCTGGACACCAAGCCCCTCCCCCCTGGACACCAAGCTCCACCTTCTGTGCTGTGTGCACCTTCCCACTCGCCCACAGACACCAAGCCCCTCCCCCCTGGACACCAAGCCCCTCCCCCCTGGACACCAAGCCCCTCCCCCCCTGGACACCAAGCCCCTCCCCCCCTGGACACCAAGCCCCTCCCCCCTGGACACCAAGCCCCTCCCCCCTGGACACCAAGCCCCTCCCCCCTGGACACCAAGCCCCTCCCCCTGGACACCAAGCCCCTCCCTCCGGACACCAAGCTCCACCTTCTGTGCTGTGTGCACCTTCCCAGTCGCACACAGACACCAAGCCCCTCCCCCCTGGACACCAAGCCCCTCCCCCCTGGACACCAAGCCCTTCCCTCCGGACACCAAGCTCCACCTTCTGTGCTGTGTGCACCTTCCCAGTCGCACACAGACACCAAGCCCCTCCCCCCTGGACACCAAGCCCCTCCCCCCTGGACACCAAGCCCCTCCCCCCTGAAGCCCCTCCCCCCTGGACACCAAGCTCCACCTTCTGTGCTGTGTGCACCTTCCCACTCGCCCACAGACACCAAGCCCCTCCCCCCTGGACACCAAGCCCCTCCCCCCTGGACACCAAGCTCCACCTTCTGTGCTGTGTGCACCTTCCCACTCGCCCACAGACACCAAGCCCCTCCCCCCTGGACACCAAGCCCCTCCCCCCTGGACACCAAGCCCCTCCCTCCGGACACCAAGCCCCTCCCCCCTGGACACCAAGCCCCTCCCCCCTGGACACCAAGCCCCTCCCTCCGGACACCAAGCCCCTGCCACTCACAACAACAAAGAGTGGAAATGTCACTAGTTTCAACTCGCAATTTTTTTTTTCAACTCTCTATTTTACTGTAATGGAGGAGAACTTAACCTTTAACGATATGTTTCATGTCTCATCTCTCCCAAAATGTACATCAGAACAGACCCTACTAAGAAAAAGTGAAGAAAAAAAAATATATATATACTGTATCGTGAATCAGCCATGAGTTTGTGAGAAAATCGAAATATGATTTTTAGACTCTATCGCCCAGCCCTACATACCACTGCCCAGTTCTTAGTAGACCCTGTTGTTACAATGATGGTTAGCCACTGTCCCAGGACCAGTTCTTAGTAGACCCTGTTGTTACAATGATGGCATACCACTGAGTTGAGCCACTGTCCCAGGACCAGTTCTTAGTAGACCCTGTTGTTACAATGATGGCATACCACTGAGTTGAGCCACTGTCCCAGGACCAGTTAACCCTCCCCTGAAGTGTCTCTCTAGAGCCCCAGTGAGTGATCACCCATTTGTCTTTCATTCCCTCTGGTGTTCCAGGTACTCACGGGGGGTCATGTCTCCGGGGCGCCACGTCAGGACCCGTCTCTATTTCACCAGCGAAAGCCACGTCCACTCACTGCTCAGCATCTTCCGCTATGGGGGATTACTGGATGTAAGTATATTGTTCCCAGATCTGTTTGTGCCATCTTACCAACACCTTGATCTATGATCATTGTCGTGCCAAACAGATCTGGGAAAGTACCAATTGTGATTTAGACGTGGTCGTGAATATTGCAGACTTGGGTTCACATACAATTTTTTTTGTTTGTTTTGCAGTTGTTTCATATAGGCTTAATGAATCAGCAGGATCCAGATATCTCTGGTTGTTATGTTGTCTGTGTGACAGGAAGTGAAGGACCAGCAGTGGAAACAGGCCATGGATTACCTCAGTGCTGTCTCTGAACTCAACTACATGACCCAGATAGTCATCATGCTGTATGAGGATAACAACAAGGTCAGTTAGACCTCTCTGTCCCTACATTCAGATAGTCATCATGCTGTATGAGGATAACAACAAGGTCAGTTAGGTCTCTGTCCCTACATTCAGATAGTCATCATGCTGTATGAGGATAACAACAAGGTCAGTTAGGTCTCTGTCTCTACATTCAGATAGTCATCATGCTGTATGAAGATAACAACAAGGTCAGTTAGGTCTCTCTGTCCCTACATTCAGATAGTCATCATGCTGTATGAAGATAACAACAAGGTCAGTTAGGTCTCTCTGTCCCTACATTCAGATAGTCATCATGCTGTATGAGGATAACAACAAGGTCAGTTAGGTCTCTCTGTCCCTACATTCAGATAGTCATCATGCTGTATGAGGATAACAACAAGGTCAGTTAGGTCTCTGTCCCTACATTCAGATAGTCATCATGCTGTATGAGGATAACAACAAGGTCAGTTAGGTCTCTGTCCCTACATTCAGATAGTCATCATGCTGTATGAGGATAACAACAAGGTCAGTTAGGTCTCTGTCTCTACATTCAGATAGTCATCATGCTGTATGAGGATAACAACAAGGTCAGTTAGGTCTCTGTCCCTACATTCAGATAGTCATCATGCTGTATGAGGATAACAACAAGGTCAGTTAGGTCTCTCTGTCTCTACATTCAGATAGTCATCATGCTGTATGAGGATAACAACAAGGTCAGTTAGGTCTCTGTCCCTACATTCAGATAGTCATCATGCTGTATGAGGATAACAACAAGGTCAGTTAGGTCTCTGTCCCTACATTCAGATAGTCATCATGCTGTATGAGGATAACAACAAGGTCAGTTAGGTCTCTCTGTCCCTACATTCAGATAGTCATCATGCTGTATGAGGATAACAACAAGGTCAGTTAGGTCTCTCTGTCCCTACATTCAGATAGTCATCATGCTGTATGAGGATAACAACAAGGTCAGTTAGGTCTCTCTGTCCCTACATTCAGATAGTCATCATGCTGTATGAGGATAACAACAAGGTCAGTTAGGTCTCTCTGTCCCTACATTCAGATAGTCATCATGCTGTATGAGGATAACAACAAGGTCAGTTAGGTCTCTGTCCCTACATTCAGATAGTCATCATGCTGTATGAGGATAACAACAAGGTCAGTTAGGTCTCTGTCTCTACATTCAGATAGTCATCATGCTGTATGAGGATAACAACAAGGTCAGTTAGGTCTCTCTGTCCCTACATTCAGATAGTCATCATGCTGTATGAGGATAACAACAAGGTCAGTTAGGTCTCTGTCTCTACATTCAGATAGTCATCATGCTGTATGAGGATAACAACAAGGTCAGTTAGGTCTCTGTCTCTACATTCAGATAGTCATCATGCTGTATGAGGATAACAACAAGGTCAGTTAGACCTCTCTGTCCCTACATTCAGATAGTCATCATGCTGTATGAGGATAACAACAAGGTCAGTTAGGTCTCTGTCCCTACATTCAGATAGTCATCATGCTGTATGAGGATAACAACAAGGTCAGTTAGGTCTCTGTCCCTACATTCAGATAGTCATCATGCTGTATGAGGATAACAACAAGGTCAGTTAGGTCTCTCTGTCTCTACATTCAGATAGTCATCATGCTGTATGAGGATAACAACAAGGTCAGTTAGGTCTCTCTGTCTCTACATTCAGATAGTCATCATGCTGTATGAGGATAACAACAAGGTCAGTTAGGTCTCTCTGTCTCTACATTCAGATAGTCATCATGCTGTATGAGGATAACAACAAGGTCAGTTAGGTCTCTCTGTCCCTACATTCAGATAGTCATCATGCTGTATGAGGATAACAACAAGGTCAGTTAGGTCTCTGTCCCTACATTCAGATAGTCATCATGCTGTATGAGGATAACAACAAGGTCAGTTAGGTCTCTGTCCCTACATTCAGATAGTCATCATGCTGTATGAGGATAACAACAAGGTCAGTTAGGTCTCTGTCCCTACATTCAGATAGTCATCATGCTGTATGAGGATAACAACAAGGTCAGTTAGGTCTCTGTCTCTACATTCAGATAGTCATCATGCTGTATGAGGATAACAACAAGGTCAGTTAGGTCTCTCTGTCCCTACATTCAGATAGTCATCATGCTGTATGAGGATAACAACAAGGTCAGTTAGGTCTCTGTCCCTACATTCAGATAGTCATCATGCTGTATGAGGATAACAACAAGGTCAGTTAGGTCTCTGTCCCTACATTCAGATAGTCATCATGCTGTATGAGGATAACAACAAGGTCAGTTAGGTCTCTGTCCCTACATTCAGATAGTCATCATGCTGTATGAGGATAACAACAAGGTCAGTTAGGTCTCTGTCCCTACATTCAGATAGTCATCATGCTGTATGAGGATAACAACAAGTTCAGTTAGGTCTCTGTCTGTCTGTCTGTGTAGTTTAACATCATTGTTTGTGTTTCTGTGTATGTGTTGATCAGGACCCTGGCTCAGAGGAGCGTTTCCACGTGGAGCTCCACTTCAGTCCCGGGGTGAAGGGCTGTGAGGACGAGGAGAACGTCCCTCTGGGCTTTGGCTTCCGCCCAGCCTCCGCTGAGGTGTGTGTGGTGTCCGTGTGTGTGTGTGGTGTGTGTCCCCAACCCCCATTAACGGTCTCTTTGATCCAATCCAGAACCAGGAGAAGCAGACCAACCAAGGCAGTCTGGAGGACCTATCACAGGATGAGACTGACCGGGCCCTGTCGCTCTCTGAGCCAATCGGCATCAAAAGATCCCCCATGATCCGAAACCGCAAGACTGGCTCCATGGAGGTAGCTGACCAGGGTCACGTCCATTACTGTGCGTCCTCTCTAACCCTAGCATGACCCTAGCATGATCCTAGCATGACCCTAGCATAACTCTAGCCCTCTCCCACATTCAGTACAGTCCACTTCTGAATCACAGGCATAGCGCTAATCTGTTCAGATATTGAGTCTTTAGGATAGACCTGTCTTTTTCTAAGACGGATGTTCATAGGTACCAAATAATAGAATGGAAAAAATCATTTGAAACAGAGAGCGACTTACCTGGACCAAACATCTGATTTTCGCTGCGAAACATTTTTAAACGTTTTCTGTTGTGTAGCCTGATGAACAACATTCAGGTATCTGTGTGCGCTTTGCAAGTCATCTCAGATTACGTAGTCTTTGTACTATGTCCCTATTAGTGATGATAATTCACAGTGGTGGGAAAAGTACCCAATTTGTCATACTTGATTAAAAAATAAAGATACCTTAATACAAAATGACAAGTAAAAGTAACCCAGTAAAATATTACTTGAGTAAAAGTCTAAAAGTATTTGGTTTTAAATGTACTTAAAGGAAAGGTTCACCCATTTTGAATGTTATATTGTTTTTGTGCATCTCTGAGTGATGTTCTATCGATCCCCTGGGTCATTTCACGGTTTTCATGTGTATCTGAGTTATTGGCGTTTAAGCAGGAAAAAATCCATCCGGTATGACGTAGCACAGTGGTAAAGTCTCTGTCACTACACTGGAAGTTCATTGGAATATAACATTTTTTTAGCTTGTGAAAACGTCTATCACACATGTCATATTTCAATTCTGTCCGATGTCATAACTCGGTAGGATGAGCCGTTGATCATATTTTTGCCATTTTCCTACCTGGAGAAATGTGTAATTTAACCGAGGGTCTAACACATGTCTCCTACTTGTCTGCCTCTTTAGACCAGGGTGCATTGCATGGTACCGTTGCCAGAGATATTATCCAAAGAAGATAGGAATCCAATGAATAAAGGAACATAAAACGCCCCCACCCAGCAAACTGTCGACCAATCGCGTTCACGTTGTCATGCTAAGCTAATAATAACGCAATCCATTCTCAAAGTCAGTGTATATGTCAAGAAACGTGCCTCTTTTCCTCAAACTACGTAATGTCACGAATCCAAAGCTGTCTGATACTACAGATCAGGGGAGTAGCCAGATTTTTTGGGGGGGACAGGCCAAGAAAAATTTGGATAGGCATTTTTGTTCTACTTATTTAATTTATTTTGCGACGCACACCATATATTATTTCGTAAAACAATAGTTTTATTCTAGTGCGTAGTACTCGGAGCAACCTCGTTACATATACAAATAATGACCTATCCCAGCATATTAAAATAAGACAGTAACTTTAGACCAGTTGCCAACAACATAAAACTGGTCTTCAGGCGCCCTTTAATCTCGATGGGAAACAAGCCTATATTTGATGTTACCCCGGCGGACAGTAGGACTATAAAAAGTACCTTTAGTAGACGTATCAATAAGTCGTGACCTACATCACAAGGAGCAGACGGCGAGGCTTTGAGTTGAATCTGGTGATGATTTCATCATAATCCAGTGTATCTGTCAGTTCACGCTCAAAAGACAGCAACCTGAAGTGGTTCAGCCGGGCGCTTGTCATTGATGTGCGAAGACGATTTTTTTATATCCTAGTTGTTGTTGAGAAAAGTCTCTCCACACTGCATGATGTCATTGGAAGTGTGACAATGATCCTTAACAGAGAGTTTATATTAGGGAAAATATCATCAGGGCAGCTGTCAAGTATACTCATTATGGAGGAAAAGTCACACTTTCCCATGTTCATTTTGCGACTCAACTGCTGAATAAAAACAGTGAATTCAGCATCCTCAATTGATATTGCATAATGATCGCATGTGGTCTTCAGCTGCTCTTTAAGGCCGCAGGTTTGGGATTCTTTGGAAAAGGAGGCTGCCGCTTGCATGATCCCATATGTGTCTTCTTGAAATCTTGAGTTCAACTCAGTAATCTGTCTGTCTAGAATACTGTTCCAACGTTGCCTCAGGTCACTGTCACTCTTGATGCTGGATGTTTTCCCTAATGAAGTTGTGACAACACTGTCTGCCAATTTTACAGGCAGTTTTCACTGCCGTGATGCACTCGCATCCCAAGTACTAATATCATGCTTAATCATCATCTCTTCAGTTAGCTTGAGAACATTATCAAAGTCTCCCCCTGAGTTATCTCTGAACGTAGAAAATCTGCTTTTGAGGATTTCAATTAAACCAATACAGTCCGTAACAGATAATGTAGAGCTTTGTAATACCTTCGTTGCAAAATCACTAGTGTCAAACAATTTACTAAAATTGACTAACAGGAATAAAAACATCTTGTTCTGGATTTGTTGTAAGATCATAATCGGCTTCTAATTTGGTTTGTCCACAAGCCTCTGAAAACTCTGCAAGAACCTCTAAAAATGACATCTAGCAATAACAGCACTTTACTCACAGACCCTGGTTTTGAACTCCGCCGTGGATCTTTCTAGCTCGGTACATGAGTCTAATGGGGATGCAACTCTTTCTGTACTTCTATGAATCCAGCATGTCTGTGGGATCCACTCATAAATGTGTGCAGCTGATTTATTACAGTGTAAAGAAAAGGTCCCGACACTTTTGCCGCGGTGCACAGAACCAAAATCAGACGGTGGGAGTTGCAATGCACATATACTGCTTGCTTAAATGTTTTCTTTAGTAGGACAGGCACCCCTCTGTTCCCTGATGTAACCGATGTGAAATGGCTAGCTATTTAGCGGGGTGCGCACTAATAGCGTTTCAATCGGTGACGGCACTAGCTCTGAGACCTTGAAGTAGTTGTTCCCCTTGCTCTGCAAGGGCCGCGGCTTTTGTGGAACGATGGGTAACGATGCTTTGAGGGTGGCTGTTGTTGATGTGTGCAGAGGGTCCCTGGTTCGAGCCCAGGTAGGAGCGAGGAGAGGGACGGAAGAAAAATTGTTACACTGACATGACTGAAGCACCATCGAAACAAAAACCCACACAGAGTGGGATCCAACTCCAGGGGTTGCAACACTTCCAAGTATTTTCCCAGAAATTCCTTGTTCAGACAAATCAGCGGTTTCCATAAACCCAACAGCTCTTTTCTTTAATCATTCCAGCATGAATGTATCAGATGCACACAGCAGTAAGTTCTTGTTTAGATTGATCTTTATATTCATCTGCTACTTTGGCAAAATACGTGGAAGGCGCAGAATGAACTTGATCGTTTATCCTCCACAGTAACAATGAAGCTGCACAGTCCAGCAACTCGTTCTGAAGTTTGGGGCTCATAAGCGTGGCATTGTGAGGTAGCTCATTGAGCCTGTTTTTTGTATTTCTGAGTCATACTTTGAGATGAAATTGAAGATTTCTAGAAAGTTACTTTTTGTTGATTGCCTCTTCGGTTTCTCTATGACCTCTGAGTGGAATATCCTGCTTTTCACACATTAGAACAATATCTATGACCACTTTAACATGTGCATGGTTTCTTTCTATGAAATCCATGTTTGCATCCCCATGTATTTGGTTCAACACAGTCCCACGACTTCTAGGCCCATGGGTTGCCTTGTAGGATTCACATTTTGCATGGGCACTAGCATGTAATTTGCTATTCTCGTGTTTGCAGCAAGCATTTCTTGTGAGTTTCCAGTTTTTAAATCCATCTCGTATAAATCTGAATTTGATATTTGCCCCAGGAAAGTGCCTACAAAACTTACAATAAATTGCATCTTTTGCTTTACTATACTCAAGCCACACGAACTGGTCATACCACCTTGAAGAGAAGCGGCGTGATTTGCCATTTATCATACTTGAAGGGAACTTTGCTAGCTTTGGTTGACAGGCTGGTTCATCAACGGCAGACAAATCTGTTGGTGGACCTAGCGATCGACATTTTGGTTTGCCGTTGCTAGAACTACTAAATTACTCAATTCCAGTGAACTAGCGTGATAGAGCTTGCTAGCTTATGTGCTTCAAAGTTAGCCACGTGACGTTGCCAGGTTGTTCAGGTAAACCACCGTATTATTGTTTTCTTAAATGTAACCAACAGTTGGCGCCAACTTGATTGTCGCGGACTATTTCTTTACTACATTATATTAAAATGACCAATAGGAAATCAATCTCGCATGCATTTCTTTTTAAAAATGTAATAAAATCAAACTTTTTATATTAAATAATTTCTGGGCCATTTTCTGGGTAGGCCTGAGATCAAACTGGGCAGGGCTACCCGTGGCTACGCCACTGCTACAGATGGCAAGTTAATTATTTCACATCTCTGAAAAGATTTGTAATGTTGTACTTCTTGTTGACGAAATGTGTGCTAATGTTGGGTTTTTGAGCTAGCGCCCAATAGACTCCCATTCCCTCCTTGAAGGAGAGCGCTCCTTGTCCCAGAATCGCCCAGAATGCACCGCGCGGTCCATTGGCCTAGCATGGGCAACGTTTCCCATCTCCTCAAAAGTATATCTGCTGTTGTGAATGTTCTGCAGGTTGAACCATCTGCAGGTTGAACATGGTGAGATTGTAGACTCCTATATGATAGCTGTAATCGCCTAAACAAACTGCACTAACTAGCTACTTCACATGCTGATATTGTCTTTGTATTAATGTATATTGCTACGTTTTCTTGAGCCCATAGAGAGAGCCTTGCATTGTGGATTTTGTAGTCGACTTGAGATGCAACAGATTTACACAACGATCCATGTTGCTACCAACCTTTTTAGAAAGCCAAAATTAAGCATTTGTTCACAAAAACACTGTTGTCAAATATTAGTGTTATTTAACACTGTAAATTACAGGAATGACTGGTTTTGAATGGATTTTTCCTTTAAGTATCAAAAGTAAATGTAATTGCTGAAATATACTTAAGTATCAAAAGTAAAAGTATATAATTCATTTCAAATTCCTTTATATTAAGCAAACCAGACATTTTCAAGTTTACTTTTATTTTTACAGATAGCCAGGCACAAACTCCAACACTCAGACATCATTTACAAATGAAGCATTTGTGTTTAGTGAGTCAGAGGCAGTAGGGATGACCAGGGATGTTCTCTTGAGTTAGTGCGTGAATTGGAACATTTTCCTGTCCTGCTAAGCATTAAAATGTAACGAGTACTTTTGGGTGTCAGGGAAAATGTATGGTAAAAAGTACAGTGTTTTCTTTAGGAATGTAGTAAAGTCAAACTTGTCAAAAATATAAATAGTAAAGTACAGATACCCATAACTAGTTTAAATTATTTTTACTTAAGTACTTTACACCACTGATTTATTAATCTCGGGCTCAGTAGACTATGTGGTCTGTGTACTATGTCCTTATTGGTGATGATTAGTCAAGTCATGTTTGTGTTTTTACAAATGAATCCAGATTGTATGTCTGCCTGGTTATGTAACTACCTGTCTGACAGTCAGCTGTTTGTCTGTCGCTGTCTGTCTCACTGACCATGTGTCCCTGTCCCCAACCAGGTCCTCGCCGAGACCATACCCACCTCCTCCAAGGGCGCCTCTTACCGCCTCTTCCCCTCATGCTCGCGCCAGTCCCCCGAGATTAAACAGACTGGTCTAGGTGGGTATCTGGTTTCTGTCCCCCTGTCCAACCACTGCTGCCACTGTCATATTTCTGCCCCCTGACATCAGCACTACCTCACTATCTGTTGGCTCTCTCTCATCTCTCATCTCTCTCTCTCGTGTTCTCTCTCATCTCTCTCTCTCTCGTGTTCTCTCTCTCATGTTCTCTCTCATCTCTCTCTCTCATCTCTCTCTCGTGTTCTCTCTCATCTCTCTCTCTCGTGTTCGCTCTCATCTCTCTCTCTCTCGTGTTCTCTCTCGTGTTCTCTCTCGTGTTCTCTCTCGTGTTCTCTCTCGTGTTCTCTCTCGTGTTCTCTCTCGTGTTCTCTCTCGTGTTCTCTCTCGTGTTCTCTCTCGTGTTCTCTCTCATCTCTCTCTCTCTCTCTCATGTTCTCTCTCTCGTTCTCTCTCATCTCTCTCTCTCGTGTTCTCTCTCTCATCTCTCTCTCTCTCGTGTTCTCTCTCGTGTTCTCTCTCGTGTTCTCTCTCGTGTTCTCTCTCTCGTGTTCTCTCTCGTTCTCTCTCATCTCTCTCTCTCTCTCTCGTGTTCTCTCTCTCGTTCTCTCTCATCTCTCTCTCTCTCGTGTTCTCTCTCTCTCGTGTTCTCTCTCATCTCTCTCTCTCGTGTTCTCTCTCTCTCGTGTTCTCTCTCGTGTTCTCTCTCATCTCTCTCTCTCGTGTTCTCTCTCTCGTGTTCTCTCTCATCTCTCTCTCTCGTGTTCTCTCTCATCTCTCTCTCTCGTGTTCTCTCTCATCTCTCTCTCTCGTGTTCTCTCTCATCTCTCTCGTGTTCTCTCTCTCTCTCTCTCGTGTTCTCTCTCTCGTGTTCTCTCTCTCGTGTTCTCTCTCTCGTGTTCTCTCTCTCGTGTTCTCTCTCTCGTGTTCTCTCTCATCTCTCTCTCTCGTGTTCTCTCTCTCTCGTGTTCTCTCTCATCTCTCATCTCTCTCTCTCATCTCTCTCTCTCATCTCTCATCTCGTTCTCGTGTTCTCTCTCTCGTTCTCGTGTTCTCTCTCATCTCTCTCTCTCGTGTTCTCTCTCTCTCTCTCTCTCGTGTTCTCTCTCTCTCTCTCGTGTTCTCTCTCTCTCGTGTTCTCTCTCTCGTGTTCTCTCTCTCGTGTTCTCTCTCATCTCTCATCTCTCTCTCTCATCTCTCTCTCTCATCTCTCATCTCGTTCTCGTGTTCTCTCTCTCGTTCTCGTGTTCTCTCTCTCGCTCTCGCGTTCTCTCTCTTGTGTTCTCTCTCTCTCGTGTTCTCTCTCTTGTGTTCTCTCTCTCTCGTGTTCTCTCTCGCTCTCTCTCTCTCTCTCTCTCTCTCTCTCTCGTGTTCTCTCTCGCTCTCTCCTCTCTCTCTCTCTCGTGTAGATCAGAGGTCTTAGTAGCCCAGACTGTGTAGGCCAGAGTAGCCCAGACTGTGTAGGCCAGAGTAGCCTAGACTATGTAGGCCAGAGTAGCCTAGACTGTGTAGGCCAGAGTAGCCTAGACTGTGTAGGCCAGAGTAGCCTAGACTGTGTAGGCCAGAGTAGCCTAGACTGTGTAGGCCAGAGTAGCCCAGACTGTGTAGGCCAGAGTAGCCCAGACTGTGTAGGCCAGAGTAGCCCAGACTGTGTAGGCCAGAGTAGCCCAGACTGTGTAGGCCAGAGTAGCCCAGACTGTGTAGGCCAGAGTAGCCCAGACTGTGTAGGCCAGAGTAGCCCAGACTGTGTAGGCCAGAGTAGCCTAGACTGTGTAGGCCAGAGTAGCCTAGACTGTGTAGGCCAGAGTAGCCTAGACTGTGTAGGCCAGAGTAGCCTAGACTGTGTAGGCCAGAGTAGCCTAGACTGTGTAGGCCAGAGTAGCCCAGACTGTGTAGGCCAGAGTAGCCCAGACTGTGTAGGCCAGAGTAGCCCAGACTGTGTAGGCCAGAGTAGCCCAGACTGTGTAGGCCAGAGTAGCCCAGACTGTGTAGGCCAGAGTAGCCCAGACTGTGTAGGCCAGAGTAGCCCAGGACTGTGTCCCAAATGTGTTCATACTAGAAATATACCTTATTTCTTAAATCCATGACGTCCTATGAGTCCATGATCCCACCAGATGTTGATGTCAGTCACCTTTTGTCACGAGAATTTTCATCCCAATGTTGTGAACTCGACTATCACTTAAACTTTGAATAATTTCCAGGGGTTGTAAATCCCCGGTTAATGAAGAATTAGACAAAGTCCCAGTCTGCAATAGGTCAAATGTATTCAGAGAACATTCTGAAAATCATACTATGCACATAGTCTTTTATACCTCACATTTGGTCGTACCCCTTATAAACGCCCCTCCACTTCTCTAACACTGTCAATGCTATTCACAAGAATTTTCCAACAAATACATTGCTTCAATATGTTTCATAATCTACTGCAAGCCCAACGGTTTCTCCCCTTCCTGGGTGGGGAGACCTTCTTCCTGTTATCAGTTTCACAGTGGTCACAAGTTGTCTGTCGACAGTTTCTCTTTTCCTTAAATGTCTCACTTACATTGCTAAATAGTAAAGTCTTAACTTGTCCTATGCACACACATTAGAGAATTACAGTCTTATAATTCTAATTCATCATACCTTTCGGGTGGAATACTTTAGTCATTATAAATCATATAAATTCCTATATCACCTTTCCCAGAAGGCCTTAGAGGTGCTTCACCACCTCTCTGATCAGGGAAGAGGTGCAGGTGTTAGGAGTTTCTCACACACACACATACACACAGCTCCCTTGGCAACAGTGATCTGCTCTTACTAAGAACTGCATGCTATGCAATGAGGACTAACCACTTCCTCCCTACCCCCATCCCGCTCTTCTTTCCCACCCCGCGGATCTTCCACAACAGGGTCCCTGTGCTCGGGCCTCTTCAGTGCCTCTGTCCTGGGGGTGTCCTCTAGCGCCCCCAACCTGTGGGACTATGTCTGCACCCACTACCGCAAATCCCCCCCGCCCCCCCGGTTTGCCTTTTCGAGATGGTACGCCTCTCTCCTTTATCGATCTCTATCTCCCATCTCTTCTTTGTTGAAGGGGCCCTACTATAGTGTAAGACTACCTTCAAGATTTGAAATGGCGTCCCGAGCTGATGTTTACATCCTGTTTCCTTTGAGCCGCCCCTTCCAACCTTAGTGAACAAGAGGTTATTTTTTTGAACAGACAAGTCATCGAAGAGCAGTCTTCAGTCAGTTTCAGGAGGACCACACTGAAAATTGGTTGTTACCTTGCCGTCAAAATATGCCAAAGAAATGTGGGGGTATTTTCTAGGCTCCCTGACTCTCCTAGCTTTTATTTTGGGTAATTATTAGCACGCCGGGCACAGTCAGGAAACTGTCTATGAATTTAGGTCCATTATCTACAGGCCTGCTTTAGAGCAATCCTCTGCTTGAGTGAATCCCCCCCCCCCCCAACAGCATGACAGTGACCACATTCGTGATTATATGCTAAGAATTGTTTGTCCATACAGTGTATGTTGAGCATGATTTGTTAAAACCGTGTTTGTTAAAACACTGGTATAAAGGACAATACTGTATGACCTGCCTTATGCATGTGGAGAGGTTGTCCCACTGTGGGTTGAACTGAAGTTCCCCATGTTGTCCACTGGGTGGCACTGGACTGTTTCCACTGTGGGTTGAACTGAAGTTCCCCATGTTGTCCACTGGGTGGCACTGGACTGTTTCCACTGTGGGTTGAACTGAAGTTCCCCATGTTGTCCACTGGGTGGCACTGGACTGTTTCCACTGTGGGTTGAACTGAAGTTCCCCATGTTGTCCACTGGGTGGCACTGGACTGTTTCCACTGTGGGTTGAACTGAAGTTCCCCATGTTGTCCACTGGGTGGCACTGGACTGTTTCCACTGTGTGTTGAACTGAAGTTCCCCATGTTGTCCACTGGGTGGCACTGGACTGTTTCCACTGTGGGTTGAACTGAAGTTCCCCATGTTGTCCACTGGGTGGCACTGGACTGTTTCCACTGTGCAGGTGATGTCACACTTTATGAAACGGTTGCTTTAATATTATGCTTTGAGATGTTACGTCATTGTTTGCTTGTATGAGACTACAGAGTGTGACAAGTGTGGGGTTTTGAAATAACGCCAATGTTTTTCTATGACGTGTGTGTGTATGTGTGTGTGTGTGTGTGTGTGTGTATGGGGGGGGGGGTTGTGTCCGGTGTTTTAAAGTGTGTGTTTTTGCAAACGTCTTTTTCTCGTAATGCACTGGTAGGTTACAAAGATGAATAAGCAATAATGATTGTGTTTACAGATACACCTTCCATAAACCAGATGATTACAGTATTTTAATATAACACATGTTCAATATAACAGGATGTTCAAATGTCACTTGCCTTCATCGTACGTTTCAGATCATTTTGGCATGGCAATAGGCTGAACAGTCAGTCAGTGTTCCAGAAAGATTTAAGATGAGCTAAAGGACATTTTAGGTAACTTCTTCAAAAGCCCACTTCACCAGTGCCTAATGTGGCGCAGCGGTCTAAGGCACTGCTATCTCAGTGCAAGAGCCGTCACTACAGTCCCTGGTTCGAATCCAGGCTGTATCACATCCGGCTGTGATTGGGAGTCTCATAGTGCGGCGCACAATTTGGCCCAGCGTCGTCCAGGTTTGGCCCGGGGTAGGCCGTCATTGTAAATAAGAATTTGTTCTTAACTGACTTGCCTTGTTAAAGGTTAAATAAATCAAAATAATAATGGCAATCCTCTGTCTGAATTCAGAACAATCACAGCTGAGTTGTTCATTCACTCATCCGAGGAAGACACGTTTCAGTTGAATGCATTCAGTTGTACAACTGACTAGGTATCTCCCTTTCCCCTTCACATTCTCTGTCATTCCTCTGTTCACTCTTCCTATGCTGCGTATGGCTCACCACCGACAGAGAGACACAGACATGCACAGTGCACACAGCATTAGAGAGGGGCTCTACTTCATAGAGTTCGAAGACACACATGGGGTCAGGAAAACACACACGTATGTATGTATGCACACACACACACACACACACACACACACATGCGTACATATGCCCACAGATACTAGGTACAAGCGTGTTAACCTATGGATCCCAGTAACACCATTACCCTTCTTATTTCCTCAGAGCTCTTCTCTATGCCGGCAGTAAAGAGATTTTCTGTGTCGTTTGCCAGGCATCCAACTAATGGTATGTCTGCCTTTATTGATTTTAAGTATACCTCGCCACTCAGTTTCCCTTCATCTTGCATGTTTTTTGGGGGAAACAACTATATTTTGGTTTTGATATTGGCTGCATAATGACGTCATTATGCCAGAATCTCAATTTCTCTTGAGTTTTCTACTTCACAAGACTTCCTGTCTTCACCATCGGTTTGGTTTGGAACCTCACTCTTAACACCATCCGTGTTCTGCCTTGACACTGATTTTCACCTGTTAATACACGTCTCTCTGACCCACCATTTTCCAACAGGATGTGTATATGTATGTGGAATATATCGCCTTGTGTGGCTGTGTGTACATATCATCACATGCTCTTTTTGTTCATTCAAACCCATTCCTCCACCATTCCAGTTTACTTTTTGATTAGCATAACTCGTGTGTTTAAAGCTAATTAATAGCCTTTCAAAAACATCCTTTTATTTCTGAATTAACTGGCAAATCTCTTGTTCAACTCTTGAGAGATCTTTCAATTTGACCCAATGAAAACTGAGTTCATGCTAAACCTACTAATTTAATAGGATGGGTAAAGAATGAAAGGGTTTTAACTTCTTGGGGCTATGTGGGACGCTAGCGTGCCACCCGTGGTGCACCCTATCAACAGCAGGTGCATTTCAAGAGCGGCAAATTTGAAACCAAATAAATGTCAAAATTCAAATTTTTCAAACATACAACTATCTTACACCCTTTGAAAGATAAACATCTCCTTAATCTAACCACGTTGTCCGATTTCAAAAAGGTTTTACGGCGAAAGCATAAAGTTAGATTAAGTTAGGAGAGTACATTGACAATAGCTGTGTGTAATGTTTTGTCAATTCAAAGACAGGCGTCACCAAAACCATAAAACCAGCTAAAATGATGCACTAACCTTTTACAATCTC
This sequence comes from Salmo salar, assembly GCF_965601325.2. NCBI lineage: Eukaryota > Metazoa > Chordata > Actinopteri > Salmoniformes > Salmonidae > Salmo > Salmo salar. Next base: position 43,441,709 of record NC_138313.1, read on the forward strand.
CATCAGATGACACTCCTAGGACATTATGTTAGACAATGCATGCATTTTTAGTTCTATCAAGTTCATATTTATATCCAAAAACAGCGTTTTACTATGGCATTGATGTTGAGGAAATCGTTTCCCTCCAATAACCGGCAGTCAAGTCAGCACCACAAATTAAATAATTAAAATTAGAAAACATTGGTAAAATATTATATTGTCATTTAAAGAATTATAGATTTACATCTCTTGAACGCAATCAACTTGCCAGATTTAAAAATAACCTTACTGGGAAATCACACTTTGCAATAATCTGAGCACTGCGCCCAGAAAAATATGCTTTGCTATACAGACAAACGGCCATGTTGGAGAGATCTAAAATACTATGTAAATAATCCATTACCTTTGATTCTCTTCATCAGATGTCACTTCCAGGAATCCCAGGTCCATAACGAATGTAGTTTTGTTCAAAAAAGCTCATCATTTATATCCAAAAAGCTCTGTGTTGTTAGCACATGATCTAAGCCAGCCGGACTTCTCGTCATGAACGAGGGGAAAAAATATATTTATGTTCGTTCAAACATGTCAAACGTTGTATAGCATAAATCATTAGTGCCTTTTTTAACCAGAACATGAATAATATTCAAGGTGGACGAATGCATTCTCTTTTATAACGTATTGGAACGAGGGTACCCAACATGAACTTGCGCGCCAGAGTCTAATCGGCCATCACCGTTCCATGGCTCTTGTTCGGTCAGATCTCACAGTAAAAGACTCAAAACACTTTGTAAAGGCTGGTGACATCTAGTGGAAGCAATAGGAAGTGCCAAAACATTAATCAACCCCTGTGTGTTTCAATGGCATAGGCTTAAAGGTAATTCAACACATCAGGTATCCACTTCCTGTCAGAAAATGTCTCAGGGTTTTGCCTGCCAAATGAGTTCTGTTATACTCACAGACACCATTCAAACAGTTTTAGAAACTTTAGGGTGTTTTCTATCCATATATAATAAGTATATGCATATTCTAGTTACTGGGTAGGATTAGTAACCAGATTAAATCGGGTACGTTTTTTTATCCAGCCGTGAAAATACTGCCCCCTAGCCCCAACAGGTTAACGTGAAACCTGTCCCATCACTCATAACCATGTCGGTGAGTCTAGTCATTTCATTTGAATGGTTGGTGTTCAAACGTGGCCGAACCAATTGGTGACCAAACGAGAGAGAGAGGGCATTCACATAACACTGTCCAATGGAAGAGATACTGCAGTATACGTGTTGCTTTATAGTACCAGTCAAAAGTTTGGACACCTACTCATTCAAGGGTTTTTCTTTTTTTCTTTACTTTTGAAGAATCTAAAATATATTTTGATATGTTTAACACTTTTTTGGTTACTACATGATTCCATACATGTTCTTTCATAGTTTTGATGTCTTCACTATTTTTTTTTACAATGTAGAAAATAGTAAAAATAAAGAAAAACCCTTGAATGTGTAAGTGTGTCCAAACTTTTGACTGGTACTGTATGTGAACATGTGTCCACAAGAATACCCATCGAGGAGGAAATTGACCAATTTTAATTTATTCCGTCTGTTTTACTGGTCTCAAGTGAGTCATGTTGCTATGCACAGTGCTATGAAATATATGACTATGTTAGGTGTCCAGGCAGTGGTTGGATGAGTTTCATGCATGGGTGAGTCCTGTGGTGTCTCTCCAACAATGTATAGGACCTGAGCTGCTGTGGTAAGAAAGTAAGTGGTTGAATTGAGAATTTTTGCCCGACAACAATGACTTTACTGTTGGGGCTATACAGATACAAGTCAATGTTTTGTGAATTGCACTTGATGGTATTTTCCTGTAGTTTGGAGAATGACGAAGGAGAGGGACACATTGAAACTGCCGACTCTGGGCCTGGCTGTCACCCAGTTAAACTGAGTGAATTTGGCATTGAATTATAGGTAAATAACAGTATTAAATGTTATCGAAGTGCCTGGGTCATCTGGCTACTAGGACCGGACTACCCAGACTAGAAACAGCCTCTAATTGCCATATTCGATACATGGTTTCTGCGTCTGTGTTGACAGAGTTTTGGATGAACTTCTGCTGGCCACTCACTGCAATGGCTAAGGTGATCAGTGGTTTTATATTAGGCCCTAAACCTAGGGTCAGGGCAGCCCATGTCCAGAGGTGTGAACAGGGGTATGCTCAGATTAAAGGCACAGTAACCCTTCTATTCATACGACCTGTAGTTCTCAACAAGACTTCCTCATCCGTGTAACCAACCCTCTCCATCCGCTCATTAACAACTGTTGTCTTTGGTTCAGACCTCTATCCAGATGGTTGTTGTGCCATTTTGAAGTTAGCCATCCACAGTCAAGGTGTCACAATACTGTGTTGGCATGAAAGATGCATTAGATCAAAGGAAACGTTTGAGATCGACTAGGTGCTGGTCCTTGTCTGAGGCAGATATCCATGTCTGTGCGATTGTTTTGTCTTTCTGGGGTGATATACAGAGCATTTAGACCCCTTGCCTTTTTCCACATTTTGTTATGTTACAGCCTTATTTTAAAATTGATTTAAATATTTTTTTTTTACTCCTCAATCTACACACAATACCCCCATGACATCACAATACCCCATAATGACAAAGTGAAAACAGGTTTTCAGAAATACAGAAATATCTTATTTACATAAGTATTCAGACCCTTTGCTATGAGACTTGAAATTGAGCTCAGTTGCATCCTGTTTCCATTGATCCTACAACTTGGAGTCCACCTGTGGTAAATTCAATTGATTGGACATGATTTGGAAAGTCACACACCTGTCTATATCAGGTCCCACAATTGACAGTGCATGTCAGAGCAAAAACCAAGCCATGAGGTCGAAGGAATTGTCCATAGAGCTCAGAGACAGGATTGTGTTGGGGCACAGATCTGGGGAAGGGTACCAAAACATTTCTGCAGCATTGAAGGTCCCCAAGAACACATTGGCCTTCATCATTCTTCAATGGAAGAAGTTTGGAACCACCTAGACTCTTCCTAGAGCTGGCCGTCCGGCCAAACTGGGCAATCGGGGGAGAAGGACCTTGGTCAGGGCGGTGACCAAGAACCCGATGGTCACTCTGACAGAGCTCCAGAGTTCCTCTGTGGGAATGGGATACCCTTCCAGAAGAACAATAATCTCTGCAGCACTCCGCCAATCAGGCCTTTATGGTAGAGTGGCCAGACGGAAGCCAGTCCTCAGTAAAATGCACATGACAGCCCGCTTGGAGTTTGCCAAAAGGCACCTAAAGGACTCTGACCGTGAGAAACATGATTCTCTGCTCTGATGAAACCAAGATTGAACTATTTGTCCTGAATGCCAAGTGTCACGTCTGGAGGAAGCCTAGCACCATCCCTATGGTGAAGCATGGTGGTGGCAGCATTTTGCTGTGGGGATGTTTTTCAGCGGCAGGGACTGGGAGACTAGTCAGGATCGAGGGAAAGATGAACGGCACAAAGTATAGAGAGATATTGATTTTAGAATAAGGCTGTAGCGTAGCAAAATTTTGAAAAGTCAAGAGGTCTGAATACTTTCCAAATGCACTGTAGGTGCTACCCATATTACCCATAAGTCTCTCTTTTCCAGTTGTCTGGTATTCTGATTAACCCTGAATACTTTCTGAATGCACTGTAGATACTACCCATAAGCCTCTGTTTCTGTTTTTGACCGTTCTATGAATTCCAGATTACACCCTGTTTGGATTCTACATGAAAACATCGATGCTTCGTTTTGTAGTTGCAGTTCAGTGTTATGTCTGGAAAGAAAGCATTGTCCTTTCTTTGATGTTGAGAAGCCTTGTGACTTACTGGTGATCGTGACCAGCAAAGAGGCATTTTGACTGACATGCCTGTCAGCTTCCAATGTGTATTACCCCGTGAACATCAAAGATGGAGAGAACTGTAGCTCTGGACAGTGGTTAGATGTTTCTCCATCTGTCTTAATGGATGGGAGAGAGCCTGGGACCTGCAGTTTTGTTTCTTTTTGAATGGGAGAGTCACAGCCTCTTTAATATTGTGAACATGCTGGCCCGCCTACAGCCTTTCACTACTCTTCCTCAGAGCCCCTAGACTAGCACCATGTAGCCCAGCTGCTGAAGGGGCCCTCCTGTCTTGTTCCTCTCTGGACGGAGGCCATGGCCCTCCACCTGCAACAGTGCCATTACCACAGGCGCCTTCTTCCCTTCCTTCTGCCCCCTGTAGACCTCCCAGAGTGCCTCTACGCTCTGCCCCCCTGTAGACCTCCCAGAGTGCCTCTACGGTCGGCCCCCTGTAGACCCTCCCATGTCCTACCCCTCCACCTGTTCATGCAGTGCTGGGGCCGGGTGCTGCCGATGCAGGCTTGTCGTATTGCTTCTCCTTTCTCTTTCATCTTCTCGGTCTCTTCCCTCTTCCGGTTTTGTCTCTGTCGCTTCTGTCCTCATTACTTTTTTATATCTAATTCACTATCACTGTCTACATGACGTTTGTTGGCCTATTCCCTTCATGTCTGTCTGTCTCTCTCTGTCTGTCTCTGCCTGAGAATGCAGCCGTGGCAACTATAAAGGGAGTGTTCATTCTCCAATCGATGGGTCAATATCCCTTACTCATTTTGCTGCTGAGGCTTTTAATCCAAAAGGATGTTTGCCAGCTTTCTCTTCAAGATCTTTATGGTGAAATTATTTTTAAAAAGTCCCTGCTAGGTGGAAAAATGTCGATCTGCCCTTGAGCAAAGCACTTAACCCTAATTGGTCCAGGGTCGCCGTCAATATTGACCCCGCTCTCCGAGGGCCGTGACCCCGCTCTCCGAGGGCCGTGACCCCGCTCTCCGAGGGCCGTGACCCCGCTCTCCGAGGGCCGTGACCCCGCTCTCCGAGGGCCGTGACCCCGCTCTCCGAGGGCCGTGACCCCGCTCTCCGAGGGCCGTGACCCCGCTCTCCGAGGGTGTCGCAGGGGAGTACGATATGCAAAAAAAGACATTTGCATTTCACACCACACACTTTCATATATTTGAAACAAGAAATGTATAAGCACCCCCTATTTGACCTTTTACAGTCCAGTTGGATATTCTGGCTATCGAGAGAGTTGCTTTACATATGGACACTTGATTGGAGTGATGTGGAGACTGCACTTTTGGAGGCCCTCCTGGCTACCATTGAAAATCCCTTAGCTCTCATGAATGATGTTTTGGTATTTTGGCCACATTTAAGATCTGAGATCTGTGAAGAATATCTAGGTCATCTTGTCTTACCTCATTTTAATTGGCCGAGTAAGCGGTAGTCTGTCCTTAAACTACAGTTTTTTTAGGGGAGTATCTGGAGCTTCTGCGTCCCCCTTTTAAGCCTACGCATCCCCACATGAGAGTACTAGACATCAGCCCAGAACTCTGTAGCTGGACAGGAAATCACTATTCCCTCATTAGACTTGGAAGAGGTTGATAGGAATATTACATTTCCATAGGTAATTGATTGAGCATACTTGAATTGTCAAAGCCTGTTTTTTTTCTTCTCTCGTCTTACTTTATTTTTCCATTTCCCTCCTCCCTACCACTCTATTTTTTTTCATTACATGTCTTAATTCGCTGCGTCTCTCTCCCTCTCTTGCTCTTCCACTCTGTTTCACGGGTAGTAAATTAAGGGGGCAGTATAGCATCAGTGTCTTCTGCTACATCTGGTGTGTGTGAGTTGAATTGAATATCCATACGGAGTGGTAGGCTGCAACACATTGCGAGGGAGGGGTGGAGACAGAGCGAGGCAGAGGGAGGAAGGGAAAAACAACAGAAAGCTAGAGATCTTATCAGGCCTTCTCCACGGACGTCTGGGTTGATATTCTTTAGCGACGTTATCAGAGAATTTTTGGCAGGCAAAACGCTCTCATGTTGTAGTCTGACCTTGTCTTGCCCAGGTGAATAATGATGCTGAAATCTGCTTCTGGTTGAAACTTGGCAAACTCAAAGACTCCACTAATCACAACAACACTCTTTTGGGGGTTGGTAAAAGTCCATCCTGACCAAGTTGACTTGTTATTTGTGACATTAACACGTTGATTAATGAAACTGTCAGTTGGTTGGGGAAGAAACATTATGGCGGAATACTGTAAAATGCGGGCCTTGGAAGCCATTTGTGCTGACCATCGAAGTGCTGTTGGGATTTAGGTTACAACATTTTGACAGTTCGGGAGAAGGCTGACAGCATGCATTCTGGGAAATGGATGACTGGATGACTCATTGCTTGACCTCATACATTCCTTGTTTTTGTGTGGTACTGTCACTTCCATTGTGGTGTTATTTTGGGCTGCACTGTATGTCAAAGGATTGATTGGCCGCACAGGCCTGCTGGTGTGTGAAAAGCCTGTCGTCACACAACACAAGGCCTCAGGGCAGGACGTGTGTACTGTACGCCATTCGAGACGCAAAGCCTGTCCTTGGTCGAGCTGCTCTATGGTTTGGTACTTTTGTGTGAAGGACTCAGCTGAATTTTGGCATGGTCCTTGCAGAGTCCCCTGAGGGACGCCCAATGTCTTTCTCCGTCGAGTGATGTCACATTGAAAGGCGGCGGGGCTACGTGCTATAATCCTGTATCGCCACGTCTCATAGCTCAGATGGAGGGGTGGTGCCACCGTGAGTTTGTGTGTCCTCTCCCATGCAGGCTTTGAAGGCTGCTCCATGGTGCCCTCTATCTACCCGCTGGAGACGTTGCACAACTCGCTGTCCCTCAAGCAGGTGGACAAGTTCCTCAATGCCGTGTGTGAGCACAGCAGCGATGCCCACGCCAAGACCATGAAAGGTAGGCATTTTAGTCAGAGCCATGCATTTAGAGAGTTGGGCCATTGAAGGTTCTGCATTATGATGCATTTACATGACACTACAACAGTCTATGGCAGCCATGTTGGCTCCCCCATTAACATTACATGGGGAATAGAATGTCTAGAATCAGCATTATGATGCATTTACAGGAAACTACAACATTCATTCTAGGAGCGACATACCTAGCCTCTACGATACAGACCTGATCCAAGATCTGTTTGTGCTGTCGTACCAACTCCTATGGTCATTGGCCTGATAATGACCATAAGTGTTGGCAAGATGGGAGAAACAGATCTGGGACCAGGCAAACAAACTAATATATTTGGTGTCAGTCATCACTGTCTTTCTCAGTGGCATATAACACATCCACCTTTTATGATGTTTAGTAGCGAACATGATTGTTTCCCTCTAGCTCTCTCTGCCTTGTTCGACACATCGAGTCAGGGGTACGGCCAGACACACATCTACCCCCCCCTACCGAAAGCCCTGTCCTCAGAAACTCCTGTCCGGCCCCCAGAATGCCCACTATGGTGTGAGTATAGCCACGTCCATGTTCTTCAGTCTTCATACATATTTCTTTAAAACATATCTAGCTCTTTTAAATGTGAGAATATTAAACGCTAAACTGAATACTGAGCATTAACATCACCATACTGTACTTGTACCACAGAGTAATATGCTGCGTTCTTTTGAGTACCAATTAGCTACATGCTGCCTACCTGGCAGTCTGGCACCTCTGCTTCTCACAGTGCTATAGTGAGTTACACTAGATGCGTATGCAAAACTTGACCATCAACGCAGGTTCAGGTACATGTCAGTCCGACCACAACCCGTAGCCCTTACCTAGATGGGTTTGAGCAATATGGCGGAAGCGTCCCCCAACCCCATGGGTAGGTTAGTTTGAGGTTACACCCACTCTGTCCCTTCAGAGCTGCAAACATGAAAGTGATGTTAGGGGCTAGGGACCCAACACTACATTACTAATGGACATTTCCATTGTCCTACAACACGGTTATGGTCAATGGGGCATGCAACAGAAAATGTTTTCAAATAAAATGAATGTCTTATTGAACAGTCTATTTTCTTCCGTTTGGAGCCTATTATTGCCTAATGAACATGGTTAACAGGCCAACCAGCACCAGAGAAAGAGGTTTCCCAGAGCAGGACGTATAAAGAGACATAGGTTTCCCAGAGCAGGACATATAAAAGGCCTAAAACTGTCAGATTTAACTAAATAAGAGCGCTGTGTTTTTGTCTTTCTTTGCCAAGAAGAGAGGCCCTATCAATTTAAGACTTCTGTAAAATAGGACTCGGGATAATAACCCCCCCCCCCCCCCCCCCTTAGTTTTATCTAGCCATCTCTGCCTCGCCGCTGGGGTCCATTGTTGTCGGTGCCCCCCCCCTCCATTGGGGATTAATTTGGCCCTTCACCAGTCTTTTAGGATTGTTTCAACAGCTGCTGTGAGCTGATTTATCTCTGTCTCTCTCTTTCTGTCTCTCTCCTTTCGGTGTCTCTCGCTCTTTCTCGCTAGTTCTCTCTAATTCTCTCTTTTTGTCTCTTTCACTCTCGCCCCAAAATCGAACTTGCACTAACCATAGCTTTATCTGTCTCTCTTCAGTCTTAATAACCCATGTAATGTTTATTAGGGCGTAGAGGAGTAGAAAGCATGCTGGAGGTTAGAAGTGTCCCTCTGATGAATAGCAGCTTTGTTCTCGTTTGAGTTTGACGTGACATTTGTTTATTTTCTCACTGGGCCCAGCGGTAGAGTTTCGCCCCCCCAGCGCTGGGCCCAGCGGTAGAGTTTTGCCCCCCCCCCCAGCGCTGGGCCCAGCGGTAGAGTGACTGATATTACACTTCAAATTTGATATGTTGTTTAATAATGATTGACACATTGTAAATAATAATTTGTTCTTAATTGACTTACATGTATAAATGAAGGTACAAAATAATTATCACATCTCAATTACTTGTTTATGTTCATGTTTGTGTGGGTCTCTCTTTTTCTGTGTGTGTGTGTGTGTGTGTGCAGACAGCAGTGGCCCCTCTAGTTCAGTGCAGGGCCCCCCTCCCCCACCTCAGTGAACTCAGACATACATTTCAGCTTCAGTGAGTAGACCACAGCCCCCTCACCGGATCCCACAGAGAAACTAGAGGACAACACAACACCTGGATCCTCTCCCTATTCATCCATCCACCCACCCAGGCATCCATCCATCCACCCACCCAGGCATCCATCCATCCACCCACCCAGGCATCCATCCATCCACCCACCCAGGCATCCATCCATCCACCCACCCAGGCATCCATCCATCCACCCACCCAGGCATCCATCCATCCACCCCACCCAGGCATCCATCCATCCACCCACCCAGGCATCCATCCATCCACCCACCCAGGCATCCATCCATCCACCCACCCAGGCATCCATCCATCCACACTGTGACTTCTACCTGCCTGTGAGTGCTCTCAAACGAATCATAGTCACATACAGTGCTGGACCCTAAGGACCGTCAGTCTCATTTTGTGGACAAAAACAAACCAAAACCCACTGGCCCCTCCCATCAGGCGGATGTGTGTCCAACCAACACTGCCCCAGTTGAGCGACAGCGAGGGGAGCCTTTCCCCAGGCACCTTTGCAGTGTATAGACGGGCCTGAGGCTGGATGCATCCCTGCCGTCTGTCCTGGATTCAGACTGCATCCCTGCCGTCTGTCCTGGATTCAGACTGCTGTCCTGCCGTCTGTCCTGGATTCAGGCTGCTGTCCTGCCGTCTGTCCTGGATTCAGGCTGTGGCTGCTGATTAGAGATGATGGGAGAAACAGGAGCTGAGTATTTCCATGCTTCATCAAAATCCTATTCTATATGGAACTGCACACACAAAATGTGGCACTGCATGAGTACCTCCTTTCTCAGAGGAGGGAGGCAGGTTCAGAATATTCTGCATTTTGGATCATGGCTGACCACATTCTTTGGAACACAGATAGTTGAGCCAGTTGATCAAATATGGACTACTTTCTCCAGTTTTGTTGGTGTTGTCCCTTTTTTTTTGGTATACTGTTTGGGTTTCCGTACTTTACATGATTTGGGGGGAAAGGGTACAATACAATGGGGATACTGTTTCCTGTCATTGTCTACACAGCATTTTGATACCACTTTGTCGCAAAATAACAACTCATTCTATACACATACTGGTTATGTTTTAAGTGTAAAATATATTTCATATACCTCCTTCAACCTACCAAACATAGAAACAATACACGTGCCTCAACTCCCTTACAAGGAGAATCAGTGTTACTGAATATATTTTAGTGTTTCAAGGGTAAACCACTCCTGTCTCTTTGGCTACTTCAGTCTGTACTGGATCCAGTCCTCCTACTAGTTTAAACATGTTTGCTGTCTTGACAAAGTTTAGCTTTAAATACTAATTTAAACGATTCTATATCATATGTTGTAATACATATTATTATGTCATCTGTGTTGCACCTGAAAGGATAATAAAGTTATATTGAATATGTAATTAGGGCTAAAAAATATAATTTTTTACATGGGAGGGATACATTAAATCGTTTTAACAAAAACATATGGTTACGAATACAACTTCATAATACACATTTTATTTTGTTCTTGTACAGTGCCATTACATTCTTGACATAATTCTCAGAATTGTAAACCTACAACTTTTCAATAGTTTATGAAGAGAACATGCTTGTCATTGTTTTGTAGTTTGTATGTTGTCTTTTTGTATGTAGTCTTATATGCCATCTCAAGGATGCTCTCAACTGCACTAATGTAGCCCTACCGTAGCACTGCTGATCTGTACAAGAAACCTTTATTTTTCTTTGACTTTACTTCACGTTGTTTTTATCGTGATAATAATGATTTATTTAACGATTGGTGTTTTGTAGCTGAAATTTAGGACTGTATTTGTGATTTACTTAATGTTGCATGTAATGTCAGCCAAAGACATTTGATTCTGTATAGAATCTTCTCCTTAGACTTTAAAAATAGAATACCAAGGTTGTTTTATTAAAAGTCATATCGGATCTCTGGAGGTTGTGGTTCTCCATTAAGCTCAGGCATTTACAAATCCATCATTTTAACTAGTCTGATGGGTGCACATGTGTGGGTAGGTGTGTGTGTGGGCATGCGGGTGTTTGTGGGTATAGCAAGGTTTACTATCACATTATAGAGCCCTCAAACTCAACTCTGGACCTCGAAGCCAGTTCCATTGCATTATTTCATTGTTCCCTCTAATCGGGGACTGATTTAGACCTGGGACACCAGGTAGTGCAAGTCATTATCAGGTAGAACAGAAAACCAGCAGGCTCCGGACCTCATATGGTAAGAGTTGAATACCCCTGTTATAGAGGATGATATGCTCAGTGGCTTCACACATCAGATCACAAAGCTGGCTTGCATTAGTAGTTTAAATGGAGAGGAGTGAGTGGAACTGCACAGTTCATGTCTGTTCGGGCAACGGAGAGATATTTAACGGCCCTGTTTTTATATTATATTGTTCTAAAGCTTATGAAAAGAACACTGAAGAAGTGTGGTCAGTGTTATTTCCTGATAATTGCTGGTTGAAGAAACAAATCTACACAGGATCTTCTGGTCAGCAGGTTTTCATGGGCGGAGTCTCGGGTTTCCATGGTGACATCACCATGTGGTAAATTGGTTTAAGGCCCAGTGCAGTCAAAAAAGCGGGTTATGCATGTGTTTATTTATATATACTGTGTGTGTGTATATGTATATATATATTTTTAACAAAAATATAAATGCAACAATTTCTAAGATTTTACTGAGTTACAGTTCATATAAGGAAATCATTCATTAGGCCCTAATCTATGGATTTCACATGACTGGGAATACAGATATGCATCTGTTGGTCACAGATACCTTAAAAAAAAAAAGTAGGGGTGTGGATCAGAAAACCAGTCAGTATCTGGTGTGACCACCATTTGCCTCATGCAGCGTGACGTCTCTCACGAAGAGTTGATCAGGCTGTTGATTGTGGAATGTTTTTCCACTCCTCTTCAATGGCTGTGCGAAGTTGCTGGATATTGGCGGGAAACGGATCCGGTGAGTATGCAGGCCATGGCAGAACTGGGGCATTTTCAGCCTTTAGGAATTGTGTACAGATCCTTGCGACATGGGGCAGTGCATTGTCATGCTGAAACATGAGGTGATTGCAGCAGATGAATGGCACAACAATGGGCCTTTTAGATCTCATGGTATCTCTGCATTCAAATTGCCATCAATAAAATGCTATTGTTTTTGTTGTCTGTAGTGTATGCCTGCCCGAACCATAAACCCACCGCCACCATGGGGCACTGTTCACAATGTTGACATCAGCAAACCGCTCATCCACACAATGCCATACAAGTGGTCTGTGGTTGTGAGGCCGGGTTGGACATACTGTGGGATTGAGTCTTGGCCTGCCTGGTGACATCACAAAGGCGGTAAAATAATTTAATAGACCAATAAGAAGAGTCCAAACCTCTCTGCCAATAACATCTAGTTTTCAGTTTTCCCACTCGCATCAATCACCCCCATACAGTCCTAGCAAAATTCTTGCTTTGCTAAAATGCATTTTTTTGGGCAAATTTTAATGAAGATCTATTACAGTAAGGTACTTAACTGTTACCCAGAAATTATTTGGTATTGCTATAAAAACCTCTGCATTGGGCCTCTACCAAGCCTTAATTGTGCGATTCAGGAATGCCCACACAGAGATTTAATGCAACATTTACAGAATCAAGAGAAAGACAGAAGCCACTGAAGTTGCTATGTTTATCATGATCACCAACGATCCCGACGGCTACAATCATTTAATTTATTAGTTCTCCTGAGATAGGGAAGAGCGGGAAGCCACTGAAGTTGCTATGTTTATCATGATCACCAACGATCCCGACGGCTACAATCATTTAATTTATTAGTTCTCCTGAGATAGGGAAGAGCGGGAAGCCACTGAAGTTGGTATATTTATTGTGATCACCAACGATCTTGAAGCCTATAAATACCATGTAGGACACAACCCCTCCTCCAGCTCTAGAGTCACTGCATTGTATACATATTCATAACCTGTAGTTCCCTCTAGAGTCACTGCATTGTATACATATTCATATCCTCTAGTTCCCTCTAGAGTCCCCCCACCTGTAACTGGACTGTAGACGTTGCCGATGTTAGTGGTGACATTTAGTGTAGACCAGATTTAATATTGTTATTGTAGGGTCCCATCGCAACTACCTAAAAGTAGCAAAGAATGCTACCTATGCTCTGTTTGAATTCTCTCCAGTCCATCTGGCTCTCATTGGCTGTTCCTCAGGCCAATAGCGATAGGGGACTCATTAGAGCGTCTGTGACATCATGAGCAGCTGCCCTCAATGGCGCTGCCCATGCTAAAACAGTCTTTTGGTAACTAGAGGCCTATTTCATTCTCTATGCTCTTGCCTTCTGTGTTCCTCAGCTCCATTCTCTGTTCCACCACCATGTCTCACAGCGTTCTTATATCAGGGTCCGTGGTCAGTGTAGCGCCGATCCTGTGACCGTGTTGAGTGATGTCGTTCTGTCTGACCTCTCCATTCCCCCAGGCGGACAGAACAGTGTCCGTGGTCAGTGTAGCGCCGATCCTGTCACCGTGTTGAGTGATGTCGTTCTGTCTGACCTCTCCATTCCCCCAGGCGGACAGAACAGTGTCCGTGGTCAGTGTAGCGCCGATCCTGTCACCGTGTTGAGTGATGTCGTTCTGTCTGACCTCTCCATTCCCCCAGGCGGACAGAACAGTGTCCGTGGTCAGTGTAGCGCCGATCCTGTCACCGTGTTGAGTGATGTCGTTCTGTCTGACCTCTCCATTCCCCCAGGCGGACACAACAGCAACACCAGCAGAGCTAAACCACCTCTCATTCTGAAACAGAAATGATGCATCCATGAGGCTCAGTCCCCTACTTTTTATATATTGAGTACCACAGTATGAGTCATAATACCCATAAAACCTAGCGGTTAAACGAGGAAATTGTTCCAATTGTTTTTCCACCATTTTATTTTCCCATAGGGTATTTTAGAAACACTTAAAATAAGGGCTGTGTTTCGTGTAGGCTAACCCTGGCGCGACGTTTTGATAACTGTGTAAATCTCTCTAGGACATCGATATACATTCAGAAGTTGAATGGGCAAGACAAAATATTTAAGTGTCTTTGAATGGGGTATGGTAGTAGGTGCCAGGGGTACTGGCTTGTGTCAAGAACTGCAACGCTGCTGGGTTTATCACGCTCAACAGTTTCCCGTGTGTATCAAGAATGGTCCCCCACCCAAAGGACATCCAGCCAACTTGACACAACTGTGGGAAGCAGTGGAGTCAACATGGGCCAGCTTCCCTGTGGAACGCTTTCAACACCTTGTAGAGTCCATGACCTGATGAATTGAGGCTGTTCTGAGGACAACAGGGGAGGAGGGGCAACTCAATATTAGGAAGGTGTTCCTAATGTTTTATACACTGTGTATCTCTGTGTATGTGTGAGATTGGTCCTATCTAGTTGACCAGTCCAGACAGGGAATTTTGTTACTGGTCTCTCTGCTTAAGGTCTACAGGCTGGGATGTGTTTTTCATCTATAAAGAAAGAGAGGCTGCTGCCTGACAGCTGAGTCACTGCTCTGGGATGGGACACCTTTCTGTGTCCCTCTCCTTCGCTTTCTCTCTCCTTTCACCCAACCTCTCTTCCCCGCTCCCTCCCCATCTGTGAACAATAATGATGACTCATTCCTCGGCTCCGGCGCCAACGCGTTGCTATGGAAACCGCTTCATTTCAGCTACCCCCCCCACGTAATTGACTTCTCCTGAGAGACGGTGGGTGAATGCAGAGAGCTGTGTGTCACCCAATAGGGAGAGAGACAGTGAAAGCTGTGTCTGCCTTCTTCACCGGATGCCAAACACTGATGTCATTCATACCAAACACTGGCAACCACACATACACATCACTCTCTTGCTTTCTCTCTCACACACACCTCTCTCTCACACACACATCTCTCTCTCTCTCTCTCTCAATTCAATTCAAGGGGCTTTATTGGCATGGGAAACATATGTTAACATTGCCAAAGCAAACAAAGTAGACAATATGCAAAAGTAAAATAAACAATAAAAATGAACAGTAAACATTACACTTACAGAAGTTCCAAAAGAGCAAAGACACCTCAAATGTCATATCATGTCTATATACAGTGTTGTAACGATGTACAAATGGTTAAAGTACAAAATGGAAAATAAATAAACATAAATATGGGTTGTATTTACAATGGTGTTTGTTCTTCACTGGTTTCCCTTTTCTTGTGGCAACAGGTCACAAATCTTGCTGCTGTGATGGCACACTGTGGTATTTCACCCAGTAGATATGAGAGTTTATCAAAATCGGGTTTGTTTTCGAATTCTTTGTGGATCTGTGTAATCTGGGGGAAATATGTCTCTAATATGGTCATACATATGGCAGGAGGTTAGGAAGTGGAGCTCTCTCTCTCTCTCACACACACACACACACACACACACACCTCCCTCTCTCTCGCACATCTCCCTCTCTCACATCTCTCTCTCTCTCACACACACACACACACCTCCCTCTCTATCGCACATCTCTCTCTCTCTCTCTCTCACACACACCTCCCTCTCTCTCACACACATCTCCCTCTCTCTCTCACACACACCTCCCTCTCTCTCACACACATCTCCCTCTCTCTCACACACACACCTCCCTCTCTCTCTCACACACATCTCCCTCTCTCTCACACACACATCTCCCTCTCTCTCTCACACACCTCCCTCTCTCTCACACACACCTCCCTCTCTCACACACACCTCCCTCTCTCACACACACCTCTCTCCCTCTCTCTCACACACACCTCCCTCTCTCTCTCACACACACCTCCCTCTCTCTCACACACACCTCCCTCTCTCTCACACACCTCTCTCCCTCTCTCACACACACCTCCCTCTCTCTTACACACACACCTCCCTCTCTCTTACACACACACCTCCCTCTCTCTCTCACACACACCTCCCTCTCTCTTACAGCACAATCAGCTCATTGCTATTTCAATGATTTATGAGGAGCTCACAGCCAGAAGGGAATCGAACTGATGCCAGTGGTCTCCGGCTGTTCCCCCACAAGGACCATGTAAATCCTTTACCGAACGTTCCTTTCTACACTGAGATGTCCTAGCAGTGCCTTTTTATCCTTGTAACCAGAACTTGATATACAAACAGCAAATGGCCTTGTGAGATGAGATGACTCCTCATTAAGAGTTGTAAAGGTCTTTGTATGGTTGTGAAAATAACCACTTGCCATCAGCCTTCATAGATGTAGTAGGTAAATGTACATTTGTGCAGATTTTCTAGCACCTAGTGTGTGTGTGTGAGAGAGAGAGAGAGAGAGAGAGAGAGAGAGAGAGAGAGAGATGAGATTTCGACTGCGAATGAAAGTTATATTACGTAAGGTAAGGCTATTCATATTCACCTATTTGTTCAAATTAGATTTCAAATGGGTTGTGATCATTAGGCACGAACCCCCCCCGCCCCCCAAACAGGGGGGGAAATACCTGGACTTGTTTAATAAGAAATGTCCCTTGCAAAACGATTTCCCGCTGTGTGCTCTAATGAGCACAAACCTAATCAAGGGGCCTCTCTCTCGCCGTTATGGTCCTCTGACTGGGACATCAGGCATGCAGCCATCAGTATCCAATTACACTTTCTAAAGTGAAATGGGTCACCATGGCAACCCCTGTTCTGTTCCTAGGGAGACTACCTGCAAGAGGCTGTTTTGCTTGGCTGGAGGGTGGCAGGAAGCCTCCAGGGTGGCAGAAAAGCTGTGTAGGTCTGGTCACCCAACTGCAGACCTCGGAGAGACAGAAAGAAGGCAGGGCTGCCAGCTGAACATGGACCAGCCTAGCTCTGCTCACTCTCCCTCCTGCCTTGCATCTGCAAAGTGTGTGTGTGTTTTGCCTCTCCTACGGTACAGAGAGTCATTAAGAATCATTCACATCTGTAGATGACTGCTGCAAAATGTATAAGCAGAGATCGAGAGAAAGAAAGAGTAGAGTGTACAAAAAATTAAGAACACCTTCCTAATATTGAGTTATTAGAGACAGCCTCAGAACAGCCTCAATTCATCAGGGCATGGACTCTACAATGTGTCGAAAGCGTTCCACAGGGATGCTGGCCCATGTTGACTCCAATGCTTCCCACAGTTGTGTCAAGTTGGCTGGATGTTCTTTGGGTGGTGGACAAACTGTTGAGAGTGAAAAATCCAGCAGCGTTGCAGTTCTTGACAAAAACCAGTGCGCCTGGCACCTACTACCATACCCCGTTCAAAGGCACTTAAATATTTTATCTTGCCTATTCACCCTCTGAATGGCACACATACACAATCCATATCTCAATTGTCTCAAGGCTTAACAATCCTTCTTTAACCTGTCTCCTCCCCTTCATCTACACTGATTGAAGTGGATTTAACAAGTGGCATCAATAAGGGATCATAGCTTTCACCTGGATTCACCTGGTCACTCTATGTCATGGAAAGAGCAGGTGTTCTTAATGTTATACACTGTGTATAAACATCCATTCATCATTGGTTGCATTTACAATACCGTTCAAAAGTTTGGGGTCACTTAGAAATGTCCTTGTTTTTGAAAGAAAAGCAATTTCTTTGTCCATCAAAATAACATCAAATTGACCAGAAATACAGTGTAGACATTGTTAATGTTGTAAATGACTATTGTAGCTGGAAACCGATGATTTTTAATGGAATATCTACATAGGTGTACAGAGGCCCATTATCAGCAACCATCACTCCTGTGTTCCAATGGCATGTTGTGTTAGCTAATCCAAGTAAATCATTTTAAAAGGCTAATTGATCATTAGAAAACCCTTTTGCAGTTATGTTAGCACAGCTGAAAACTGTTGTTCTGATTAAAGAAGCAATAGCACTGACCTTCTTTAGACTAGTTGAGTATCTGGAGTGTCAGCATTTGTGGGTTTGATTACAGGCTCAAAATGGCCAGAAACAAAGACCTTCTTCTGAAACTCATCAGTCTATTCTTGTTCTGAGAAATGAAGGCTATTCCATGT
This sequence comes from Salmo salar, assembly GCF_965601325.2. Taxonomy (NCBI): domain Eukaryota; kingdom Metazoa; phylum Chordata; class Actinopteri; order Salmoniformes; family Salmonidae; genus Salmo; species Salmo salar. Next base: position 43,459,620 of record NC_138313.1, read on the forward strand.
GACAAATTGCCAAGAAACTGAAGATCTCGTACAATGTTGTCTACTACTACCTTCACAGAACAGCACAAACTGGTTCTAACCAGAATAGAAAGAGGACTGGGAGGCCCCGGTGCACAACTGAGCAAGAGGACAAGTACATTAGAATGTCTAGTTTGAGAAACAGACGCCTCACAAGTCCTCAACTGGCAGCTTCATTAAATTGTACCCGCAAAACACCAGTCTCAATGTCAACAGTGAAGAGGCGACTCTGGGATGCTGGCCTTCTTCTGAAACTCGCCAGTCTATTCTTGTTCTGAGAAATGAAGACTATTCCATGCGAGAAATTGCCAAGAAACTGAAGATCTCGTACAACGCTGTGTACTACTCCCTTCACAGAACAGAGCAAACTGGCTCTAACCAGAATAGAAAGAGGACTGGGAGGCCCCGGTGCACAACTGAGCAAGAGGACAAGTACATTAGAATGTCTAGTTTGAGAAACAGACGCCTCACAAGTCCTCAACTGGCAGCTTCATTAAATAGTACCCGCAAAACACCAGTCTCGATGTCAACAGTGAAGAGGCGATGTACAGACTAATCTAAGTTTGAGGTGTTCGGATCACAAATAAGAACATTCGTAAGACGCAGAAAGAATGAAAAGATGCTGGAGGAGTGCTTGACGCCATCTGTCAAGCATGGTGGAGGCAATGTGATGGTCTGGGGGTGCTTTGGTGGTGGTAAAGTGGGAGATTTGTACAGGGTAAAAGGGATCTTGAAGAAGGAAGGCTATCACTCCATTTTGCAACGCCATGCCATACCCTGTGGACAGCGCTTAATTGGAGCCAATTTCCTCCTACAACAGGACAATGACCCAATGCACAGCTCCAAACTATGCAAGACTATTTAGGGAAGAAGCAGTCAGCTGGTATTCTGTCTGTAATGGAGTGACCAGCACAGTCACCGGATCTCAACCCTATTGAGCTGTTGTGGGAGCAGCTTGACCGTATGGTACGTAAGAAGTGCCCATCAAGCCAATTCAACTTGTGGGAGGTGCTTCAGGTCTCTTCAGATTACCTCAACAAATTGACAACTTGAATGCCAAAGGTCTGCAAGGCTGTAATTGCTGCAAATGGAGGATTCTTTGACGAAGGCAAAGTTTGAAGGGCACAATTATTATTTCAATTAAAAATAATTATTTATAACCTTGTCAATGTCTTGACTATATATCCTATTCGTTTTGCAACTCATTTCATGTATGTTTTCATGGAAAACAAGGACATTTCTAAGTGACCCCAAACTTTTGAACAGTAATGTACATGGTAGCTTATAAGAGTGTGTGTGCGTGTGTGTGTGTGTGTGTGTGTGTGTGTGTGTGCGTGTGTGTGTGTGTGTGTGTGTGTGTGTGTGTGTGTGTGTGTGTGTGTGTGTGTGTGTGTGTGTGTGTGTGTGTGTGTGTGTGTGCGTGTGTTAGGACCAATAAATCATCAATCAATAGCATGATCTGGCATGATACTAGTAAGGAAAGAGACGTAATAATATTGGCCAAGGCCAGAGCCTTCACTCATTTTGCAGTATAAAGTCAGTCAGGTGAAATATGTTGAGATTTCATTCAAACCAGCTCATTTGCTTAGTCAGGGCTCCGTATATATCAAAATAAAATGTAAAAATACATTTGATAGGTACAGTGCCTTCAGAAAGTATTCACACCCCTTGACTTTTTCTACATTTTGTTGTGGTACAAGGTGGGATTAAAATTGATTTAATTGTTATATTTTGTCAACGATCTACACAAAATACTCTAACATTTGTACAAAATAAAATAAATAGAAAAGTATTCAAACCCTGAGTTAATACATTCTAGAATCACCTTGCTGTGAGTCTTTCTGGGTAAGTATTCAACCCCCTGAGTCAATACATTCTAGAATCACCTTGCTGTGAGTCTTTCTGGGTAAGTCTCTAAGAGCTTTGTACACCTGGATTGTACAATATTTGCCCATTATTATTTAAAAAAATCTTCAAGCTCTGTCAAGTTGGTTGTTCATCATTACTAGACAGCCATGTTCAAGTCTTACCATATATTTTCAATCTGATTTAAGTCAACACTCAGCAACATTCACTGTCCTCTGTCCTCGCAACTCCAGTGTAGATTTGGCCTTGTGTTTTCAGTTATTATCCTGCTGAAAGGTGAATTCATCTCCCAGTGTCTGATGGAAAGCAGACTGAACCAGATTTTGCCTGTGCTTAGCTCCATTCAGTAAGAAATGTTTTTCCTGAAAAAACTTCCAGGGATTTATGATTACAAGCATACCCATAACAGGATGTAGCCACCACTATGCTTGAAAATATGAAGAGTGGTACTCAGTAATGTGTTGTATTGTATTTGCCGCAAACATAAAACTTTGTATTCAGGAAAAAAAGTGAATTGCTTTGCCACATTTTTTGCAGTATTACTTTAGTGCCTTGTTGCAAACAGGATGCAGGGTTTTGGAATATTGTATTTTGTACAGACTTCCTTCTTTTCACTCTGTCATTTAGGTTAGTATTGTGGACTAACTACAATGTTGTTGATCCATCCTCAGTTTTCTCCTGGTGAAATCCCTGGCGGTTTCCTTCCTCTCCGGCAACTGAGTTAGGAAGGACGCCTGTATCTTTGTAGTGACTGGGTGTATTGATACATCATCCAAAGTGCAATTTATAACTGCTCCTGAGTGGCACAGTGGTCTAAGGCACTGCATCTCAGTCCTAGAGACGTCACTACAGACTCTGGTTCGATCCTGGGCTGTATCACAACCGGCCGTGATTGGGAGTCCCATAGGGCGGCGCACTGTTCGACTGAGGGACTTTACAGATCACTGTATGTGTGGGGTACAGAGATGAGGTAGTCGTTCAAAAATCATGTTAAACACTATTATTGCACACAAGAGTCTATGCAACTTATGTGACTTGTTAAAGCAACTTCCTGAACTTTTTAGGCTTGCCATAACAAAGGGGTTGAATACTTACTTATTGACATTTCTGAAGGCACTGTACAGTGTGAGTGTGGTGCAGTCAGCACTGGTAAACCTTACTCTCATATTTCCCATATATAACTTTAACTTTTCAAACCTCCTGTAGCCAACAGGGGTAACGGTATTATTTACCTGTCAAATGATATGGTGACCAAGCCTGTAACATGTTCTCTGACGTCTCTCCTTACATCTACTGTTGACATACGGTTGACTCCTAACCTGAGATACTGTATGCATTCGTAAATCATGCATTGATGTAAAGGGAATATTTGCAGAATGGGAAGTAAGATATCATCCCTGCATTGAAAATCTATATCATTTTCTCCTACTTTACAGTTTTCTGGTTTGAATTATGTAAAAAGATTGACAGACATTGACTTAGCTCTTGCTGAATGATTAAATATTCATTATTTGCATACTTCCATTTAATTTTTGACTATGAACCTATATCATAGTCTCCCAAGATTGACAATAGCAATTTATAGACCAAAGCATATCGTGCTACTTTAAACTTAGCCATTAATAATCCTCACAAAAATTTACTATTTATCTTAACAGCACTGAAGAATAGGCATTAATCAAGGTTTGCAAATACCTGGCTAACAAGAATGTCCAAATAAGGTATAAGAGAACCAATAGAGTAATTTTTGTTTGAGCAGGTAAATTTTTTTATGGAAAACGAATTGATTTTAGATGAATTCCTATAAAAAGCATTGAGCTGGCACACACCCAGAGAACATTATTTAGTGTGGAGGTGCTGACTAACGGAGAATAAACTGTAAGCTATAAAAAACAATGAGAGTCACACCATCCATATGTATAATCTCCCAGTCATTTATTGGGTAAAACACTTAAATGAAGTCCTGACAGAAGCCTGACACATTGTTGGGAAAAAATATCATGTTATACATGTCATCTTGTATGTCATAGAAAGAGCAGGTGTTCTTAATGTTTTGTACACTCAGTGTATAAACGTCCATTCATCATTGGTTACAGAAGTTTGAATTAGATTTCATTTGTAATCTCAGTCTTTCGTGACTTTAATCAGTAAATGTTTATTATAAGTGAGATTTATTATAAGTGAGACTAGAGATTAGATTTATTATAAGTGAGACTAGAGATGATGAATGTGGCGTCAACTACCAACAGCTCATTGTTGACTTGTGTGAGGTCAGTACTAGCTTTGTGTGTGGTCAGTGTTAGCTTTGTGTGTGGTCAGTGTTAGCTTTGTGTGTGGTCAGTGTTAGCTTTGTGTGTGGTCAGTGTTAGCTTTCTGTGTGGTCAGTGTTAGCTTTGTGTGTGGTCAGTGTTAGCTTTGTGTGTGGTCAGTGTTAGCTTTGTGTGTGGTCAGTGTTAGCTTTGTGTGTGGTCAGTGTTAGCTTTGTGTGTGGTCAGTGTTAGTTATGTGTGTGGTCAGTGTTAGCTTTGTGTGTGGTCAGTGCTAGCTTTGTGTGTGGTAAGTGTTAGCTTTGTGTGTGGTCAATATTAGCTTTGTGTCTGGTCAGTGTTAGCTTTGTGTGTGGTCAATATTAGCTTTCTGTGTGGTCAGTGTTAGCTTTGTGTGTGGTCAGTGTTAGCTTTGTGTGTGGTCAATACTAGCTTTGTGTGTGGTCAGTGTTAGCTTTGTGTGCGGTCAATGCTAGCTTTGTGTGCGGTCAGTGCTAGCTTTGTGTGCAGTCAGTGTTAGTTTTGTGTGCAGTCAGTGTTAGCTTTGTGTGTGGTCAATACTAGCTTTGTGTGTGGTCAATTTTAGCTTTGTGTGTGGTCAGTGCTAGCTTTGTGTGTGGTCAATACTAGCTTTGTGTGTGGTCAATACTAGCTTTCTGTGTGGTCAGTGTTAGCTTCTGTGTGGTCAATACTAGCTTTGTGTGTGGTCAATATTAGCTTTCTGTGTGGTCAGTGCTAGGTTTGTGTGTGGCCAATATTAGCTTTGTGTGCAGTCAGTGTTAGCTTTGTGTGTGGTCAATACTAGCTTTGTGTGTGGTCAATACTAGCTTTGTGAGTGGTCAACACTAGCTTTGTGTGTGGTCAATACTAGCTTTGTGAGTGGTCAACACTAGCTTTGTGTGTGGTCAATGCTAGCTTTGTGTGTGGTCAATGCTAGCTTTGTGTGTGGTCAATGCTAGCTTTGTGTGTGGTCAGTGCTAGCTAACTTGTCCCGAAGCCACTCCTGCATTGTCTTGACTGTGTGCTTAGGGTCGTTGTCGTATTTGAAAGTGAACCTTCGTGCCAGTCGTAGGTCCTGAGCGTTCTGGACCAAGTTTTCATCAAGGGTCTCTCTGTACTTTGCTTCGTTCATCTTTCCCTCAATCCTGACAAGTCTCCCTGTCCCTGCCGCTGAAAAACATCCCCACAGTATGATGCTGCCACCACCATGCTTCACCGTAGGGATGGTTCCAGGTTTCCTCCAGACGTGTCACTTGGCATTCAGGCCAAATAGTTCAATCTTGGTTTCATCAGACCAGAGAATCTTGTTTCTCATGGTCTGAGAGTCCTTTAGGTGCGTTTTGGCAAACTCTAAGCGGGCTGTCATGTGCTTTTTACTGAGGAGTGGCTTCCATCTGGCCACTCTACCATAAAGGCCTGATTGGTGGCATGCTGCAGAGATGGTTGTCATTCTGGAATGTTCTCCCATCTCCACAGAAGAACACTGGAGCTCTGTCGGAGTGACCATCGGTTTCTTGCCACCTCCCTGACCAAGGCTCTTCTCCCCCGATTGCTCAGTTTTGCTGGGCAGCCAGCTTTAGGAAGAGTCTTGGTGGTTCCAAACTTCTTCCATTTAAGAATGATGGAGGCCACTGTGTTCTTGGGGACATTCAACGCTGCAGACATTTTTTGGTACCCTTCCCCAGATCTGTGCCTCGACACAATCCTGTCTCGTAGCTTTACAGACAATTCCTTTGACTTCATAGCCTGGTTTTTGCTCTGACATGCACTGTCAACTGTGGGACTTTATATAGACAGGTAGGTGTGTGCCTTTCCAAATCATGTCTAGTCAATTGAATTGACCACAGGTGGACTCCAATCAAATTGTATTAATATCTCAAGGATGATCAATGGATACAGGATGCACCTGCGCTCAATTTCGTGTCTCATAGCAAAGGATCTGAATATTTATGAAAATAAGGTATTTCCATTTTTTATTTGTAATAAATTTGCAAACATTTCTAAAAACATATTTTTGCTTTGTCATTATGGGGTATTGTGATGTCATTATGGGGTATTGTGTGTAGATTGATAAGAGAAAAAAATGTATTTAATGAATTTTTAAATAACGCTGTAACGTAACAAAATGTGGAAAAAGTCAAGGGGTCTGAATACTTTCCGAATGCACTGTAAATAAACCCTGGACTCTACATGAAAGGGACACACCCTCTGACATGCCCTGTTTCCTTTTCCCTCTCTATACTACCCTATCAATACTCTCTATACTATTTTTTTATTTATTTTTTATTTCACCTTTATTTAACCAGGTAGGCTAGTTGAGAACAAGTTCTCATTTACAACTGCAACCTGGCCAAGATAAAGCAAAGCAGTGCGATACAACCAACAACACAGAGTTACACATGGAGTAAACAAGCCTACAGTCAATAACACAATAGAAAAAAAGAAAGTCTATATAAAGTGTGTGCAAATGGCGTGAGGAGGTAAGAAAATAAATAGGCCATAGTAGCGAAGTAATTACGGTTTAGCAAATTAACACTGGAGTTATAGATGAGCAGATGATGATGTGCAAGTAGAAATACTGGTGTGCAAAAGAGCAGAAAAGTAAATAAAAACAATATGGGGATGAGGTAGGTAGATTGGGTGGGCTAATTACAGATGGGCTATGTAAAGCAGCAGCAATCGGTTAGCTGCTCAGATAGCTGATGTTTAAAGTTAGTGAGGGAAATATGTCTCCAGCTTCAGGGATTTTTGCAATTCGTTCAAGTCATTGGCAGCAGAGAACTGGAAGGAAAGGCGGCCAAAGGAGTAATAGGCTTTGGGGGTGACCAGTGAGATATACCTGCTGGAGCGCGTGCTATGGGTGGGTGCTGCTATGGTGACCAGTGAGCTGAGATAAGGCGGGGCTTTACCTAGCAAAGACTTATAGATAACCTCAATGGGATTGAGATTCGGGCTTTTCGCTGGCCATGGCAGAACACTGACATTCCTGTCTTGCAGGAAATCACGCACAGAACGAGCAGTATGGCTGGTGGCATTGTCATGCTGGAGGGTCATGTCAGGATGAGCCTGCAGGAAGGGTACCACATGAGGGAGGAGGATGTCTTCCCTGTAACACACAGCGTTGAGATTGCCTGCAATGACAACAAGCTCAGTCCGATGATGCTGTGACACACCGCCCCAGACCATGACGGACCCTCCACCTCCAAATCGATCCTGCTCCAGAGTACAGGCCTCAGTGTAACGCTCATTCCTTCGACGATAAACGTGAATCTGACCATCACCCCTGGTGAGACAAAACCACGACTCGTCAGTGAAGAGCACTTTTTGCCAGTCCTGTCTGGTCCAGTGACGGTGGGTTTGTGCCCAAAGGTGACGTTGTTGCCGGTGATGTCTGGTGAGGACCTGCCTTACAACAGATCTACAAGCCCTCAGTCCAGCCTCTCTCAGCCTATTGCGGACAGTCTGAGCTCTGATGGAGGGATTGTGGGTTCCTGGTGTAACTCGGGCAGTTGTTGTTGTTGCCATCCTGTACCTGTCCCGCAGGTGTGATGTCCAGATGTACCAATCCTGTGCAGGTGTTGTTACACGTGGTCTGCCACTGTGAGAACAATCAGCTGTCCGTCCTGTCTCCCTGTAGCGCTGTCTTAGGCGTCTCACAGTACGGACATTGCAATTTATTGCCCTGGCCACATCTGCAGTCCTCATGCCTCCTTGCAGCATGCCTAAGGCACGTTCACGCAGATGAGCAGGGACCCATTTTTCTTTTGGTGTTTTTCAGAGTCAATAGAAAGGCCTCTTTAGTGTCCTAAGTTTTCATAACTGTGACCTTAATTGCCTACCGTCTGTAAGCTGTTAGTGTCTTAACGACCGTTCCAAAGGTGCATGTTCATTAATTGTTTATGATTCATTGAACAAGCATGGGAAACAGTGTTGAAACCCTTCACAATGAAGATCTGTGAAGTTATTTGGATTTTTACGAATTATCTTTGAAAGACAGGGTCCTGAAAAAGGGACATTTCTTTTTTTGCTGAGTTTATAATATCCTGTACTATCCTACCAATACTCTCTATATTATCCTAATCTATAATATCCTATACTATCCTACCAATACTCTATATTACCCTACCAATATTCTATATTACCCTATCAATACTCGATACTATCCTAATCTATAATATCCTATACTATCCTACCAATACTCTCTATACTATACTAATCTATAATATCCTATACTATCCTACCAATACTCTATATTACCCTACCAATACTCTATATTACCCTACCAATACTCTATACTATCCTAATCTATAATAGCCAATACTATCCTACCAATACTCTCTATACTATCCTAATCTATAATATCCTATACTATCCTACCAATACTCTATATTACCCTACCAATATTCTATATTACCCTACCAATACTCTCTATACTATCCTAATCTATAATATCCTCTACTATCCTACCAATACACTATAATACCCTATCAATACTCTCTATACTATCCTAATCTATAATATCCTACACTATCATATACTACCCTATCAATACTCTATAATACCCTATCAATTCTCTATATACTATCCATTCCTCAAACATTTCAACCTGAATGGATTTGTGAAGGAATTCATTCATTGTTTGGTGTTCATATAGTTTATGGTGTGCATATTAGGACAGCCTCAGAGTACATTGTTTTCATAGTTATGTTTGGCCCTGTCCGGGGGTATCATCGGATGGGGCCACAGTGTCTTCTGATCCCTCCTGTCTCAGCCTCCAGTATTTATGCTGCAGTAGTTTATGTGTCGGGGGGCTAGGGTCAGTCTGTTACATCTGGAGTATTTCTCTTGTCTTATCCGGTGTCCTGTGTGTATTTAAATATGCTCTCTCTAATTCTCTCTTTCTCTCTTTCTGTCTTTCTCTCGGAGGACCTGAGCCCTAGGACCATGCCTCAGGACTACCTGGTATGATGACTCCTTGCTGTCCCCAGTCCACCTGGCCGTGCTGCTGCTCCAGTTTCAACTGTTCTGCCTGCGGCTATGGAACCCTGACCTGTTCACCGGACGTGCTTGTTGCACCCTCGACAACTACTATGATTATTATTATTTGACCATGCTGGTCATTTATGAACATTTTAACATTTTAACATTTTGACCATGTTCTGTTTTAATATCCACCCTGCACAGCCAGAAGAGGACTGGCCACCCCTCATAGCCTGGTTCCTCTCTAGGTTTCTTCCTAGGTTTTTGGCCTTTCTAGGGAGTTTTTCCTAGGGAGTTTTTCCTAGCCACCGTGCTTCTTTCACATGCTTTGCTTGCTGTTTGGGGTTTTAGGCTGGGTTTCTGTACAGCACTTTGAGAATATCAGCTGATGTACGAAGGGCTATATAAAAATAAATTTGATTTGATTAATTTCTCCTTTTGGTTACATTTTTGGGCTAATAAATCTTTCACGATGTGTTCCTTTTAGTCTGCATATGCCCCTCCCCCTTCGTTTACATAGGAGTCACAACACAAAACTGACTCACATGAGAGAGAAAGATCCCAAAACAACAAGAGGCTCGTGGTCTGATTTCAATAAATGCATTTTTATTGGTGATCACCAGGCTGTTTCCCTTTTACAATTAATCTGCGGTAGGCCTAGTTGTAGTTTTGCATTTTAGATTTAAAGAGAGAGAATGAGAGAGAGAGAGAGAGAGAGAGAATTTTCTACAATTGCACTGAAGATAGTAACAGAACTAAGATTAATACAGCGACAAAGACCGAAGAACTACAACATTTTTTATTATAACAACATCTTAGGGCAAAACAGTCAAGCACAGCACAGTAATAATATATGCCATCCCAGTACCAGTTAAACAATCAGCTGTTTCAAATATACCATTTTAAAAGAGCATTTCCTGTTTTCATTTTCATGTTAATAAACAATTACATTCAGGATTATAACCAAATAGTTCACATGCAGAGAGATAAAATGGTACAATGATATATGTTCAAAAGAATCTTTTTATGATGAGAGAGTTGGGAGAATGGAAATTAAACTGAAAGACGTTTATTTTTCATCTGTAGCTACCTAGTTAGCATTGGCTATGATTCTTTGTTCAAGGCTTGGGAAGTTTTGATCATACACTTGATGAAAATCTGCTAAAATAACAAGAAGGATCATACGTTTCATAACATATCTATTTAGATTTTGTTTTAAGGTGTATATACATAGTTGTGTACAGTACATAAATGTACATGTATCATTCATTTGACTAATTCGTAATTTTTTTCTGTCTCCAATGTGTTTTCAAGTCATATTCAGGAAAAGTTTCAGCTGCAGTTAGTTTCTGTGTTATTGTAAGTATGTTTCTGTTAGTATAGGACACCAAGTCTTTGTGTTGTCATAAATTACAGTTTTCTCCTCTTGGGACAGAACCGCAAATGAAACAACAGCCACTGCAATATGAATAAACTGTGCTATCCGTTTTGAGTTACAATCATTGTTCTTGAAATTAAATCTGAATACAGTAGTCTGTCTCTTCCTTAGGCTTTCCTCCACTGATATATCACTTAGATATTTGCGTACAATTCTGTTTTGTTCGGGTTTTTTTGTCCAGCAGCATTCAGAACAGTACCAATAGTATTATTTAAGGTTTAGTGCATTCTGCAAAGTCATATTTTGTATATTCTTTTTTACTTAGCATTTCACAGCCATCTGCCAGGGGCCCAGGGTGCTTGATCCTAAGGCTGGGTATTTGGAATCGAACCACCAAGATGCTCCACCACAACTTAAAACAAAACTCAGACTTGAGTCAGACTTGAGGACAATACACCATATCAGCCCATTCAGAAAACCCATGCCATAGACAGTATACGTTAAACAGCCAATCTTGAGCCTGGTTCAGATTTCCCCCTTACCTACCCTGTACTAGATCTGTACCTGCCATAGAGTGCCAAAAAGGGGTAGAGAGACTTAGATTGATATGATCAGTTTAGAAGCAGTAGTTCGTGGCGACATTGTAATATATCCAAAGCCATGTATTTGTACCTTCACTGACAACCTGTCGTAGGCTTAGTGTGGCCCCTCTATCCCGGGATATGTAGTTGCGCATACACAGCTATTTGATAAACATCCTCCATCTCTATCCCATGAGGATAGAGATGCTCTCACTCAGCGTAGCAGCTATTCTGACCTTCCTATTAATCAACATGACAAGCATATCAACGCATTCGCAGTGCATACTAACTCTAAAGCTAACAAAATGTAGTATCTCAATAATACTGAAAGAAACCATACAGCCGGAGCCGCGAGTCCAGCTAGCTCTGCAGCGTTGCTAGTCAGAGAGTGGGCCGGGCTAGGAACAGACCTGGGGGAAGCTGTCCTGCAGCCTATTATAGCAGCGTACATTTGAGTAAGTTCAGAAGAAAAAACGACAAAGATGGCACTGTTCTTATGGGTTTAGCCTAAGAGGAGACTCAGTTAGGTTCTGGATCCGATAGAGGGAGAGAATGTTCCTCTTGCAGGTCGATGTAAAGGATGTCTGTCCGTCTGCAAACTATGAGTCATAGACAGTCTCTCCAGCAATCTCTGTCTGCCCCACCCAGTCCACTCTCTCTGGCCTCAAGCCAGGAGCCCCAAACACACAACACAGCAGCTCTAAACATAAACACGTTACATTTAAGAATCACTAAGCAAAAAAGAATGCTGAAAATCAGACGCTTATTATAAAATACATTTTTAGCCAGTCTTTTCAAAAATACAATCTAGGAAATGTAAACAAAAGAGACAATCATAATTGTTAGTCCTACATGTAACTGAAATATTGAAAAACAATTCAAATCAATGAAAAAAATCTAATACTGATAATTTATACATCAATTAATTGAACTAATACAACTACAAAAAAAACGACCAGAAAAGTACAATAAAACATAAAGCAATCAAAAAGTGACTCTATAATCTCTATGGAATTTAACGCAAATCTGAATCACGTTTTGTAATGAGCTCCAATGAACAGTGTGACAAAGTAAGAAGCTCCACCTCTGATTACCCACCACAAACGGTAACTTTGAAGACACACTATGTTGTCCCTGTCTCTCTGTGTGTGTCACTCAAGCATGTACTACAACACAAAACGTCATTCTACTTGTAAGACCTGTGATACACGTGCCACATCTCTATCCACGACAATCAACGTCACATTCATGTTCGTTTGATAAATATGATCTTAGGGTTGAAAAGTTTATTTTTATTTGATAAATATCTACCTTGTGTTATTGTTGGAACGTCTTCACATACAGTATGGAGTGTTTGCTCTAGCCACCTATTCTAAAATCAAAGGCTACCATAGTCCACGTTATGGTAAAGAACGCTGAATAAAAATAAAAATAACATGTGTGCTTCTCTCACTAGAACCACGGCCCCACTCCTAAGCTCCTCTTCTCCCCTTTGAAAAGTGCATTCTTGCTCTTTGACCACGTTATTGTCTGATGTATTTTCTGGGCGGCACTTTAAGATAGGGGACAAATGCTAACCAGCAATAAACTGATAAGAAACTGAATCTAAAATGTGCTGTCTAAGCTGGCTAATTACCTTTTCACCTACCAACGGTGTGTATACAGTATACAGCATCCATCCACATGGATCAGACTAGATGCAGTATTCCTGGACAACAACTATGGATTTGTTTGATATTCTAAAGTGTTCCCTTCTCCACCATTTCATGTGTTGTCCCTGTATCCAGGTTCCCCTCTCCACAGTTTCTTGTGTTGTCCCTGGATCCAGGTTCCCCTCTCCACAGTTTCTTGTGTTGTCCCTGGATCCAGGTTCCCCTCTCCACAGCTTCTTGTGTTGTCCCTGGATCCAGGTTCCCCTCTCCACAGTTTCTTGTGTTGTCCCTGGATCCAGGTTCCCCTCTCCACAGTTTCTTGTGTTGTCCCTGGATCCAGGTTCCCCTCGCCACAGTTTCTTGTGTTATTCCTGGATCCAGGTTCCCCACAGTTTCTTGTGTTGTTCCTGGATCCAGGTTCCCCTCTCCACAGTTTCTTGTGTTATTCCTGGATCCAGGTTCCCCACAGTTTCTTGTGTTGTCCCTGGATCCAGGTTCCCCTCTCCACAGTTTCTTGTGTTATCCTTGGATCCAGGTTCCCCTCTCCATAATGCCTACTATAAAAGTAACCCTTCTCTCTTGACCAATACCCCAACCAGAAGGCACATGAGAGCGATTGTTTACCACCGCAGTCATGTTTTTTTTTTTTTGCACAAGAACACTCACACAACCTCCACACAACCCTGTTTTAGTGGGACGGAGTAGACTCTACTGCTACATTCGCCATGGAAAATCAATGCAGTTTCCATCAATTCATTAAATAGTTTCATACAGACAGTATAATATAACTCAAAACGGGAGAAAACATCAAAACATAATACATTCATCTCGGTTGCCTCTGTCCTGACCAATCAGCTGCATTCATTTAAACATCCTTCTCTAATGTGTTATAACACAATCTCTCCATGTATCAACATACCAACAAAGACCATGATAATGGCTTCAGATCACAGGAGGACGGGCTCGTGGTAACGACTGGAGCGGAATCAGTGGAATGGTTTCAAATACATCAAACACATTAATTCCATGGTTTCCATTGTGTTTGATGCCATTCCATTCACTCTGTTCCGACCATTATTATGAGCCGTTCCTCCCCTCAGCAGCCTCCACTGCTTCATATATTGATAAAGAACCATTACATCCAGCAGAAATATAGCTAATGCAAGAGAACCATCTCTTTGCCTGGTGCCTACAGTGTAGCGTTCATTTTAGCAAACACACAGCCAAACGGTAAGGTATTGGAACATGTTTATAGGCTACTCCCTACTTGAAGACTGCAAGGACTTAGACACATGGTCAAATAAAAATAAAAAACTCTAAATCCTCGAGGGAGTAGTCTGAGCTAAATGCAAGAATCATGCTTCAGCTACTGAGGAAAAATAATTCATAAAAGCTAGCTAGTTATTTAAACTGAAAGTAGGACTTTCAAGCCCCTCATAAAGCTTCACGACAAGCTATGTGGTAATAGTCCTCTGTAATACCAGTTGACGTAGTTAAGAGTACTGAGAAAGTCAAACGGTACAGCATCTAGAGCTGCATCTTACGTAATATCTCCAAACAGGAGTAATGTCTTATATATCAAAAACAAAGCCTCAATTTAGGATACTTACTAAGCTACTACCATTATACAACATTGTGCGTAGTCTGCGTACAAGCGAGATCAAGTAACTGTTCATCTCGTAACGGTTTTGGACTTATTTTGGAGAGCGTTAACAACTGGCCGTGTCCGAATATCCATACTTGCATCCTAAATAGTAGGCTGTTTGAGTATGTGAAATTTCGAAAATCGAGTATTCATGAAATGCCCAGATGTCATACTTATTTAGGCTGTTCGTCTGGTAGAATTTACTACACACTATTGAGGAAGTGAATCGTTTTTTCACAGCCGCCCTCATTCGACACCAGCTGATAATCAGATGTGCTTTACAAAAAATGAACAAATGACGGGGGAACAAGTGCGATAACACGTTTGATGATGCCTTCTCATTCTGGATGAGTAGTATGTTGATATTTGTTGCTTGCTGCATACGTTTTTTACTAAGTACATTGTAGTATGTAGTACAATTAGTACGCAGTATACAGTTTAGGTAAGTAGTAGGCAAGCCAGATTTCGGACACAGCCACTGTCTTACCTCAAGACTGTTTTGGCACTTACTTTGGCCCTTTGGATAAGCAATTTATACATTTTATTTTCATTTTGTATTTCTCTGTTGAGTTTAAGACAATAAGTAAGAGTGTTTAAGTTTCACATGTTGAATGTGACTTAACTGTGCACAATCTTAATGTAGCATTAGGCACTAGATGCCCCAACAACGCTAGACAAATCGATACATTGTTAAGATAGCACTTTTAATTGGAAAGTGTTGTCCATTTAGATGTGGATTTGAGGTGCAGTACAGTGATTTGAAAGCTGAAATAACTATTGAGAATTATCCTCATCACAGATGTGCGTGATCACAATATGTGCACATTGGAGAGGTTATATGTGAGAAAAAAACAATATTGTTTAAGACCGAATCTAATAAAGAGGTGTTTTTATCGTGCAAGTATGTTGTTTAAATGGAAAGCATAATTGAAACAAATATGCATCACACCTTTGTACAGCTACCATGTACCCTGTACTTTAGCTATGTTTCTGCCTGACATACTGTAGCTGGCTGTTGTCAGATAACATTGACCAGTTGGAAGCCAGTGCACATGCCGAAGACGACAGCAAATGCAATGGAATCTTACATATGGGAGGATAAAGAGTAGCACGGATGAGGGGAGGAGGAAGAGGAAGGTAAAATAGCAACGGGTGCAGAACTTAGAACTCAATCTTGCAGGCAGGGAAGGACTCATCCTGCATGACCACTGTGCTGCTACTGGCCAAGACCATGATGTTCAGATCCTGCTGTTTCTCGTGCGTCTGCTGGTACCAGTCCCGCGTCACCTCCGTGTCATGAGTAGGGATCAGAGTCACCTAGGTTAAAGATTGAGGACATGTATCAAGTCAAATTCATCAATACATTGATCAAGCAATCAGCCGAGCCGGCAAACTTAGGCAGCATAACGTCATAAAACATTTTTTTCCCTGGTCAATAATATGTCATAAGAAGATTATAACGAACCAGGAAAATTATTTTTAAGACGTCTGGTCAAATTACAACCAGATTAAGACGTGTTTTGTCGGATGCTAAATTAATGTTTTTCAAAATGTCATATTACAGTACAACCAGTAAACAACTGGACTATGATGTCACAAACTACGTCATACTGATGTTATTGCAACCAGTTTTGCCAACCGGGAATATTGTACAACATTGACAATTACACTACTGTTCAAAAGCTTGGGGTCACTTAGAAATATCCTTGTTTTTGAAATATATATATATTTTGTCCATCAAAATAACATCAAATTGATCAGAAATACAGTGTAGACATTGTTAATTTTGTAAATGACTATTGTAGCTGGAAACGGATGATTTTTAATGGAATATCTACATAGGTGTACAGAGGCCCATTATCAGCAACCATCACTCCTGTGTTCCAATGGCACGTTGTGTTAGCTAATCCAAGTAAATCATTTTAAAAGGCTAATTGAGCATTAGAAAACCCTTTTGCAATTATGTTAGCACAGCTGAAAACTGTTGTTCTGATTAAAGAAGCAATAACACTGACCTTCTTTAGACTAGTTGAGTATCTGGAGTGTCAGCATTTGTGGGTTCGATTACTGGCTCAAAATGGCCAGAAACAAAGACCTTCTTCTGAAACTCATCAGTCTATTCTTGTTCTGAGAAATGAAGGCTATTCCATGTGACAAATTGCCAAGAGACTGAAGATCTCGTACAATGTTGTCTACTACTACCTTCACAGAACAGCACAAACTGGTTCTAACCAGAATAGAAAGAGGAGTGGGAGGCCCCGGTGCACAACTGAGCAAAAGGACAAGTACATTAGTGTCTAGTTTGAGAAACAGACGCCTCACAAGTCCTCAACTGGCAGCTTCATTAAATAGTACCCGCAAAACACCAGTCTCAACATCAACAGTGAAGAGGCGACTCCAGGATGCTGGCCTTCTAGGCAGAGTTGCAAAGAAAAAGCCACATCTCAGACTGGCCAATAAAAATAAAAGATTAAGATGGGCAAAAAAAAACACAGGACACTGGACAGAGGAAGATTGGACAAAAGTGTTATGGACAGACGAATCTAAGTTTGAGGTGTTCGGATCACAAATAAGAACATTAGTGAGACGCAGAAAAAATGAAAAGATGCTGGAGGAGTGCTTGACGCCATCTGTCAAGCATGGTGGAGGCAATGTGATGGTCTGGGGGTGCTTTGGTGGTGGTAAAGTGGGAGATTTGTACAGGGTAAAAGGGATCTTGAAGAAGGAAGGCTATCACTCCATTTTGCAACGCCATGCCATACCCTGTGGCCAGCACAGTCACCGGATCTCAACCCTATTGAGCTGTTGTGGGAGCAGCTTGACTGTATGGTATGTAAGAAGTGCCCATAAAGCCAATCCAACTTGTGAGAGGAGCTTCAGGAAGCATGGGGTGAAATCTCTTCAGATTACCTCAACAAATTGACAACTAGAATGCCAAAGGTCTGCAAGGCTATAATTTTTGGAAATGGAGGATTCTTTGACAAAAGCAAAGTTTGAAGGACACAATTATTATTTCAATTAAAAATCATTATTTATAACCTTGTCAACATCTTGACAATATTTCCTATTCATTTTGTAATTCATTTCATGTATGTTTTCATGGAAAACAAGGACATTTCTAAATGACCCCAAACTTTTGAACGGTAGTGTGTGTACACTGTAACATTCACAATCTAAATGCTCAAATAATGATGTCCGTCTCAGTGGCTGTAAACAATGGCATACATTGTCTAAAGCATTGTCAAGCATCTGTTTACACTACCAAGTCCATTTTACAAGTGATTCAGATCAGTGATTCTGAATATATCCCTCTGGATCCTGAGATTAGCAGTGGTGCAGAATGTCTCCACAGCGAGAAAACACAGGCTAAATGGAAATGTGGAGAAAAAAGTCAAAACAAATTTAGGAAAAATGTAGAAAACGAAATGTGGAAGAAAAAAAAGTCAAACAGAATGTACTAACAATGTGGAGAAAAGTCAAACATTTACTTAACAGCAGAGCCTGCATGTATGCAGGCAGAGAGAGACTAAGGGAAAGAAATAGAGCAAGCACCTGTAGATTGGAGCCCCATGTGGCCTTGCCCTCCAAAAGGGCATCCAGGACACCACGACTGGGCTCTCCACCGGCCGGGTCGTTGCCGCTCACCACGTAGTACGCAGCACGCACCCGCTTGAAGAACTCCTGGTCCACGTTCTTGGCACTGCAGTGGTTGGGCACATAGGCCAGGTCCACATAGATTGGAGGCCCAGGGGGGACGGCTGAACTAGATTTCTGGGAGTTGGTACCTGGAGGAGGAGGGACCATATTGTAAAATTGGAGAAGTCTCTACTGACTTTGGAATGACTAATGACTTCAGAATGTCTAATGACTTTTGAATGTCTAATGACTTTAGAATGACTTTAGACTTTAGAATGACTTTAGACTTTAGAATGACTTTAGACTTTAGAATGACTAATGACTTTAGAATGACTAATGACTTTAGAATGACTAATGACTTTAGAATGACTAATGACTTTTCCCCTGTTTGAATGGGCGGGGGGGGGGGGGGGATTCAGACTTCTATGTCTATGTAAATCAAGAGTAAATTAGAATGGGGAAGTGTGTGTCATCAAACCTTTGGGGGATGATTTTTGAAATTTAAAGGGTAATGGAAACACCAGGGTTTAGAACACCAGCTAACTGTAACTGATTTACTTCCTAAAGTGTTTCCTTTCCCCTTTAAGGTTATAAGGTATTGCATTGTTATCATCTTTGATGTTTTTCAAGTTTCCTCTACTACTGAATATGGAGTCATATCATCCTTCTTTATTTTTACCCAAATTGCTCTTGACGCCGTTCACCAGGCCTTTCCCTGGAGCGTGTAGGTCACCCTTGGATCCCAGGCCCTCGGACTTCTGCGTCAGCCTGGAGCTCCTTTCCGTGTCCCTCCTTCTCAGAGAGGCCGATCGAGGCGAGGAGTCCTTGGAGGTCTGCTTCACAGGGGTGGTGGACCTCTTCCCCTTCCGGGCTGGGGACGCAGACTTAGGCTTGCCCAGGCCCTTCCGCAGGCTCTTGGTTGTCTTGTGATCCTTCTTGAGAAGTTTCTCCGTGCTGCTCTGGTCGTTAGGGAGGGCCTCTGGGTCCACCATGCACACGTCAGGGTGTGGCGGGTGTGGGAGGGGGTCCTTCATAGGGGCAGGTAGGGGGTCGTGGACCTTCGCAGCTGATCTGGGCGAGGGAGGTTGATGGCCCCCTCCGGTGGCAGAGGCAGATAGTTTATCCACCGGCAGGTGTTCTGCATCTTCGTCTGAGTCCAGGTTTCCCTCTGCTGTAATCGACGGGCACTCCTCGGTCTCTGGAGGTACGTCTGAGTCAGACTGCGTCGCTAACGAGTCGCTCACTGATGTGGGGGGCGTCTCCTCTCCAGCGAGCACCACCCCGAGTCCAGTTGCCATGCCACCGGGAGGCATGGAAACTGGTTGCGACCCCTCCCCTGCTCCAGCAGCTCCACATTGAGTGAGATGTCGCTTCTGCTTGTGAGACCTCCTCTTGACCGAGTGTTGCTCGCGGTCGTCTTCATCCCCCTCAAGAGATTGGTCGCTCCCTTTGTCCTCTTCGCCGTCATCACTGGAGAGGGCGTGTGGACTGGGGTTGATGAAGGATGGGGAGATTTCTCCTTTGCGGTGTTTGTATTCACATGAGGAGTAGCTAGGGGGGGACGAGGAGGTAGCCTCCATATGCAGGTCAGTGGGACGACTGGATTCTCCATCTGTTTTGGCAGATGCCTTTGTATGGTGGGCATGTTCTGCTGTGGACAGCGGGGTGGGCTGGCCTGGAGCTACGCATTCTTCTTGACCGTATTCTTCCTCTGCTTCTTCTGCTTCTTCCGTTTCGTACGCTTCCTCCTCCTCCTCTTCCCTGTCATCTTCATAGCCTGGAGGGGCGCTTGGGCATGCGCCCGGCCCTTGTAGGAGTTCCCAGTCAGATAAGCTACTCCTTCTCCTTTCGGACGTCTTCTCTTCCTGTTTCTCTGCTTTTTTATCCTCTACTTTCTCTTTCTCTCCCTCTTTCCTCTCCTTCTCTTTTTCACTCTCCTCATCAGTCTGGTCTTTCTTCTCCTCCTCCTTCCCATCTTTCTCCTCCAATTGCTTTTCCTCTACCTTTTCCTTCTCTCCAGCCATCTCTTTCTTCTCATCCATCTCTTTCTTCTCCTCCTTATCCTTTTGCTCTGGCATTTCCTTGTCCTCCTTTAGGGTCTCTACTTTGCTCTCCTTCTCCTCCTCTTTCATTTCCATCTTATCTTTCTCTTTCTTTGTCTCTTCTTCTTCTTCCTTTTTCTGATCAGATTTAAGCAGATCAGATTTAGGTAGATCTGACATTGTGGCACAAGAGGCTTTGCTTGCTCCACTGAAGACTTCTTGGGAACTTGTGCTAACCTCAGTAGACCCATTGGAAGAGGCTTCAGTTGACTCCTGTGGTTTTGTCACCACATCAGATTGGGTCACTGTTGTGGTTGTACTGGAGACGATGGTGACCATGTGTGTCTCAGTCATTGACAGCATGCCTTCTTTTTGCTCTGTCACTGAAGATTTCTGGCATTCAATGCGGCATGGAAGAGTACTGTCCTCCATTTCAAAAGTGTATGACTCTTTGCTGCCCAGTGAGCCCTGGGATTCTCTGTCAGAAGAGTCAGCTCTTTGCAATGGGGAAACATCAAAGAGAGCCCTCGAAGTGGATATGGTTTCAGCGGGTTTGGACAGCTGGGAACTTAATGGTTCTGAAGCCCCAGCAGACATGGTTTTGGTTTCAACAATGCCCTCAAGTTTATGAAAGGTATCAGAGGTCTGACCCTTGTCCATTTTAGGGCTTGACGATGTGTCTTGTTGAATAGCGTCTTTGGCTGGAGTAGGTAAGACTGGAGAGACTTGTGTCAGACTGAATGTAGTTGTAGAGGTAAGCTTTTCAGAGGCTTCTAGGTACTCCTCTTTTAGTATTACCCCTGAGGTTGAGAGGATTGAGTGCTTGACTGAGGAGTCTTCATCTTTGAATGAAGAATACTCAACAGAAGCAACCTCAGAATCTGTCCTGTAGGGGGCACTAGACACTGTGACGGGAGTCTCTACCTCCTCTCGAAACTGGTGGCTGGTTGATAGAGAAGCTGAGGCAGATGGGAGGTAAGACGAAGGAGCTTCCTCTGGTTTTCGACTAGCGGTATCTGGGCTTCTCTGCCTCTCAGCTTCAATGTCTCCCTGACTGTAATGTTTATCTTCACTGGACTTGGTTGGCAGAGATAGGTCAGGACTGTCAAACCTCTCCTCCTTTAACCCCAGCTGGCTGTCCTCGGAATACTCTGAAGATTCAGAAGGATATCCTCCAGAACCTGTTTGTTCCATCGCAGTGGAACTGCCAGACTGGAGTGGCGAGGCACCAACTACATTCTTCAAAAGGGAATCTGCAGTATCTACCAGTGGAGGGCTGCTTGTGGTCATTGAATGGGTAGGTTCCTCCTTTTTGAGGAGGCTGGGTTCGGGTGAGAGGGCCTTCTTGTCCTCTTCTTCTGTAACAAGAAGTTTAGAAGGTGTTGTATCATCCGATGTAGTTTTACAGATTTCTTTTTCAGACTGCTCTCTTGCACCCTTCTCCACATCTAGATCACTGGCTTCTTCATCTTCTTCCTCCGCATCTTCACCGTCCTCATCTTCATCTTCATCATCATCATCATCATCATCATAATCCTCTCCTACCACCAGTAGCCTCTTATATACACTATCCGGAGTGTCTTCTCTCTCAGAATAGCCCATTGTAGATTTACTGGAGATAGAGCTGCCAATTTGAGTGTACTCAGATGCAAGAACATTATCGTCTATGAGATGTCCTGAATATGCGGCCAGGGGGGCAGCAGTAGCCTGATTTTCCTTTTCCTTAGGTGAAACTTGATGAGGTAACATGTCTTTCTCCGCTGGTGAGTAGCGACCAGAGGGAGAGTCTCCTCGCTCACTATCAGATGAATCCAACTTGTCTTTCACTGGCTCATCTTTTTCCTTCTCTGTTGTCTGCTTCTCAGGGACGTCTTCAAAAGGCATGGTAGTAGCTGAAGCTTGGGCACCAAGGTTGGATTGGCCCCATGACAGAGAGGCTGTTTCCTTTCTGCCTGACTGGACTGGCAGATACTCCTCTATACTAGGAGATGCTCCAGTCTTGTCCGTCTCTCCTGTAGATGTTTGAGGGGCCGACCAGGCATCGTCCTTCATTTCATCTTTCTCAACTTTTTCAGGTTTATCTTCTTTGAGATTGAAAGGTAATGAGCATGGCTCTGCTGGGGTGGTTTTGTTGTCTTGAGTCTCTGAATATGCAAAGCTGTTTTCCACGTGTGGTGTAGCATGTCCCTCCTTCCTATCACTCTCTTCTTCTTGACCTTTCTCTTTGTCATTGTGTTCAGGGAAGGCACTTGGGCTACAACTGGGGCTTCTCTCGCCCTCTGTGAAACGTGGGGGAGTGTAATCAACGCTGCTGAATGACAGCGGTTCCTCTTTTTCCTCGTCCTCTGAGTCGAATGCATCTGCACCAGCATCTGCCTGCCTAGTTCTCCTATTATCATCAATGCCAATATGTGCTGACCGATCAAACTCTCTAGAAACCTCACGGTCTTCTTTATTGTCTGATGCCTGTTCTTTCGAAATGGGCTTTTCATAGGGTTCATACTTAGACATGCCAAAGCCCTGATTTTCTTCTTGCAAGCTCACACTGATCGCCTCCTTCTCTGTTCTCATTTTGTCAAAACCTTCCACTTTTTCAGAGGCACTGTCTGCTTTTGAAGCATCAATGTGGCCCACTTCCTCCGGAAACTTCGCAGAATCTTTATCCAAGAGAAAATATGAACAAGGTTGTGTGTGTCCCGGGGAAGCAACTTCCCGCTCTGTTTCCAATTCCCTCTCAGCTTCCTTGCCTGGTTTCTCCTCTCCTTTTTGAGAAACATGCTTCGTCTTTTCATCCGTATTAGATGCTTCTTTGCTTGTTGTCATAGAAGGCAGCAGTGTTTCATGCTGGGTGGATTCCTCCACACCTGCCTGGCTATCGGTGCTCGAGAGAGTGGAACTTACAGCCTGGCTGTCAATGCTTGATAGTGCTGAACTTACAGCCTGGCTGTCAACTCTTGATATTGTTGAACTTACAACCTGGCTATCGGTGCTTGATAGTGTTGAACTTACAGCCTGGCTGTCAGAGCTTGATAGTGTTGAACGTTCAGCCTGGCTATCGGTGCTTGATAGTGTTGAACTTACAGCCTGGCTATCGGTGCTTGATATTGTTGAACTTACAGCCTGGCTGTCAGCGCTTGATAGTGTTGAACCTATAGCCTGGCTGTCGGTGCTTGATAGTGTTGAACCTATAGCCTGGCTGTCAGCGCTTGATAGTGTTGAACCTATAGCCTGGCTATTGGTGCTTGATAGTGTTGAACCTATAGCCTGGCTGTCAGCGCTTGATAGTGTTGAACCTATAGCCTGGCTGTCAGCGCCTGATAGTGTTGAACCTATAGCCTGGCTGTCAGCGCTTGATAGTGTTGAACCTATAGCCTGGCTGTCAGCGCTTGATAGTGTTGAACCTATAGCCTGGCTGTCAGCGCTTGATAGTGTTGAACCTATAGCCTGGCTGTCAGCGCTTGATAGTGTTGAACCTATAGCCTGGCTGTCAGCGCTTGATAGTGTTGAACCTATAGCCTGGCTGTCAGAGCTTGATAGTGTTGAACCTATAGCCTGGCTGTCAGCGCTTGATAGTGTTGAACCTATAGCCTGGCTGTCAGCGCTTGATAGTGTTGAACCTATAGCCTGGCTGTCAGAGCTTGATAGTGTTGAACCTATAGCCTGGCTGTCAGCGCTTGATAGTGTTGAACCTATAGCCTGGCTGTCGGCGCTTGATAGTGTTGAACTTATAGCCTGGCTATCGGTGCTTGATAGTGTTGAACTTATAGCCTGGCTATCGGTGCTTGATAGTGTTGAACTTATAGCCTGGCTATCAGTGCGTGATAGTGTTGAACTTATAGCCTGGCTATCGGTGCGTAACAGTGTTGAACTTATAATCTGGCTGTCTGTAGTGATGGAGTCTGAGCCTGGTTCTTCTTTGGTGGTAGAGATAGCAGAGATTGAATCCTCTTTCAAGGTAGGGAAACCAATGGTGGACTCTTGGCTGAGATGGGGTGCTGATGTGGTCTCAGTTGTCCTGGTGTCCTTTTCTAGTTCAGGGGAGAGTCTATGTTGTCCTTCTTTATGCTGCTCTTTGATGTCTTTATCAGGAGAGGCCTCCCGTTTCGGAAATGAAGACGCAGGCCCAGTGGCCTGTTCAGAGTGGCAGTCCTTCGTTTGGTCACTAAGCACATTCTCTGATGGCTGAGTTGAGAGCAGATGTTGAGACATGATGTCGTGCTCTGATTGTCTAGGTTCCACTGATACAGGTCTTGAGCCTGCACCAGCCATGCAAATGGATTCATCTTCCTCATCTCCGTCTGAGTACTGAACCTGAAATGTAGACTCAAGCTTTGTCGCAGACGTCCCCTCTAGTTTCTCTACCGTTCTTGTCTGTGTGGTGGTGCGCTCTTCCTCCTCGTTAGCAGGTTCAATCTCATGAGAATCATATTTTTCTGTCTCTTCCTTGCTCTTCTCATCTTTGACTTTGTCAGCTGTTTCATTTTCTTTTGCTCTTTCCTCTCCTTTGATGGGTTCAGCTTCATAACGTTCATCTCTATCTTTCTCGCTTTCCTCGTCTTTGATGGGTTCAGCTTCATAACTTTTATCTCTATCTTTCTGATCTTTGACGTCTTCGAAATCACTAATATCTTCTTTCTCTTGCTCCTTTTCCATCTTCCGTTCTTTACTGACATCAGCCACATGAGTATCATCTTTCTCTTTCTCCATTTTCTCTTCCTGACTGACTTCAATCTCAAAAAAAGTATCCTTTTCTTTATTCTCCCCCTGGGTGGATTCAGCCATGCATGTATCACCCTTCTCTTTCTCTCTGTGCTCTTCTTTCGTCGGTTCACTGTCAAGGGTATCTCGCTCTTTTTCTATTTTATCTTCTCTTATCGGTTCAGTGTCAAAAGTATTCTTTTCTTTTGTCTCATCTTTCATGGGATCAGCCACAAAGGTATCTTTCTCTTGTACTAGTTGTTGTGTTGTGGTGGAGTCTGAGGCTGGCTCCACTTTAGAGGTAGAGATACAAGAGCTTAGCTCATCTTTGGAAGTTAATATAGTCTCTATTTCTTTCTGGTTCTCTTCTTTCATAGGTTCACACTTCTCCTCCTTGATGAGCTCGGCCCCACAAGTATCTCTATCTTCCTTGATGGGTTCAACTTCAGTAGTACCAACCTTTTCTGTTACTTTCTTATCTTCCTTGATGGGTTCAGCTTCAGTAGTACCAACCTTTTCTGTTACTTTCTTATCTTCCTTGATGGGTTCAGCTTCAGTAGTACCAACCTTTTCTGTTACTTTCTTATCTTCCTTGATGGGTTCAGCTTCAGTAGTACCAACCTTTTCATCTTCCTTGATAGGTTCAGCTTCATGAATGACATATTTTTCATCATAATCTTCCTTGATGGGTTCAGCTTCAGTAGCACCAACCTTTTCTGTTTCTTTCTTATCTTCCTTGATGGGATCAGCGTCAAGAATGACATATTTTTCTTTCACTTTCCCATCGTAATCTTCCTTGATGGGTTGAACTTCATGAATATCACATTTTTCCTTCACTTTCGAATCTGTATCTTCCTTGATGGGTTCAGCTTCAGTAGTAACAACCTTTTCTGTTACTTTCTTATCTTCCTTGATGGGTTCAGCTTCATGAATATCACCTTTTTCCTTCACTTTCAAATCTTCATCGTCCTTGACGAATTCAGCATCATGAATGTCCTCTTTTCCCTTCACTTTCAAATCTCTATCTTCCTTGATGGGTTCAACTTCAATAGTACCAACCTTTTCTGTTTCTTTCTTATCTTCCTTGATGGGTTCAGCTTCAGTAGTACCAACCTTTTCTGTTACTTTGTTATCTTCCTTGATTTGTTCAGCTTCAGTAGTACCCACCTTTTCTGTTACTTTGTTATCTTCCTTGATTTGTTCAGCTTCAGTAGTACCCACCTTTTCTGTTTCTTTGTTATCTTCCTTGATGGGTTCAGCTTCAGTAGTACCAACCTTTTCTGTTTCTTTCTTATCTTCCTTGATTTGTTCAGCTTCAGTAGTACCCACCTTTTCTGTTTCTTTGTTATCTTCCTTGATGGGTTCAGCTTCAGTAGTACCAACCTTTTCTGTTTCTTTCTTATCTTCCTTGATTTGTTCAGCTTCAGTAGAACCAACCTTTTCTTTCTTATCTTCTTTGGTGGTTTCAGCCTCGTGTCTGTCATGCTTTTCTGTCTCTTTCTCCTTCATGTCCTGTTTTATGGGTTTTACATCAGAAGTATCATCATCATCATCATCATCATCATCATCCTCACCGTTATCATCATCTAAGAAGCTACTCTCCTTCTCCTTTGGGAATTTAGCCTTACTGCACACTTTGGATTCTTTCTCTTGATGGTCATCATCGTCTTCCCCATCACTGTGTTCGAGTATAGCCTCACCACTAGAAATGTCTTCCCGTAAAGATTCCTTTCCTAATAAGGAAACTTCGTCTTTCCTTGTGACTGACTCAGAGGGAAGAGGAGTTGTCTCCTGTTTCGGTTGGATCTCATCTTTGGAAGTGGAGAGACCATCTATTTCTTCCACTTTTGTAACCGGCAAGTCTTTTTCAAATGATTTCACCCCAGATGGTGGTGCATCTGACTCTTGTTGACTTTCTTTCTGGATGTCAGCATCTAGTTTTTCATTATTATCTTCTTGATCTGTCTTCGCATCATCATCATCTGTTTTGGTGGCTGAATCATGAACATCCTCCTGTATTTGATGTTCCAGTCCTGGGAAGCCCTTGGTCTTTTCTTCCACAGGTGACTGATGAAGAGGAGAGTGAGTTGGAGAGTGGGTTGCACTGGGAGGTCCAGACTGTGTGGGAGAGGCCATTTTCACAGTGCTATCGTCTGGACTGAAGCACCGCTCTTCACCTTCTGAAGTAACTGAGTCTGACCTAAATGGCTTTGAGAAAGAGGGTGGAGGTGAAAGGGGTTTTGAAGGCACTGCCGTTGAGATGTCTTCTTTGGACTTAAAGAGCTGTACCTCCTCATCAACTGGTGGGTGACCCAGCTTCAAATCTTGAACAGGTTTGAAGACGCGAGACTCAGAGGCAGGGAGCTTTTCCACATCCCTTTCTCTATCCTGGAACATTTGAGGAGAGGCAAAACTCTCCTGTAGTTTTTCACGTGAAATGTCAATGTTAGGAGTTTGGTCTTCTTCTTCTTCCTCTTCATCATGAGCCTTGATGACCTTATCCTCAGTCTTCACATCAGAGACAACAGGAAGGCACTCCTCAGATGGAGGTGACTTTAAGCACTTGTCGTCCTCCAAGGAGGATGTTGGTGAGATGGTCCCAGCAGAGTGGAAGTGTTCTTTCCCATGTGTGGCCTCGGTTGGAATTGCCAGTGGAACGCTGTTAACAGTATCATTAAGCAGTGAGCTTTTGCCCGTTTCCTCAGTCTGAGGTGTAGTGACGGGAGTAGCCAATTGGTCCTCTGCAATAGAGGTAGGAAAGGAGGACAATTTATCATACTCCGTGATGGATGTGGCTGAGGAAACAAGTTCTTCCTCAGCCAAGGGAGCAGACATGATGTTAGTGAATACTGATACTTGCTCCTGTCCACTAATGAAACCTTTGGCTGTTACATCAGCTATAGCTGCTGCTTGCATCTCCTTCATCCCGTGGATGGTGTCAAAGGAGCCTGTCTGATCTGGGACAGAGATGTCATATGTACCCACTTCGTATTGAAGGTGTGGTATCCTGTCTTCCGCCTCCTCATGAATCTCCTCATCCGAGATGGTCTGTTCAGTTTCGGAGTAGCCGGGAATGGTTTCGTCTTGAATGAAGGAGATGGGCTCGGCAGCAGCGGCTCCTTGCAGTGTTGATACTATGTCGGCTGTAGCGCCTCCCACATTTGAGATGTAGCCTTCCTCATCTTCCTCATCCTCCTCTTTGGCTCCAGCAGTCTGTTCGACTGCTTTGCTTTCCCAGTTCTTGGCCGATGTTTCTTTCTCTCCCGCTTCAGGTTTGTCTTTGACCTCTTCATCAGCTATCACATCTAAGTCTTCTACCTCTTCGAGCTCGGCCTTTTCAACAACATCTTCATCGTCCTCCTCCTGGGATGAAGGCCTTCTGCTTTCCTCTTTTGCCATAGCTGTGGGCTTTTCAGCTTTCTCCATTTCCTCCACCTCATGTTTCCTGTCTAGTCTGTTATCTTCTCCTTCCTCTTCCTCCTCCCCTATCCCCATATCTTCCTCTTCCTCCATCCCCATACTTTCCTCTACCGTTTTCCTCTCTGCTATCAGGCCTTCTTTTTCCTCCACTTCATCGTCCTCAATGGCAGCTCCCTCATCCTCATAGATATCCACATCCTGTGCTTGAAATTCTTCTTTTTGCTCTTGTGCTAATTTGTCCTCTTTTCTTTGAGATTCAGCCTCAACTTCCATTTCTGTGGCTGCTCCCTTCTCAGGAGACTTTGTGCCCGTTGGAGTTTGAGAGACAGTTTCCTGTTCTTTCTCCTCCTCCTGGGTAGGGGATTCGGTCATGCTTTCTTCTGCTGGTGTCTCCACTGCACTCTCTGGTGGCTTGGTAAGATCATCTGGACTGGAGGAAGCAGACATGCCCTCAACAGCCCCATTTTGTAATGGCTCAGGCTGAATGGTATCTGCTGCTAGTTCCTCAGATTTGGGTTCAGCAGGCTCTGCCTTGGCCGTTTTGACTTTGCTTTTGTCGGTTTTGGGTTTACTTGACGCTTTTGCCATGTGCAGGGTCTTTCTGACCTCTGGTGTGAGGGGTTTTAGGTCAGGTTTTGTTATCTTTCTCAACTCTGGTTTGGACGTTTCCTTTTTCTTGTCAACTTTGGGGTCTTTTTTTTTGTCTTCTTTTTTAGCTGCGTCATCTTTCTTGACTTTTTTTATCTCTTTCTTTTCCTTGTCTTTTTTCTCATCCATCTTGGATGGCCTTTCCTTTGAGTGTTTTTTCAAGGATTTCTCTTTCAATAATTTTTTATTTTCTGGTCCATCAGTCTTGGATTTTAGTATTTTTGTGGGTTTTTCATTCTCTTTCAGTTTCCTCTCTTCCTTCACAGAGTCACTCTTTGCCTCTGTGGTCGCCGAAACCTCATCGTCTGCTTCTTTCTTTGGGGCTTTGGTAGTCTTGGGAGATGATTTGAGACTCTCTTTGCTGTCTGTCCTTTGCTTCAGTTTTGTCTGTTTTACAACAGCGGGTGGAGCTCCTGAGGCGATGTCTTTTTGTGTGGCTACTGGGTATCGCAAGAAGTCAAGGTGCTTTAATTTCTCCAGCCCCTCCAGGATTTTGTTTTGTGGTGCGTTTCCAGGGAACAGCACTCTGACAATCTTTTCTGCAGGATTGGCAGGAAGCCAGACGACTAATGCTGTAACTGACGTCAGGTAAGGTACGGATATTTCTCCCTCTTTTCCATTGGGGAGCACAATGCCAGTTTTGGCCTTGCTGTTACCCGCCCACTTTTGCATGAGAAACTGCATCTCTTTACTGTCCTTGACGGGGTTCAGAACATACATGTCTAACTTGCCCACTCCCATCTTATGGAAAAGAGTTAAAGGCTCAATAGGGTTACTGACCAGTCTACAGAGAGGCTCCGGCTTGATTCCCAGTTTGTTGAGGTACTGCAACGTGAGTGAGGCCTCCTCGATGCTACGCTTGACCTTTAGGTTTGATTCTGGCATACGTAGCTTCTCGGGTACATTGAAGAAGATCACACCAAGCTCTGGAGAGATCAGGTTCTTCATCCAGTCGCTGTAGCTAGCGGAGCCTTGTGACTGTTCCTCCTCCTGCTCTGCTATTTTCCGCTGAAGAAGCCCATTAATGCCTGGCAGATTGTCTGCACCGATGTGAGTGAGTAAAATCGAGTCGATGCGGTCCAAGTGTCTGACCAACTTCCAGAAGCATGATTTCCTTTCAGAGCCTCCATCTACTAGGATGTTGAAGCCATTGACCGCAAACAGGGCCGAGTCGCCCCTCCCCCCAGGGAAGACATAGCAGCAGGGCCTGGACAGTTTCAGAAAGCCTCCAGATGTGGGCGGCTCCAGGAGGTCAAAGGGCGAAGGCACGTCTACTGTCTCGGAGATGTACTCCGTGAACTCTGTGACTCCCTCCATCTTGGGGAGCACAGGCTCAGGGTTCAATCTGTACTCAAGGAACTCCCGTAAGTGCTGCTGCTGACCCAGGGAGCTCCAACCCACCTCCGCTCGGCAGGACACAGTGAGTGTGGCCCGCTGCTCGGGGGCCGCTTCGCCCAGCAAATCACTGACCTACAGGAGAATGACAGACAGAGACAAGCCCCAAGGTCAGAGGTCAGTGCTGATGTACAAACATTGCTCAATGACATTGCTGTTTTGATTTTCATCCACAATTCCAGTTCATGGGAGTAATATTTAAGATTCATTTTTCATTGGTAATCTAATCTTCTTTTTTTATTTTATTTTTAAACAGTACTACAGACTAGAGTCAACAATGCCAGAAAAGGCTGTTCTGAACAGGAATGGACTGTTCTGAACAGTAATAGCTTACCCCAGGATCAGCAAAGACTTGTGAGAAGCTCTGATAGGTGAAAACCCCACTTTGGAGAAGCAGGTCACCGTGGTCTGAGTTCTGCCCACTCAGGACCAGGAGTTTATGTCCTGCTGAGTCTGTGACAAGAGACTGGATCTGGGCCAGAGAGCAAGACAGAGGATAATTATAGGACACAGCACAGGGTAAAGATAATATGACTTTTATATTTTTATATTGGTTAGGGCCAGTGGTTCCCAACTCCGGTCATCCAGTATCCCCAACAGCACACATTTTTATTGTAGCCCCAGATAAACTCTACCTGATTCAACTCATTGAGGGCTTGACGATTAGTTGACAGTTGAATCCGGTGTGCTTGTCAGGGGCTACAACAAAAACATGTGTGCTGCTAGGGGTACTCAAGGACTGGAGTTTGGAAACACTTGGTTAAGCTCTGAATTTAATCAAATGCTTTTCAATTGTGTTAAGTCGTTATGGTATGCCACTTAAATCACAGTGAGAGAAAATTGTTTTCTTTCGGGATGTGTTTATTTTTTTTAATGTATGAGATTCTAAATCATCATGACAATTAATGTAAAAACAAAATGTATGTAATGATTGATAGGTCTAAATATAGCACAAGACTAGATTTTCCTAAATGTATTTTAAAATCTTGTAAACGCACCTCTAAAGCAACCGTATCCTCGGATGGGTTGACCAACACCACAGTCTCTAGGACATCACTCTTGTGGTGGAGAGTCCGTTGTCCTACAGGGGCGAGAACATCGAACAACATGAGGAGAGAGGACGTGTTTTGTCAATATGGTTCATGTACTTGCTTTAAAAAGGGTTCCTTTCAAATCCTTCTAGACATAAGCAACATTGGCACAGGTCAACAACTTAAGAGGCTACTGAGAATCTTGGCAGAGTCTGAGCAGTCTGCCCCAAAGACATCCTGCTGGAGAGCATCCAGTCTTTGAGTCTGGGAGATTTAGTACTGCATGGTGCCTGTACAGTATGTGGGCCAGACGCTTATAGAGACAGTGCGTCAAGGCAAGAACAAAAGTTGGAGAAGGAAATAGGTCACCAAATGTCTACTGGCTGTGGCTTGAAATCAGAGTTTCTTAGAACAGAACAAAGTTGAGAACAGCTATTGGTATTGTCATGCAAGGGAATTGAGAATTGGACAACACCTAAGCTAGAATTGCATGGCTTTATAACATATCAACATTGCCAAACATTCTGAAATATTCGGCCAATCACCATCACAAGGGCTGCGAGCATATGGTTTTCAGGTTATTGGTAAATATCACAGACACTTAGGTATGAAGTCACTGACATAAAGAGAGAGAGAGGGCAAATACGATAAACCATATGAGGCTACTCAGTACATATGATGTTGAACGTCCCTGTCAGCATTTCTACTCATTAAAGTTCAAAAGTGTGACGATAAGCATTTCATTGCCTTTTGTTTAAGGACCAATGCAGACTCTGATAGGTATTCCTATACATCCCCTGAGTTTTCCCGTGCTGCGGCCATTTTGGTATCTGCACTGTCATCCGTTTGCTGTGAAAGACCTCTGCAGAGAGTCGGCTTCATGTCGCCGGGCAACCTGCAAGGTAGTGATTACTGGATTATCGACTGAGGTGAGTCAGGGTAAAAGATTAAGGCCTGGATTCAAGCCGTACAGCGGAAGATCCGAGTTAAAATGTAAAAGGAATTTTCCGATTGAGCCGACCTATGCAGCGTTTACCGTGTATGCAGTCTCCGCGACCGTAGGAACGTTGCCTATAATTGTCAATTATGCAATAAATCGGATGTTCAAATCGTTATTTGTCACATGCGCCGAATACAACAGGTGTAGACTTTACAGTGAAATGCTGAATACAACAGGTGTAGACTTTACAGTGAAATGCTGAATACAACAGGTGTAGACTTTACAGTGAAATGCTTACTTACCAGCCCTTAACCAAGCCCTTAACCAGTACTACGGATTGAACAGATCCCTATATTAAGGGATAAAAAGGCTGGCCTAGGTGATGAGAAGGACAACCTGATACTTTGGATTCAAAATCAGAATGGATACTTTGGATTCAAAATCAGGATGGATACTTTTGATTCAAAATCAGAATGGATACTTTTGATTCAAAATCAGAATGGATACTTTTGATTCAAAATCAGAATGGATACTTTGGATCCTTTCCAAAATATAAAGTTTGCATTTGAATAGCTACCCCCGCACGTCACAGGTATTATGCATATTAATGTAAACAAATGAATAAAAATAGACGTGTAAATTAAGTGATCGTCATGGCAATGCTGTGATTGGTTGGAGTCAGTCAGTTGACCCAGAAGGAACAGAATCATTGGCTGATACAAAACCAAGTGAAACTTCTTCTGAATGGTGGAGGTGATAATGATGAAGCAAGCTTTGTTACTCTTAAATGCTGGCTATATCATTACACCACTGATGAATAGACAGTCTTATTAGTAGTAGCAGAGGATACAATTACTACTGAAAGCTAATAGAACTTGGAAAGTGGAAACCGACCAGCACAGGCATAAAAGGAAAAAAAGGAAAATGAACATTTCTGGATGTCGTGGTAACAATTCAGAGACATTTCGGAACAAAAGCACTCCGACCACAGGACACGGCTCACTTGGTTACCGTTGCCATGGAAAAGGACCAAATCTCTCATCATTACCCTGACTTGGCCTCTTGTGGTTTTTTTTCTTCAGTGAGACGCAAAGCAGCATTAGTCTGTAAGAGAGGAAAGGAGACTGGACCTGGGGCTTCAGGTGACCTGGCCACTGCTACAGAACTGCCCGAGTGCTGCTATTAGCTGCAGAAAGCAGCAAACTGTTAGTCTGGTCCCTGATCTGTTTGTTCTGTCATGCCAATTCCCGTAAAAAGCTGGTTAGACAACGTAAACAGATCTGGGACCAGGCACACCGAGAGGGACAGCTACTGTAAGTTGTACTGCCATAGGCCAACTATAGATGCGCAGTGAGCTACCAAGAGAGAACCCTTGTTCATCAGAGCCTACTGGAAGAGCAGCCTAGCCGTCCTCGGACTGCGGGGGATAAAATGATCACCACATGATTCTACACCACTTTGTTTTGATATCTTCCAGAAGCAATGAGGGAGTACAGAATATGAGCGACATAATACAATAGGGACGTTGGGGGATATTCAAAACATGGGCCTAGTAGTAGAATACGTGAGCAAAAGACATATGATATCAGACCTAGAGAGATGACGATCAGAAGCGCGTCCCTTCACCCTGCTAATGTGCTCAATCAGGTCAAACAGAGGAGATTTCATCAGCTGCTTGTCCCTGAAGGATGACCCCCCCCCTCTCTGACACTGCAGACTGGTACAGTGTGATACTCGATGAACAAAGAGTCTGTGTCAGTCAGGGGCTGGTCAGTCTGACAGTGACGAG
Organism: Salmo salar; assembly: GCF_965601325.2. Classification (NCBI taxonomy): domain Eukaryota; kingdom Metazoa; phylum Chordata; class Actinopteri; order Salmoniformes; family Salmonidae; genus Salmo; species Salmo salar. The sequence continues at coordinate 43,493,606 of NC_138313.1, forward strand.
AGAAGCAACAACAACAGCAGTAGAAGTCATTAGGCTGGTCCCAGATCTGTTTATGCTGTATATCTCCCTATGATCATTATCTCCTAGGATCATTGTTATGCATCACCATGACAGCAGGAGCTTTACAGCACAAACAGATCTGGGACCAGCCTAATAACTCCCTGATGTTGTTAAGACTAAAGAGTAAGGTAATGAGCATCCCTACTGGCTGTAAATGGGTATCCCATTCCAGTTCAGAGCTGTGGTATCATGTGCACATCCCTTACCTGTTACCAACTCTAAATGCTCAAGTTAAGGTAATATATATGTGTGGCCCTGTGTCTCACCAACTCTAAAATGGGTATGGGGAATTGAAGCATATCAGAACTTGTATCTAATGGCTCAATATTGCTTTGTAAAGGGTTAAAGTGGAACTAGAATTTGTGGTAATCTCTGAGAAACTAGCTCATGCTAATGAACCAAGAAGCTCAATTCCACCCCCACATTTTCTGAAGTAAATCCGCCCCAAAGACATGCCTGCAAATCCACACTCAGATTTATAACAGGAAAACTCCAGCAATCCTATCCTCACTGAAATGAGTTTGCAGCAAGTAGCTTTAAGAGAAAAGTTAGTAACGACGTTCTAGAATAGTCTATACTGCGCAGTAGGTAGACAGGTGAATAATACCCTACGTTAGAGACTTAAGGCTTGATTCAATCCGCAGCAATCTGTGTTGTAGCAAAAATAGACCCAGTTATACAGTTGAAGTCGGAAGTTTACATACACTTAGGTTGGAGTCATTAAAACTCGTTTTTCAACCACTCCACACATTTCTTGTTAACAAACTATAGTTTTGGCAAATTCCAGTGGGTCAGAAGTTTACATACACTAAGTTGACTGTGCCTTTAAACAGCTTGGAAAATTCCACAAAATGATGCCAATTAGCCTATCAGAAGCTTCTAAAGCCATGACATTATTTTGTGGAATTTTTCAAGCTGTTTAAAGGCACAGTCAACTTAGTGTATGTAAACTTCTGACCCACTGGAAGTGTGATACAGTGAAATAATCTGTCTGTAAACAATTGTTGGAAAAACTACTTGTGTCATGCACAAAGTAGATGTCCTAACCGACTTATAGTTTGTTAACATGAAATATGTGTGGTTGAAAAACGAGATTTAATGACTCCAACCTAAGTGTATGTAAACTTTCAACTTCAACTGTATAAACATATAAATACATACATACACACATATACATACACCACAGTTCAAAAGTTTGGGCTCACTTAGAAGTGTCCTTGTTTTTGAAAGAAACCACATTTTTTGTCCATTAAAATAACATCATATTGATCAGAAATGCAGTGTAGACATTGTTAATGTTGTAAATGACTATTGTAGCTAAGACAGGGAATTTTTACTACGATTACAAGTCTGGAATTGTGAAAAACTGAGTTTAAATGTATTTGGCTAAGGTGTATGTGAACTTCTGACTTAAACGGGTGTATGTATGTATGTATGTATGTATGTATGTATGTATGTATGTATGTATGTATGTATGTATGTATGTATATACATATATTTGCAAAAACATATATGGGGGATTGGAAGTGATGCAGACAATTACATTGATGGAAGCCACAATCTATCTGCAATATTAAAGCTGATCTACCCCCTAAACAACCCCAAACAAGTAATGGAGAGTATAAACGTAGATTACACTCAATTATTAATGTAGGTTTGTCCATCTGAGTCCACCATGATTAAGTCATAATTAGTAATATAAACACGTAAAACTAAATCACGAGTACACGTCAGACAGCTGTGTTTCCCAGCTTTGCCATTTTGTTTAAACAGTCCATTTGAAGAGCAGGATGTTCAGCCAAGTTTCCCTCCTCTATTCATCACACTGGCTTTTCCTTTAACTCGCATCCCAGAAACAGCGAAAGCATCCCACTTCAAGGTAACTGACATCCAGCCAAAAGGCATGTCGAAAACTCCAATCTTAAAAAAGAGGCTAAAGGCTGAACAAATGCATTTGGTGGTTGAGTTTCCTGCTCAATATCCTCAGACTGCTCTAATTTCAGCAAAGGATTTTCTATCACCTCTCACTTCTGCATCATTTCCTGACATGTACTAAAAAAAGTATTCAGCAGCTGTTAACATCTGAAAGCAGCCTCCATCACACATTCAGCAATAGGCTTGTTTCCCCAAGATCAAAGAAGATGACAGAGGGACATTACCATAGAATTAGCTTGTGTCCTCACTTCTCTGTACAAGGGTGGTACTAACTTCTTGACGATACACATAATAAAATCCCATATGAACTCTCCCACACAATCCACAAAGACCCGAACCACCCAGACACCCACATTCAGAAGAACTTGAATGAGAAGCCAGTGAAACAAGAGCAGATACTGACAAATCTCAATGTCTTGAGGTAAACGACTAAAGCAACACTGTTGACGTTGGATCACGTCCGGCTTGGTCAGCCGTTGACTTAAGAACCTCAGTCAGGAGGAACCTCCAGACTCGACTTGACTCTCCATACAGCACTCCAACACCCTGAGGACAGAATGTTGTTTATCCAGACAGAACTCACTGTTACTCTCCTCGGTCCTCCTTTACCTCAGCTGACCTGCATGATATAAATACCTGCATCTGAACTCTGGAAATGAGAGCACTCTGTTTAAAAAGCAGCTCAACCACGGCTCAGATGCTGCACTGCTCCACATAGCCTGCTCCACATAGCCTGCTCCACATTTAGCAATAATCAGGGACTGAGAGGATGTTGAAGGAATTTAAAAAAGAAGGCATCTAAAACTGTCTTGCTTTTGGTCTTCAGAGGCAGCATCTAACTCTGTCTCACTGTAGCCAGCTATACCAGCTGGAGTTGAGCTAGAACTGAGACGATGTTGAATCAATGTTAGATGCTTGGCATCCGTCGTGCTTCTTATACTGATAAAACATGTTGCAGAGAGTTATCAGAATGTGAGGTACGGAGTAGGACACAGTTGATTTAGGGTCAGTTTAGCATTTTTTCGATTACTAGATACCGGTTAGATAGGTACCTGCAGATCCCCAGAACTACATAATGGTTAGATACAGTTGAAGTCGGAAGTTTACATACACTTAGGTTGGAGTGATTAAAACTCGTTTTTCAACCATTCCACACATTTCTTGTTAAACTATAGTTTTGGCAAGTCAGTTAGGACATCTACTTTGTGCATGACACAAGTAATTTTTCCAACAATTGTTTACAGACAGATTATTTCACTTATAATTGACTGTATCACAATTCCAGTAGGTCAGAAGTTTACATACACTAAGTTGACTGTGCCATTAAGCAGCTTGGAAAATTCCAGAAATGATGTCATGGCTTTAGAAGCTTCTGATAGGCTAATTGACATCACTTGAGTCAATTGGATGTGTACCTGTGGATGTATTTCAAGGTCTACCTTCAAACTCAGTGCCTTTTTGATTGACATCATGGGGAAATCAAAAGAAATCAGCAAAGACCTCAGAAAAAGAATTGTAGACCTCCACAAGTCTGGTTCATCCTTGGGAGCAATTTCCAAACACCTGAAGGTACCACGTTCATCTGTACAAACAATAATACGCAAGTATAAACACCATGGGACCACGCAGCTGTCATACTGCTCAGGAGAGGAGACGCGTTCTGTCTCCTAGAGATGAACGTACATTGGTGTGAAAAGTGCAAGTCAATCCCAGAACAACAGCAAAGGACCTTGTGAAGATGCTGGTGGAAACAGGTACAAAATTATCTATATCCACAGTAAAACGAGTCCTATATCGACATAACCTGAAAGGCCGCTCAGCAAGGAAGAAGCCACTGCTCCAAAACCGCCATAAAAAAGCCAGACTATGGTTTCCAACTCCACATGGGGACAAAGATCGTACTTTTTGGAGAAATGTCATCTAGTCTGATGAAACAAAAATAGAACTGTTTGGCCATGATGATCATTGTTATGTCTAGAGGAAAAAGAGTGAGGCTTGCAAGCCGAAGAACACCATCCCAACCGTGAAGCACGGGGGTGGCAGCATCATGTTGTGAGGGTCCTTTGCTGCAGGAGGGACTGGTGCTCTTCACAAAATAGATGGCATCATGAGGGAGGAAAATAATGTGGATATATTGAAGCAACATCAAGACATCAGTCAGGAAGTTAAAGCTTGGTCACAAATGGGTCTTCCAAATGGACAATGACCCCAAGCATACTTCCAAAGTTGTGGCAAAATGGCTTAAGGACAACAAAGTCAAGGTATTGGAGTGGCCATCACAAAGCCCTGACCTCAATCTTATAGAAAATTTGTGGGCAGAACTGAAAAAGTATGTGCGAGCAAGGAGGCCTACAAACCTGACTCCGTTACACCAGATCTGTCAGGAGAAATGGGCCAAAATGCACCCAACTTATTGAGGGAAGCTTGTGAAAGGCTACCTGAAACGTTTGACCCAAGTTAAACAATTTAAAGGCAATGCTACCGAATACTAATTGAGTGTATGTAAACTTCTGACCCACTGGGAATGTGATGAAAGAAATAAAAGCTGAAATAAATCATTCTCTCTACTATTATTCTGACATTTCACATTCTTAAAATAAAGTGGTGATCCTAACTGACCTAAGACAGGGAATTTTTACTAGGATTAAATGTCAGGAATTGTGAAAAACTGAGTTTAAATGTATTTGGCCAAGGTGTATGCTAACTTCCGACTTCAACTGTATTTACCGGCAGACAACTTTTATCAAGGGCGTTAGATACAGATACAGTCTCATGTAGTAGCCTGTGTTTTGGCTAAGATCCTCTATCGAAACACACAAAATATACAAACCGGCATAAATCTGGTACCTGATAGAGATCTGATGCATTCTCCTCATAAACCTGCATATAAATAAACTCTCTGGTACCCTTTTCACACTACCGTGCCAATTATAGCTGGGCTTGGGCTTGGTTCGGCTCAGTAGTGTGAGTAAGCTATGGATGAGAGACTGATTGGCTTGCTAAGACACCTTCAAAAGTACACAACAAGTATGGGGCCATCATGGCAGCCCTATGACGCTAAGCGTTTAGATAAAGCTCTGAGGGCTTCGTCTGACAACGGTGACCTGATGATGTCATCTCCTGTTTACTGCAGTCACTCTTAACTCATTGAGACAAGGTGACAAGGTGGGCTTTTTTTACGCAACACCAGCACCCAACAGGTCAATAGGGGAAAAGTAAGAAGGCCATTTTTGACCTGATGCCTGCCGGGTCATTTTGTCGAAAGACGCCCAATCACAGTAAACAAAAATAAAGTAAAGAGGCACATCAAAACAAGGTTAGCGCCACTAATCTAATTTTGCTAATGTGACTTAATTCTCTTCTGAGGACAAAGGGCCATTATCTTTACTATAACTTATTAGAAAAAGAAGTGAACTGGAAAATTAAAAGGAGTCGGCGAGACCAGGCAATAGCCAAATGATCATTACGCAACCTTCACAGAACACCAAGTATTACATTTCAAGTGAAAGTCCACTTTCATGTAGGCTTCCTTATCAGATGCTGAACCACTGATGTATAATATCTGCACAAAGCTAACATGGCTCTAGAGGGAGGCCATTTTACCTGCATATACACCTAAACATCTGTGCGGCCTGGAATTTCTATTTAGCAACACCAGTGTGCCTAGAAAAAATTTAAGGATTCTAGCTTTTCTTACCTCAAATATTTGTAATTGTGTATTTTTTTTACAAATTTACACCCACACTTGCTCCTTGTAAAAAATATCAGCGTAGATCCCTGCCTAAATGGCCACCTCAAATGTCTCTATACATCCTTTATGGGCTTATTCAGTGGAAAGACCATATAGACAGACCATATTTTTTTATTTGACCTTTATTTAGGGAGTCACATTGAGATTAAACATCTCTTTTACAAAACAGCCCTGTATATATTAAAATAAAAAACAACCCTGTATATATTACAAAAAACATTTAATAACAGCAATCACATTGAACTACATAGAGGTCCACAATCAATATAAATATATTGCACAAAGCTGACCCATATATTTACTCAACATGATTGAGAAATATGTGAGTTCCACACAACACATCTCTATATTACATATAAATGTTACTGTAGGTAATGTTGCACTCTCCTCAACTTCACTTTAGCACCTTTGGCTTTTAACTTTCGGGACATCTTGTCCTAAAAATAAATAAGATATATTTTTGCATCTGTTACGGATTTATTTCCAAACCCTCAGACAATATGTGTGTCTCTTTTCTCCTATGACCTTGCTAAGGCACCTGTGACAGAGTCTATCAGGGACTGAGAGTAAGGCGCAGACAGCCACCCACTGTTTCTCCTAAACAAGCCCGATCCTAACACCAGCCAACCATTTATTGGGTGTCGATTGGCTCACCAACTTGCACCTTAAAACCGAACGGGAAGTGTATGTCCTAGTTCCTGGCCGTAATCCTAGTCCTGTGATTTGGCAGTGCTGGATGTTTGTGCTGCTAAGCCAGTGAAACCCTCTCTATGTTAATCACAGCTGGGCTTTCGAGTTCCAAGCTGTCCCAATCTGTCCCAATCTCAGACCCTCAACTGGATTCTGGGCGTGGCCATTGAGTCCAGGAGTGTGTTCATGAAGGCACACAAATGGACTAACGAAAATGTGTTTTTCTAATGCACGAGCGTTGCAAAATCTATGTACACATACAGTACCAGTCAAAGTTTTGGGCCCACCTACTCATTTCAAGGGGTTTTATTTATTTTTACTATTTTCATTCCAGGTGAAGCTGGTTGAGAGAATACCAACAGTGTGCAAAGCTGTCATCAAGGCAAAGGGTGGCTACTTTGAAGAATCTCAAATGGAAAATATATTTTGATTTGTTTAACACTTTTTTGCTTACTACATGATTTCATATTTCATTTAACTAGGCAAGTCAGTTAAGAACAAATTCTTATTTTCATGACAGCCTAGGAACAGTGGATTAATTGCCTTGTTCAGGGGCAGAACGACAGATTTTTACCTTGTCAGCGCACGGATTCGATCTTGCAACCTTTTGTTGACTAGTCCAACGCTCTAACCACTAGGCTACTGCTGCCCCATATGTGTTATTTCATAGTTTTGATGTCTTCACTATTATTCTACAATGTAGAAAATAGTAAAAATAAAGAAAAACCCTTGAATGACTAGGTATGTCCAAACTTTTGACTGGTACTGCACATGTTATTCAATCATTTCATCCAAACTTCTCACGCCGATCAACGAGCGTCTGCATAGCCAGGCGCTAAAATAGAACTTGGTTATATTTTTGACACTTGACACACTGCAAGTCCCGCCTCTCCCATCTCCTCATTGGTTTTCACGAGCTTACACCCACATAGGTGATTGAAAGACGAACTGAGGTCCACACTCCAGGCCAGTTGGTGGTGGTAATGCACCTTAAAGTTGGTTGCCAACCGCCATATTAAGTCCAAAGAAGAAGAAGACTGAAGGAGGAGAGATTACTAGAAACTAACTAGGTTTCCCCTTTTATCTGTGGATTAATTGTCGGAGTAGAGAACACACAAATTCTACAAAAATCCTGAAAAAAATGACCTTGTGCATTATTTCAGGTAAAATAATAACCCAATGTTTATATCCCAGGACAAATTAAATGTCCATGAATGTTTCATGTGTTTCGACCTGTCCTCAAATTAATATAGTTGGTTCAGAGTTCATTTTGATATTTCAACCGCTGTGTCCTGAATACGTCTGGTGTGGATGGACAAAAATCTAAATGCGCGCGATGGCGCACGCACACGCATGCCCGGTTTAGTCGGCATGCAAGGCTCCATACCTTAATGCTCGGATCAGACCCAATAAACTCCAGGAAGCTAACAGTTGGATATATAGGCTGGGCTGGCATCATACTGCTCTCACATGCATGGCCAATCTTCTCTGACCAGTGAGGAAGGATGTGCTATAATAATATACAACAAAAGGAAAGGATCAAACTAAGTGTATTTACCTTCATCAGTATCAAGACAGAGAGACAAGGACAAATAGAGGACACAGCAGTGATGGTCAAATAACAGACTATGAAACCGAGAGAGAGTATAAGGATGGAGAGATAGAGGAACATAGGCAGTAGAGTGAAGAGATGCATAACTAGACAGACAGACAGACAGACAGACAGACAGACAGACAGACAGACTGTGCCAACCACACTGTGCCAACCATGACATCACTACTGCCATCAAGGACAGCAACCACACGAGCCACTGCCTGTTCACCCCGCTATCATCCAGAAGGCGAGGTCAGTACAGGTGCATCAAAGCTGGAACCGAGAGACTGAAAAACAGCTTCTATCTCAAGGCCATCAGACTGTTAAACAGCCATCACTAACATTGAGTGGCTGCTGCCAACATACTGACTCAACTCTAGCCACTTTAATAATAAAAAATTGGATGTAATAAATGTATCACTAGTCACTTTAAACAATGCCACTTTATATAATGTTTACATACCCTACATTACTTATCTCATATGTATATACTGTACTCTATACCATCTACTGCATCTTGCCATCTTGATGTAATGTATCACTAGTCACTTTAAACAATGCCACTTTATATAATGTTTACATACCCTACATTACTCATTTCATATGTATATACTGTACTCTATACCATCTACTGCATCTTGCCTATGCCGTTCGGCCATCGCTCATCCATATATTTATATATACATATTCTGATTCATTCCTTTACACTTGTGTGTATAAGGTAGTTGTTGTGAAACAAGGTAGTTGTTGGGGAATTTTTTGATTACTTGTTAGATATTACTGCACGGTCGGAACTAGAAGCACAAGCATTTCGCTACACTCGCATTAACATCTGCTAACCATGTGTATGTGACCAATACAATTTGATTTGACACAGGGGGCCTATAGAGGCCCTGTGTGGGTCAAAGGTCATAGCCACACTTCCAATAAATATCTCACCTCCAACTCTCCTGATCAAACCATCTCTTTCACTCCCGTTTTACTATATTTCATACAAAATCATGTCTTTATTTTCCCCTTATTCCATTCTATCTCTATGTAGGCTACTAAGGAGCTTGATTGACTATTACATAAGAAGCTGCGAGGGCAGATAGAACAGTAATTTAAAACAAAATTAATCCATAGATCCTTGTTTTGACTTCTCTTATTAAATAATTCAGATTTAGGGAAGTCAATTGCATGAGGCCGCAGGATGCAAACGATAACAAGTTGGTAATGAATACTAATTGCATCCACAATCCGCATCCACAATGTTGTGCTTGTGTAACCACAGCTAATCTACAGCCCACACAGCCGGTAACATATTGGAGTACTCTCTCTGGGTATTGGATTTCTTTCACTGGATGACAAAAAACAGAAGCTTGTCATCCCTTGTCAAATATTCTTGTTATGCTGAACATCGCAATAGGCCAGAGGTGTCAGGTTTCAGGTCACCAATGAGTTGATGCACAGTGACATGTCATCCATCTTCATGACAACCCAAGACAGGGTCACGGGGTCAAATGGACAACCAGGAGACAGGTATTATGAAAAATAACTGTCATAGTGACCTTCAACACAATGACAAGTGACACCATCGCTCGAGGTGAGAAAACCCAGAGAGAGCGAGAAAGAGAAAGAACATTCTCCATTCTTTCCCATCTCACAAATCTTATTTCGGGACACTGAGTCCTTCCAAATCCTTCAGAGTTCAGGAAAGCTGACAGAGATAGCAACTCCCCTAAAGAAAAGTTACTCAGAAAACTAATTTGGTGTAAAATTGGTGTGGCTATCAAGTTAACCACTGCTTGCCTGGAGGCCTTTCAGTCACTCTTCATGGAGAGGAAGTGGGCCAGGGAATTTACTCTTAGTTTAGGGTGGATTTCAGAACTGCTAGTAGGAAGTTTGGGGTTACGGGTTGGTTTCAACCAGTTTATTTTAAAACAACAAACGCCATAGATATGAATGTTGAGCGCTAAGACATATGTAAAATATGTAGGCAGGATTCTTTTTGGACAACAGATTTCCGTATTCACGTGGTGGTTATGATGGTTACGTGCTCCAAACTCTCAGCCCACAATTATGTTTTGTCTCTCACTGGATTTGGATTTGGATTTTGTCTCTCGTTGCAGTGTGGGAATTTATGTTAAAGCTTGAGGCATGTTTTTTTATTCCTTTAAAAGCTAACACAATACACAAATAAAATCAAGAATAGCTGCAAAACATATCATGAGAACGATGCCAAGCCAGCATGGTGACAAACCTAGTAATCTAGTTTCCTCAGGGAGAATTCCACTATGGAACTCTACATAAAAAAAGAGGCAGAGCTGTAGCCTACATGAAATTGAGCTTCCCAAAAGGACCGTTTTTGCGTGCACGGCTGGTTTGAGGCCAAGCGCCTTAGAGCCTAGGTGTCAGGCAAATTGGATGCCTGGTGCACCAGGTGCAGTCAGCAGATCTGGGATCAGGAGGGAGATGGTGCAAGACAACCAGTGGGAATAGAGCTCTTCAGTAGAGGATTAATGTGTACTGCTATACTGCACAGCTTAAGGGGAACGGTCTCAGCCCAATATGCTTGCTTTCAGCAATAATGCCTCAGTGATGTGACTGCCGTCTGCTCTCCCCCTCTCCCTAGACTATCTTTCTATCCTTCTACCAAGAGACAGACCATATAGAGTGAATGATGGTGTGTGTCTGTGTGAAAGATAGAGATACTGTAGTAGAGAGAGAAATTTGTCCTGTCCTACCTACCCACTGCATTTCAAAGGGAGAGTTTACTCACTGCAGAGAGAGAGAGAGAGTGAACGCCCACACAGTCCCTCAGCACCACAGTAGCCTTAGAAAGCTGGCACTCTCTGTACCCCAACACAGCAGGCAGGGAGACTGCTCACTTTAATTAATTGTTTTATTTTTATTGAACCTGTATTTAATTAGGCAAGTCAGTTAAGAACAAATTCTTATTTACAATGACGGCCTACAACGGCCAAACCCTAACCCGGGTGACGCTGGGCCAATTGTGCACCACCCTATGGGACTCCCAAGGTTGTGATACAGCCTGGAATCGAACCAGGGTCTGTAGTGAAGCCTCTAGCACTGAGATGCAGTGCCTTAGACCGCTGCACCACTCGGGAGCCCCAAAACTACTACACCCTCTGAGACAGACGCCTGTTCTTTCTACTGGTGTCATTTCAGAGCCTGACAGTTCTAGTATCTTCCTTTCCTTGTCTCCTTTCCTCAAGGATCTGAATGTGATTGAGAGGTGTTCACAATAAGATGGAGATATATCCGGTGCTTCTACATATCGGTGCTCATGAAGGAAAGAAGGACAGAAAAGACAAGTTGTAGAGGTACAGGAGGTGTTCCAGCCGTTGTAGATGTACAGTGGGTGTTCCAGCCGTTGTAGGTACAGTGGGTGTTCCAGCCGTTGTAGAGGTACAGTGGGTGTTCCAGCCGTTGTAGAGGTACAGTGGGTGTTCCAGCCGTTGTAGATGTACAGTGGGTGTTCCAGCCGTTGTAGATGTACAGTGGGTGTTCCAGCCGTTGTAGAGGTACAGTGGGTGTTCCAGCCGTTGTAGAGGTACAGTGGGTGTTCCAGCCGTTGTAGATGTACAGTGGGTGTTCCAGCTGTTGTAGAGGTACAGTGGGTGTTCCAGCCGTTGTCGTGGTACAGTGGGTGTTCCAGCCGTTGTCGTGGTACAGTGGGTGTTCCAGCCGTTGTAGATGTACAGTGGGTGTTCCAGCCGTTGTAGAGGTACAGTGGGTGTTCCAGCCGTTGTCGTGGTACAGTGGGTGTTCCAGCCGTTGTCGTGGTACAGTGGGTGTTCCAGCCGTTGTAGAGGTACAGGAGGTGTTCCAGCCGTTGTAGATGTACAGTGGGTGTTCCAGCCGTTGTAGAGGTACAAGAGGTGTTCCAGCCGTTGTAGGTACAGTGGGTGTTCCAGCCGTTGTCGTGGTACAGGAGGTGTTCCAGCCGTTGTCGTGGTAAAATGGTGAGCGGCGGTCAGACAGACTTCACTGTTAAGTGGAACCATGTGATCTGGTTTGGAACTATAATGAGAGCCTAGTCATTTTCCATCCTTCTAGGGCTCAAAAGCAACCAGTGACCCAAATTGTTTACGGTCCACATAGAGTCTGACTGGGATGGAAGTGAAACGGTCCACATAGAGTCTGACTGGGATGGAAGTGAAACGGTCCACATAGAGTCTGACTGGGATGGAAGTGAAACGGTCCACACAGAGTCTGACTGGGATGGAAGTGAAACGGTCCACATAGAGTCTGACTGGGATGGAAGTGAAACGGTCCACATAGAGTCTGACTGGGATGGAAGTGAAACGGTCCACACAGAGTCTGACTGGGATGGAAGTGAAACGGTCCACATAGAGTCTGACTGGGATGGAAGTGAAACGGTTCACACAGAGTCTGACTGGGATGGAAGTGAAACGGTCCACATAGAGTCTGACTGGGATGGAAGTGAAACGGTTCAATCTGATTTGAGAGCTACTATTACTGCATTTACATACTAGTCCCTCAGTACTAGAAGAGTCTTGTAATCTACTTCAGAATATTGCAGTAGAGTAGTTCTTCATTGGTCTAATAGCTGATCAACTTAATCACATACTCTGATGAGGAAACTCAATGCTGAGGCATGCTTGAGGGTAAATCTTAGCCTGGGTAAACCAGACTGAATGCTGAGTGAAACAATGGTGGCAGAGCATTCCGTCTGGTTAAACCAAGCTAGGCTAGCTAGACTAAATCCCAGCCTCAGGTAAAGCACATTGACCCATCTTTGAAACCATGCAGTGTCGTTGTGGCAAATTATACATGTTTAATGACAACGGGGTGTGTGTGTGTGTGTGTGTGTGTGTGTGTGTGTGTGTGTGTGTGTGTGTGTGTGTGTGTGTGTGTGTGTGTGTGTGTGTGTGTGTGTGTGTGTGTGTGTGTGTGTGTGTGTGTGTGTGTGTGTGAGAGAGAGAGAGTCTGTGTGTGGATGATTACCTGTAGTTATTCATAGATTGCACTTCACTTCAACAAATTAGGTTATCTAAATTAAGTCTCAGGCCAGTGATTACATAAGTTCCCGAATATATTTCCCCAGACATGCAACTGTCGGCCAGGTCATGAACCAGCACTCCTAATTTCAGAGTGAGAGTGGCTCATTGTTTCAAACCCAATCCCAAATCCTGACAGATTAGGAAGCTACTCAACAGGGTGCTTACTAAGACTCCATTGATTTGAAACCATTCAGAAAGTAGTTGTAGCAAAATGTAGACGTATAATGACAACGGTAATCGCAAATTTCCCTCAATTAGAAATGGACTTAAAGTGGATAAAGTAGGATCACCTGATTGTGCCTGCTAAATGACTTGGCAGACCACTACTGTTTATCAAGCTTTTGTCTGTTGATGTGGAATGTCCAGATTGTTATGGATATGGTTATTAAATCCCTCGGTTTCCTAGAAAGCTGGGGATCACAACTGAATGAATGGGACCGTAATTAAAAGGGCAACACACTCTATAATCTACAGATGGCACCACACTCCATAATTAAAAAGGGCAACATACTTCCGTAGTGTCTAAACGTTACCCATCAGGACAGCGCCCAGACTTAAGGCATGTTTCATTGAAGAATCCCAATGACCGAAGGGTCGTAGACTTCGGCTCAGAATGTCGGCTTGTCTCGAGGAAAAATGCTGTGTTCACAAAGAGCAGAAAAAGAAACCTTGCCGAAGACCAAAACTAACAAAAACGTCACAAAAATGGCGTCATAATATATAGGATGGGAAGCATGCGAACGCCTTTAGCCTGACCTGGGACGGCAGGTAGCCTGGTAGTTAGAGCGTTGGGCCAGTAACTGTAAAGGTTGCTGTATCGAATCCCCGAGCTGACAAGGTAAAAATCTGTTGTTCTGAGTAAGGCAGTTAACCCACTGTTCCCTGGGTGCTGAAGACATGGATGTTGATTATGGCAGCCCCCCCCCCCCCCCCACCTCTCTCATTCAGAGGGGTTGGGTTAAATGCAGAAGACACATTTCAGTTGAATACATTCAGTTGTACAACTGACTAAGCTCTACGAAGGTCAGAGAAACAAAAGATTACGACTGATATAGCTAGCTTGTAGAGAACAACCAAACAGGTTTATCTAATGACTAGTGTCTCTAGCCCACAGACACATTTAGCTCACTGTCAATCTAGTGCACTTTCACAGACACATTTAGCTCACTGTCAATCTAGTGCACTTTCACAGACACATTTAGCTCACTGTCAATCTAGTGCACTTTCACAGACACATTTAGCTCACTGTCAGTCTAGTGCACTTTCACAGACACATTTAGCTCACTGTCAATCTCGTGCACTTTCACAGACACATTTAGCTCACTGTCAATCTAGTGCACTTTCACAGACACATTTAGCTCACTGTCAATCTAGTGCACTTTCACAGACACATTTAGCTCACTGTCAATCTAGTGCACTTTCACAGACACATTTAGCTCACTGTCAATCTAGTGCACTTTCACAGACACAGTTAGCTCACTGTCAATCTAGTGCACTTTCACAGACACATTTAGCTCACTGTCAATCTAGTGCACTTTCACAGACACATTTAGCTCACTCTCAGTCTCGTGCACTTTCACTTGACCCTGGTGGGTGAGTGAGAGCTGCAATATGTTCAGTGTGTGTGTATGTTGGGATTCAAAACATAACCCCAGAATGCATGCCTGTGAGCCTGATCCTTTTATTTAATATATATATATATATATATATTCTTTTTTTTAAGAAACGTCTCCACTTTACAGTCATACTAATGGCTAAATCGTTAATTTACATAAACCTTCATTATATTGCAGTACAAGCATTAATGCGGCATCTTTTCAATTCAGGCTTGAGTAACATCATTTGAATCCTCCATCTCATCCCTGCTGTCGATCAGTATTTCCATTCATCATCCCCTCAAGTCATACAGACACACACGCACACACGCGCACACACACACACACACACACACACACACACACACACACACACACACACACACACACACACACACATGTCATACATGCTGCGTCTGAGTCATAGGGACCATTGCTGAGTCACTGGAGAGGCCTGGGATATTCCCAATGCACCCAGCACTAGTATCCATAGGTAACAACATTGCTCCTGAGTCTCAAACGAAAAGGGTGCTGATCGCATTGATTCAAAAGCAGGAAAATAATTATCTCCCACCATCTCTTTACAGCATGATATTTGTTTCATTCATAACATAATGCAGAAGGTAACGTTGAACAAAGAACCACATTCAACAGAGTGAACGGTCGGTTAACCAATATTCAGTCCCTGCGGTGATTTAGAGAAATATCTGACATTAACAAATATGACTAATTCATCTAGTTTACGATGAATGTCCCCGGGATATCTTTAGCAAATCCAAACATTCTGCCCGTGCACATTCTGAGGAACGTGCACGAGCATGAAGACTTCATTATAGTCTATTTTGCAGGATATCGGGGCGTTTGCGCGTCCTTGTGAGATTCTAAATTGTCCTCGATTGAACCGAGAGAGGCAAGCTAGGTCATACACGCAACAAGGTCGAGCTCCACAGTTCAATAAACGTACGTTATCCAATCAAGCGGAAGGAATCGAACTATAGCTCATGACGCCCAGGGGATACAAAACAGCAATCTACTGCGCCAATGTATTTAATCGTATTCATATCTCAGTCTATTCAATATTAAATTCTAATGAATACTAAGGCTACATTCGTCAACCTGATACAGTTCAATATTAAAACGTATTATACCACATGCGTGCGTCCAAGCTTCACCTTACAGACCCTTAATCCAGTTACGTTGGATAAAGGGAAGGAGTGGTTGAAATCCGTCACCTGAACGTACAGTAGCCTGTACTGCTGTCCCATATGTCAAGGTAGGTTTAAATGAGTCTGATGATTTAATGACTTAAGACTGTCTTTGGCAAGTTTTCAACAAATTACTGTCACGGTAAATATTATATTGAAATCATATGAATTAAATGTGTAGTCAAACTGTAAATGGAAATAGCATACGGATGGTTAACTCGGAGGTGTCGTTTAAAAATGCGTTCATAAAGTTCCTGATGAAATACATTGAAATGAAATGCGGTCATCTGAGGATAGATAACGGGAGAGGAGACAGTCACCACCCTACGAGTCTATCCGTACCGTACACGTCGGCAAGCAGTCTACCAGTGATCAATTAAATGAAAACTAACTAAATCACAGAAAAGTCAAAACCTATAGGCTAGGGTAATCATTCCGTATATTTTCTGTTAAACCGTTTAGCCAAGATAACTTGTTATAGACATACATACCGTTACCGATGCAGAGCACTGAGGTATGATAAAACGATGCAGAGCCACTTTACCGGAGAGTCGTGTGTCTAGAAACTGGAGAGCATTGTTGGTGGTCTGCGGGCGGAGGAGGAGGAGGAGAAGGAGAAGGAGAAGGGGGAGGGAAGAGAGGGAGGGAGGGACTGGAGAGAAGATTGGCAGATTTGGATACGAATGCAGACCTGTGGCCAAGCGGGACGGGATGCGGCAACGTCGTCAGGCAGCCAGCCGCCTATGGTTCAGGCCAGGGAGGGGCGCTATGCGACTCACATTGCACCAGCGGTAACTCACCGCCTGAACTCAAGACTAAACGAACATTCTGGCGAATCTGACAATGGAAATGTTTTAACAGTAACCAGACAGGTTTCTTAACATAACAGCTCATCATTTGGAAGAAATCTGATACAAATAGAAGTATGATGACGCAGATAATAATATTGCCTTTGGGGTGAATAGGTTCATATGGAGAAGAAGCATGCAGCAAATAGGCTATCTTGCCCAGCAAGGCATGAAAACAACAATCTAATGACATAGCAAATCCAAACAGGGTAACAATGTGCGCGCGTGTGCATGCATGTTTTATTTCAGATAGGAGACTACATCAGGCAGCTGTTTGGTGCAATGGGACTGGTACTGCATCTATTCACACACACACAAGCCTCTTTCTCGCTCCCTTTACAAACATCACAGCTATTTACTGCCTTTCTAACACTCCCAGCCAGCTGGTAATGCTGGCGCTGCTTAGATTCTTTAAATAGCAAATAAGGAGGTTAGTGTTCTCATTCTCTCCACTTCTCTCTCTCTCCCTCCTCTCACCACCCCTCTCCCTCCTCTCCCCACCCCTGTCTCTCTCTCCCTCCTCTCACCACCCCTGTCTCTCTCTCCCTCCTCTCACCACCCCTCTCCCTCCTCTCCCCACCCCTGTCTCTCCCTCCTCTCACCACCCCTGTCTCTCTCTCCCTCCTCTCACCATCCCTGTCTCTCTCTCCCTCCTCTCACCACCCCTCTCTCTCCTCTCCCCACCCCTGTCTCTCACTCCCTCCTCTCCCCACCTCTTTCTCTCTCCCTCTCCTCTCCCCACCTCTCTCTCTCCTCTCCCCACCCTCTCTCCCCACCTCTCTCTTTCTCCCTCCTCTCTAACCTCTCTCTCGTCTCCTCTCCCACCTCTCTCTCCCTCCTCTCCCCACCTCTTTCTCTCTCTCCCTCCTCTCCCCATTTATCTCTAACTTTCTCCCTCCTCTCCCCACTTCTCTCTCCCCCTCCTCTCCCACCCCTATCTCTCTCTCTCCCTCATCTTCCCACCTCTCTCTCTTCTCTCCCCACCTCTCTCCCTCCTCTCTCTCTCCCCCTCCTCTCCCCACCTCTCTCCCCACCCTCTCTCTCTCTCACTCCCCACCTCTCTCTCTTTCTCCCACCTCTCCACACTTCTCTCTCTCCCTCCTCTCTAACCTCTCTCTCTCTCCCTCTTCTCCCCACCTCTCTCTCCCCCCTCTCCCAACCTCTTTCTCTCTCCCCCTCCTCTCCCACCCCTATCTCTCTCTCCCTCATCTTCCCACCTCTCTCTCTCCTCTCCCCACCTCTCTCCCTCCTCTCCCACCCCTGTCTCTCTCCCTCCTCTCCCCATCTCTCTCTCCACCTCTTTCTCTCTCTCCCTCCTCTCCTCACCTCTTTCTCTCTCTCCCTCCTCTCCCCACCTCTCTCCCTCCTCTCTCTCTCTCCCACATCTCTCTCTCCCACTATCCCCACCTCTCTCCCCCCTCTCCCCACCTTCCTCCCTCATCTCCCACCTCTCTCTCTCCCTTCTCTTCCCACCTCTCTCTCTCCCTCCTCTTCCCACCTCTCTCCATTCAATTCAATGGGCTTTATTTGCATGGGAAACACATGTTAACATTGCCAAAGCAAGTGAAATAGATAATAAACAAAAGTGAAATGAACAATAAAAATGAATAGTAAACATTACACTCACAGAAGTTCCAAAAGAATAGAGACATTTCAGATGCCATATTATGTATATATACAGTGTTGTAACAATGTGCAAATAGTTAAAGTACAAAAGGGGAAAAAAATAAACATAAATATGGGTTGTATTTACAATGGTGTTTGTTCTTCACTGGTTTCCCTTTTCTTGTGGCAACAGGTCACAAATCTTGCTGCTGTGATGGCACACTGTGGTATTTCACCCAGTAGATATGGGAGTTTATCAAAATTGGGTTTGTTTACAAATTCTTTGTGGATCTGTGTAATCTAAGGGAAATATGTGAGGTTAGGAAGTGCAGCTCAGTTTCCACCCCATTTTTTGGGCAGTGTGCACATAGCCTATCCTCTCTTGAGAGTCAGGTCTGCCTACGGCAGCCTTTCTCAATAGCAAGGCTATGCTCACTGAGTCTGTACATAGTTAAAGATTTCCTTAAGTTTGGGTCAGTCACAGTGGTCAAGTATTCTACCACTGTGTACTCTCTGTTTAGGGCCAAATAACATTCTAGTTTGCTAAGTTTTGTTGTGAATTCTTTCCAATGTGTCAAGTAATTATCTTTTTGTTTTCTCATGATTTGGTTGGGTCTAATTGTGTTGCTGTCCTGGGGCTCTGTGGGGTCTGTTTGTGTTTGTGAACAGAGCCCCAGGACCAGCTTGCTTAGGGGACTTTTCTCCAGGTTCATCTCTCTGTAGGTGATGGCTTTGTTATGGAAGGTTTGGGAATCACTTCCTTTTAGGTGGTTGTAGAATTTAACAGCTCTTTTCTCTCTCTCCCTACTCTCTCCACCTACTTCCTCTCTTCACCTCTCTCCCTCCTCTCCCCACCTCTCTCCCTCCTCTCCCCACATCATTCTCTCTCTCTCTCTCCCCCCTCTCGCTCCTCCACACTATGGTTGTTATTGGGACACAAGGCAACAGCTGCTCTGATCATCACAGCCCATTGAAGTATGGTGTGTGTGTGTGAAACCACGCCCCTTCATTTCCATTGTCACTCCCTCTGTCTGCCGGTATAGCTGAGATATCAACTACAGCATCAGACATTGCAGTCGTGCACCAAATCTCCCAAACGCCTAGACAAGTGTTTATCATGTCATTAACCGCATCAATATGATATCGCTGTCTGATGCCCGACTGCTATGTAAATGATGTGGCATTCAATCAAATTTATGCAGCAAGACTGATTGAGGATTGCAGACGGTTTGGAATGCTGACAGAGATTGCCAGCTACAGAGTCGGACGTGGCACTGGTGTAATTCTGAGGGTACAGATCTTGGATCAGCTTCCATTCCTCACCTTAACCATTAGTGGGTCAGTAAAACTGACCCGAGATCAGTGTCTTGGGGCAACTTCAACAACACCAAATGTATCACTGCAATATACCTATATCTCACTAGGTATGTTACACTTCACTGTTCAGCACTGCTCTTTTAAGACCTTGTCTGGTAACACACAGACACACACACACAGACACGCTTTTCTGAAAAGCGGTTTCAAAAGGAAAGTGATACGATAAAATTGTCATTCTAGTAATGTTTGCAGTCTCATTTCAATTTCTTGTCAGACGTTCCTGCCGGCGCTATCTCTTTGTAATGTAAAGTGTGAATGTTCAAAGTAAAAATTCCTTCCATGGATTCTCTGTGTCCTGTTATCTGTTCAGGCCTGGTGCACCCCCCTGTAAACCCAGGGTTGGGTTCTGTTTGGCCCCCTGTAAACCCAGGGTTGGGTTCTGTTTGGCCCCCTGTAAACCCAGGGTTGGGTTCTGTTTGGCCCCCTGTAAACCCAGGGTTGGGTTCTGTTTGGCCCCCTGTAAACCCAGGTTTGGGTTCTGTTAGTCCCTCTGTAAACCCAAGGTTGGGTTCTGTTTGGCCTCCTGTAAACCCAGAGTTGGGTTCTGTTTGGCCTCCTGTAAACCCAGAGTTGGGTTCTGTTTGGCCGCCCGTAAACACAGGGTTGGGTTCTGTTTGGCCGCCTGTAAACACAGGGTTGGGTTCTGTTTAGCCCCAGTAAACCCAGAGTTGGGTTCTGTTTGGCCTCCTGTAAACCCAGAGTTGGGTTCTGTTTGGCCGCCTGTAAACACAGGGTTGGGTTCTGTTTAGCCCCAGTAAACCCAGGATTGGGATCTGTTTGGCCCACCAGGATACCATTTAGGAGATATTGCACTCTTACGCCAGATGACTGAAGCCACTTTTTATTTCTGGGTTTTGGATTCTCTATTGGTATTCATGATTGTTGTTTTTCATTCATAGTAATTCATGAGGTTCTACACCCGTATGAAGTCAATAGTGATTCATGAGGTTCTACACCCGTATGAAGTCAATAGTGATTCATGAGGTTCTACACCTGTATGAAGTCAATAGTGATTCATGAGGTTCTACACCCGTATGAAGTCAATAGTGATTCATGAGGTTCTACACCCGTATGAAGTCAATAGTGATTCATGAGGTTCTACACCCATATGAAGTCAATAGTGATTCATGAGGTTCTACACCTGTATGAAGTCAATAGTGATTCATGAGGTTCTACACCTGTATGAAGTCACCTGTTTCCCAACCGGCCGTGATTGGGAGGCCCATATGGCCGGCGCACAATTGGCCCAGCATCATCCGGGTGTGACCAGTGTAGGTCGTCATTGTAAATAAGAATGTGTTCTTAACTGACTTGCCTAATTAAATAAAAGTTAAATAAAAAGTTAAATTGGGTTCTACACTGTTGGATCTAGTAGACGTTCATGTTGTATTGAATTAACACCAAGGAGAAAGATTAAAAGCGACTACAGAAATGTAAACAACTGATAAAGCATGCTCCACAATTGCCAATTAGCAAGATATTCACACCCTCTCACCTGCTGACTCAAGACATTATAAAATCACTTGGATTCATAACCAGCTGTGCCCAAGAGCTGTCGGAGTCTCCAATCTGAAATGTTACATATCTTTGTCACCAAAGCAACACCTCAACATATATTCATTTTCACAAAGTCTGCTGCCTCAGTTTGTATGATGGCAATTTGCATATACACCAGAATGAAAACAGTCAAATGAAGAGTGATCAGATGAATTGCAATTAATTGCAAAGTCCCTCTTTGCCATGCAAATGAACTGAATCCTCCAAAAAAACATTTCCACTGCATTTCAGCCCGGCCACAAAAAGACCAGCTGACATCATGTCAGTGATTCTCTCGTCAACACTCACAAGGCTGGAGATCACACTGTCATGCTGATTGAGTTCGAATAACAGACTGGAAGCTTCAAAAGGAGGGTGGTGCTTGGAATCATTGTTCTTCCTCTGTCAACCATGTTTAGCTGCAAGGAAACACGTGTCGTCATCATTGCTTGGCACAAAAAAGGGCTTCACAGGCAAAGATATTGCTGCCAGTAAGATTGCACCTAAATCAATCATTTATCGGAT
Organism: Salmo salar; assembly: GCF_965601325.2. Taxonomy (NCBI): domain Eukaryota; kingdom Metazoa; phylum Chordata; class Actinopteri; order Salmoniformes; family Salmonidae; genus Salmo; species Salmo salar. Next base: position 43,515,357 of record NC_138313.1, read on the forward strand.
CATCAAGAACTTCAAGGAGAGCAGTTAAATTGTTGTGAAGAAGGCTTCAGGGCGCCCAAGAAAGTCCAGCAAGCGCCAGGACCGTCTCCTAAAGTTGATTCAGCTGCGGGATCGGGGCACCACCAGTACAGAGCTTGCTCAGGAATGGCAGCAGGCAGGTGTGAGTCCATCTGCACGCACAGTGAGGCGAAGACTTTTGGAGGATGGCCTGGTGTGAAGAAGGGCAGCAAAGAAGCCACTTATCTCCAGGAAAACATCAGGGACAGACTGATATTCTGCAAAAGGTACAGGGGTTGGACTGCTGAGGACTGGGGTAAAGTCATTTTCTCTGATGAATCCCCTTTCCGATTGTTTGGGGCATCCAGAAAAAAGCTTGTCCGGAGAAGACAAGGTGAGCGCTACCATCAGTCCTGTGTCATGCCAACAGTAAAGCACCCTGACACCATTCATGTGTGGGGTTGCTTCTCAGCCAAGGGAGTGGGCTCACTCACAATTTTGCCTAAGAACACAGCCATGAATAAAGAATGGTACCAACACATCCTCCGAGAGCAACTTCTCCCAACCATCCAGGAACAGTTTGGTGACGAACAATGCCCTTTCCAGCATGATGGAGCACCTTGCCATAAGGCAAAAGTGATAACTAAGTGGCTCGGGGAACAAAACATCAATATTTTGGGTCCATGGCCAGGAAACTCCCCAGACCTTAATCCCATTGAGAACTTGTGGTCAACCCTCAAGAGGCGGGTGGACAAACAAAAATCCCAACATTTTGACAAACTCCAAGCATTGATTATGCAAGAATGGGCTGCCATCAGTCAGGATGTGGCCCAGAAGTTAATTGACAGCATGCCATGGCGGATTGCAGAGGTCTTGAAAAATAAGGGTCAACACTGCAAATATTGACTCTTTGCATCAACTTCATGTAATTGTCAATAAAAGCCTTTGACACTTATGAAATGCTTGTAATTATACTTCAGTATTCCAAAGTAACATCTGACAAAAATATCTAAAGACACTGAAGCAGCAAACTTTGTGAAAATTAATATTTGTGTCATTCTCAAAACTTTTGGCCACGACTGTAGACCAACAAAATAAGACCCCGGCAACTTGTCTGAATATGACTCTATAACCAGGTTTCCATCCAACCTTTTTATGCCAGTAAAATACATGTTGAATACAAAATGCCATGACAGGCCAAATGGAAACAGACATTATTTCGGTAAACTTTCCAAATGTCGACTAAACAAAACACACTAGACAAAGTGGGATATTTTTGTGTCGGTAAAATTAATTATGCGAAATGCTTTTATGTGCAAATATTGATACTGTAATAACTATCATATCGAAGTGAACTTTGAGTCACGCAATGACATGTTGTGCTGTCCTCCGACTACGACTCGTTGGGAAACCATGCAGTTTCCTAGGCTACAGATTAAAAAAACTATGATGAACTTCACAGAGGTGGTGAAAGTGCACAGGTGATGAGCTTGATGCTCCTTTCCAATAAATATCGATGGTCTTATTCTGGTGACATGATCATCGATGCTTGGCTGCCGTTTGACAAATAAAAACAAATTTGCCCATAATAATTTCATACCAGATATATAACGCAATTTATTTTGTGTGAAAAAATAAGTAGAGGTGAGAATGAGATGGAAACCCATTTCATTTATATTTTTTAATTCGGTACGTGGGAAATAAACCGCAAAAGGTATTTTTATTGTGCACTAAGTCATCACGCACAGATTTTAAATTTAATTTAAAAAAATCTGCATCAAGTCAATTTGATGGAAACACATCTCTGGTGGAAAATTATGACTGGTGAATGTAACTCAGTGGGATTAAGGGACAGTCCATCATGATGACTGGTGAATGTAACTCAGTGGGATCAAGGGACAGTCAGTCCACCATGATGACTGGTGAATGTAACTCAGTGGGATTAAGGGACAGTCAGTCCATCATGATGACTGGTGAATGTAACTCAGTGGGATCAAGGGACAGTCAGTCCACCATGATGACTGGTGAGTGTAACTCAGTGGGATTAAGGGACAGCCTCGGCGGGGACTCAGTGGGATGGACGTCGCGTGAGTGTAACTCAGTGGGATTAAGGGACAGTCCATCATGATGACTGGTGAGTGTAACTCAGTGGGATTAAGGGACAGTCCATCATGATGACTGGTGAGTGTAACTCAGTGGGATTAAGGGACAGTCCATCATGATGACTGGTGAGTGTAACTCAGTGGGATTAAGGGACAGTCCATCATGATGACTGGTGAGTGTAACTCAGTGGGATTAAGGGACAGTCAGTCCATCATGATGACTGGTGAGTGTAACTCAGTGGGATTAAGGGACAGTCAGTCCATCATGAAGACTGGTGAGTGTAACTCAGTGGGCTAAGGGACAGTCAGTCCACCACGATGACTGATGATGGTAACTCAGTGGGATTAAGGCGCGCCACCAGTGCGGGAGGCTCGGGGGGGCAGCGCATGATGACTGGTGAGGGTAACTCAGTGGAATTAAGGGACAGTCAGTCCACCATGATGACTGGTGAGGATAACTCAGTAGGATTAAGGGACAGTCCACCATGATGATTGGTGAGGGTAACTCAGTGGGATTAAGGGACAGTCAGTCCATCGTGATGACTGATAAGTGTAACTCAGTGGGATTAAGGAACTGTCATTCCACCATGCTGACTGGTGAGGGTAACTCAGTGGGGTTAAGGAACTGTCATTCCACCATGATGACTGGTGAGGTTAACTCAGTGGGATTAAGGGACAGTCAGTCCACCATGATGACATTTTACTGCTATTGGATTAGCATTGCAGGTGCAGCAGATAGGATGTACAGCGGTTACCGTAGCTAGGGCACATTGAGTATTTATCTGCATCTCAAATGGCACCCTATTCCCTACACCGTGTAGCATTATGTACCCCCTTAGAAAAAAGGGTTCCAAAATGGTTCTTCAGCTGTCCCCATGGCAGAACCCTTCTTGTTTCCAGGTATAACCCTTTTGATTCCAGGTAGAACCCTTTTGATTCCAGGTAGAACCCTTTTGGATTCCATGTAGAACCCTCAGTGGAAAGGGTTCTACATGGAACCAAAAAAAGGTTATTCGAATGGTTCTCCAATGGGGACAGCTGAATAAGCCTTTAAAGTTCTAGACAGAACCTGTAGGGAATCAGGTGCCATTTGGAGCTCAACCTATAATTTATCAGCACAAGTCTAATACTCATAGTTTGTCAGTCCATTTTTAGCTTATATACAGTTTACATACACAGGTTGGTGTCATTAAAACTCGTTTTTCAACCACTCCACAAATGTCCTGTTAACAAACTATAGTTTTGGCAAGTCGGTTAGGACATCTACTTTGTGCATGACACAATACATTTTTCCAACAATTGTTTACAGACAGATTATTTCACTTTTAATTGACTGTATCACAATTCCAGTGGGTCAGAAGTTTACATACACTAAGTTGACTGTGCCTTTAAACAGCTTGGAAAATTCCACAAAATGATGTCATGGCTTTAGAAGCTTATGATAGGCTTATTGACATCATTTGAGTCAATTGGAGGTGTACCTGTGGATGTATTTCAAGGCCTACCTTCAACCCCAGTGCCTCTTTGCTTGACATCATGGGAAAATCAAAAGAAATCAGCCAATACCTCAGAAAAAAAATTGTAGACCTCCACAAGTCTGGTTCATCCTTGGGAGTAATTGTCAAACGCCTGAAGGTACCACGTTCATCTGTACAAACAATAGTACGCAAGTATAAACACCATGGGACCACACAGCTGTCATACCGCTCAGGAAGGAGACGCGTTCTGTCTCCTAGAGATTAACATACTTTGGTGCGCAAAGTTCAAATCAATCACAGAACAACCCCAAAGGACCTTGTGAAGATGCTGGAGGAAACATGTACAAAAGTATCTATATCCAAAGAAACGAGTCCTATATCGACATAACTTGAAAGGCCGCTCAGCAAGGAAGAAGCCACTGCTCCAAAACCGCCATAAAAAAGCCAGACTACGGTTTGCACCTGCACATGGGGACAAAGATCGTACTTTTTGGAGAAATGACCTCCGGTCTGATGAAACAAAAATAGAACTGTTTGGCCATTATGACCATCGTTATGTTTGGAGGTGGCAGCAACATGTTGTGGGGGTGCTTTGCTGCAGAAGGGACTGGTGCACTTCACAAAATAGATGGCATTATGAAGAGGGAAAATTATGTGGATATATTGAAGCAACATCTCAAGACATCATTCAGGAAGTTAAAGCTTGGTCGTAAATGGGTCTTCCAAATGGACAATGACCCCAAGCACACTTCCAAAGTTGTGGCAAAATGGCTTAAGGACAACAAAGTCAAGGTATTGGAGTGGCCATCACAAAGCCCTGACCTCAATCCCAAAGAAAATTTGAGGGCAGAAGTGAAAAAGCGTGTGCGAGCAAGGAGGCCTACAAACCTGACTCAGTTACACCAGCTCTGTCAGGAGGAATGGGCCGACATGCACCCAACTTATTGTGGGAAGCTTGTGGAAGGCTAACCGAAAGGTTTGACCCAAGTTAAACAATTTAAAGGCAATGCTACCAAATACTAATTGAGTGTATATAAACTTCTGACCCACTGGGAATGTGATGAAAGAAATAAAAGCTAAAATAAATCATTCTCTATACTATTATTCTGACATTTCACATTCTTAAAATAAAGTGGTGATCCTAACTGACCTAAGACAGGGAATTGTTACTAGGATTAAATGTAAGGAATTGTGAAAAACAGAGTTTAAATGTATTTGGCTAAGGTGTATGTAAACTTCCGACTTCAACTGTACAATGTTCACTGGATTCTCTCTATGTAGCCCTTTGGATGACCTTTTGACTCCCCTGTCTCTCTGTCTTTACCCCTGTAAACTCTCTCTCTCACCTCCTGCCTTGCTATATGCCACTGTAGTAGAGCAGAAACGCTTCCTAGAAAGCACAAGTCAACCCAATGTGCAGAGAGGTGGAAAAAGAGAGAGCCAAGGCCATGTTCTGTTGATTTAGAGACTACTGACATGGAATGGAAGCTGGCAGCTCTACACCGTTCATTCAAATGTAAGTGTCTGTGTGTGTCCGGAGGACTGAGATGAGCAGGACAAAGCGGGTACCAGACGTAAGTCTAAGGGAAGTTCACAACCACGTGTAACAAGATTAACCCCAGTTATTAAAAGACCACCATTCCACTAAGGAAGTAATCCACAGCTCAACCTGGGCTTCTACTCAGGAGAATGCATTGGGGCACGGTAAGACTGAGAGAGCAGGGTGACCCAGTCAGAACACCATTGGCTAGCAAGGTAATGAAACACAGACAGTCTCGGGGCCCCGAATGAGGTCAGAGAACTGGGCTGTGTCGAGTCACAAGGCACTAATAGAACCAGGAAGTGCCACTGATAGAGCCAGGAAGTGACTCAGGACATCTTGATTACTCTATCACACAGTTTTAAAACCTGTTTTCCACCACTCTGGCCTGAGATGACCTTGAAACAAAAGGCATATAAAACAAGAAGAAGCACAGATGCCTGGTAAGAATGTTGAATAAGTATACAGTATAGTACTGACCATATTATGGTATTTCTAATAAAGTACCAGCTGACCAATACATATGATTACGACTTGATTAGTTGTTTTTAATATGATGTTATTAGTATCTTGTATGATAAACTGTTATTTATGGACGTGCACTCACTGTTACTGCTGTTCAGTTATCAAAACCCCATTGCAAACTAAGGACAGGCCCCATCTGGTCACCATAGCAACACCCACCTGTAGCACGTGCTCCAGCAGGTATATCTCTCTGGTCACCCCCAAAGCCAAGTCCTCCTTCGGCCGCCTCTCCTTCCAGTTCTCTGCTGCCAATGACTGGAACGAACTACAAAAATCTCTAAAACTGGAAACACTTATCTCCCTCACTAGCTTTAAGCACCAGCTGTCAGAGCAGCTCACAAATTACTGCACCTGTACATAGCCCATCTTTAATTTAAGCCAAACAACTACCTCTTCCCCTACTTCCCCTACTGCTCCTTTGCACCCCATTATTTCTATTTCTACTTTGCACTTTCTTCCACTGCAAATCTACCATTCCAGTGTTTTACTTGCTATATTGTATTTACTTCACCACCATGGCCTTTTTTGCCTTTACCTCCCTTATCTCACCTCATTTGCTCACTTTGTATATAGACTTATTTTTCTACTATATTATTGACTGTATGTTTGTTTTACTCCATGTGTAACTCTGTGTTGTTGTATGTGTCAAACTGCTTTGCTTTATCTTGGCCAGGTCGTAAATGAGAACTTGTTCTCAACTTGCCTACCTGGTTAAATAAAGGTGAAAAATCTGAAAGGAACGAGACAAGAGGAGATGAGAAAGCACTTGAAGAGCTGTAGAAAGGAGAGGAAATTAACAGTCTGCAATATTGCTGTGGTGCCTTGTGATAGGGAAACAATCTCCTTCAACTCCTAACCATAAATTTGACTGCCTGTTGGCAATCGATTCCTTCTCTGCAATCTAGCAGAGCTTGACAGTAATAAAAATGTCTCCTCTGTCCAACAGAGGATTCATGTCATGAGGATGAGGAATGTCAGAAACAGATATGGATGATGTGACCATGTAATAAAATGGGCAAAAGGGTATGGGATGATATTTGTGTTGTATTTGTTAAAAATACTGTTTATACTATTTTGACTCCTCATACGGATTGACTTGCTGGTGCTACTAGAGCTAGGAACCTCGGACTGTAAATGTAATCTGATTACAACCTCTTAACCTTTCACACTAGTTTTTCATTACTGTCAATCTTTAAGTCTAACCAAGCACACAGTAATGAACCCTGTGACAGACACTTTGTTAAGATGGGGTGGGGATAGGTAGCCCAGGGTGTTATGATAGGGTGGGGCTAGGTAGCCCAAGGAATTACGATAGGGTGGGGATAGGTAGCCCAGGGTGTTACGATAGGGTGGGGATAGGTAGCCCAGATTGTTATGATAGGGTGGGGATAGGTAGCCCAGGGTATTATGATAGGGTGGGGATAGGTAGCCCAGGGTGTTATGATAGGGTGGGGATAGGTAGCCCAAGGTGTTACGATAGGGTGGGGATAGGTAGCCCAGATTGTTATGATAGGGTGGGGATAGGTAGCCCAGGGTGTTATGATAGGGTGGGGATAGGTAGCCCAGGGTGTTATGATAGGGTGGGGATAGGTAGCCCAGGGTGTTATGATAGGGTGGGGATAGGTAGCCCAGGGTGTTATGATAGGGTGGGGATAGGTAGCCCAGATTATTATCATAGGGTGGGGATAGGTAGCCCAGGGTGTTATGATAGGGTGGGGATAGGTAGCCCAGATTGTTATGATAGGGTGGGGATAGGTAGCCCAGGGTGTTATGATAGGGTGGGGATAGGTAGCCCAGGGTGTTATGATAGGGTGGGGATAGGTAGCCCAAGGTGTTACGATAGGGTGGGGATAGGTAGCCCAGAGTGTAATGATAGGGTGGGGATAGGTAGCCCAGGGTGTTATGATAGGGTGGGGATAGGTAGCCCAGGGTGTTATGATAGGGTGGGGATAGGTAGCCCAGGGTGTTATGATAGGGTGGGGATAGGTAGCCCAGGGTGTTATGATAGGGTGGGGATAGGTAGCCCAGGGTGTTATGATAGGGTGGGGATAGGTAGCCCAGGGTGTTATGATAGGGTGGGGATAGGTAGCGCAGGGTGTTATGATAGGGTGGGGATAGGTAGCCCAGGGTGTTATGATAGGGTGGGGATAGGTAGCCCAGGGTGTTATGATAGGGTGGGGATAGGTAGCCCAGGGTGTTATGATAGGGTGGGGATAGGTAGCCCAGGGTGTTATGATAGGGTGGGGATAGGTAGCCCAGGGTGTTATGATAGGGTGGGGATAGGTAGCCCAGGGTGTTATGATAGGGTGGGGATAGGTAGCCCAGATTATTATGATAGGGTGGGGATAGGTAGCCCAGGGTGTTATGATAGGGTGGGGATAGGTAGCCCAGGGTGTTATGATAGGGGGAAAAGTACACCTATGGACAGGTGAAATAATCAGTTGATAGACGGAGAGAGGTTGTAATCGTTTTAATTTTTCTGAATAAAAATCCAAAAGGACCTTCCTGACGCCACTATTTGGAATACACTTATATATTTATTTATTTAAGGGCAGCAATTTAGATTATAACAGCATAACGCATAGAGAATTTCCATTATAAGAACATTATACTGTACATTGTGATATTATAAGTCACTTAAAATGTTGTTTGGAAAGCAACAAATAAGGGAAAGGGAGTATTGATCAACAGTTGCCCCGTTGAGACAATAAATCTAGCGAGGATCTAGCGAACACCACGGAGAGCGCCGCTGACAGCCTGCGATATCAAAGTTTCGATTCAACTCCTCTAGCCTGTTATTTTTCTAAACCTACAGTAATATCCTTGGAGATAATTGTAATGTTACCAAAACAAAATCTAATCTGTTTGTAAGAGTTTAGAATTGGACAGTGTGTTTCCCAGGAAACAGAACCAAGAGAGGTGCTTCAAATCAGAACACTAACTGCGCTGTTTCAGTAAAGTCATGTAAGATTATGGCTCCTCCATCCAATGGGCCCCCGAAGACCTGCAAGAACATGAGGTTTCCTTTCTGCATCCGAGTCACTTCCTGACAAGGACACAGAAATTGACAGATATAGGAAATGCCATTTCAAAGAGTCAAAGTAAAAGTAACAGTGTCAACCATGTTCCTGTCAACCATGTTCCTGTCAACCATGTTCCTGTCAACCATGTTCCTGTCAACCATGTCCCTGTCAACCATGTTCCTGTCAACCATGTTCCTGTCAACCATGTTCCTGTCAACCATGTCCCTGTAAACCATGTCCCTGTAAACCATGACCCTGTCAACCATGTTCCTGTCAACCATGTTCCTGTCAACCATGTCCCTGTCAACCATGACCCTGTCAACCATGTTCCTGTCAACCATGTTCCTATTACCATGTCCATGTTAACCATGTCCCTGCCATTCATGTCCCTGTCAACCATGTTCCTATTACCATGTCCATGTTAACCATGTCCCTGTCAACCATGACCCTGTCAACCATGTTCCTATTACCATGTCCCTGTAAACCATGTCCCTGCCATTCATGTCCCTGTCAACCATGTTCCTATTATCATGTCCCTGTAAACCATGTCCCTGCCATTCATGTCCCTGTCAATCATGTCCCTGTAAACCATGTTCCTGTCAACCATGTTCCTGTCAACAATGTTCCTATTATCATGTCCCTGTCAACCATGTCCCTGTTAACCATGTCCCTGTTAACCATGTCCCTGTTAACCATGTCCCTGTTAACCATGTCCCTGCCATTCATGTCCCTGCCATTCATGTCCCTGTCAACCATGTCCCTATTACCATGTCCATGTTAACCATGTCCCTGTTAACCATGTTCCTATTACCATGTCCATGTTAACCATGTCCCTGTCATTCATGTCCCTGTCAACCATGACCCTGTCAACCAGCAGTTGAGATTCAGAACTCCTTTACAAACATGCCCCTATCAAGGCCAAGCATCACCCCCATCTGCAGAAGGTAATAAGGAGTAGTTGTTCAGTGGTTTTGGTCTTGTATTTAGTGCGGTAATGTAATTTGTGTATTTGAGTGTTTTCTTTAGTTGTCCCTGTCACCCATATAGTGACTGCTGGGACCCCCAGGGGTCAATGTCAGGGTCAACAAGGTGTCATCCTGGTCACCATGGTAACATAGCTGAAGAAAAGGAACACTCGATTCAACCAAGCAAATTGGAACCAATCGACCAGGTATCTTATTAATCATCACCCCACCACTGCCCTCAGGTCAACCTCTGACCTCTGTCATGTCACACAATGTGATTATGATAATGATGTTCTGTGTGTAGGTCTGGATTTCCAGATATGTGTTGGGGAACGTTTCCTGCTTCAAAGGACATCATTAGTTGGCACAAACACAATTGTTGTTTTTGCAGAGGTTATTTTGAAGTTCAAAATATCCTTTTGGCATTAATAAAATGGCAAGCACAGTGTTTTTAGATTTATTCATTTTCAATTAATTGGAGTCACACTGTAAAAGTAATATAATGTATATACTGGTTTAGTGGGTTTCCTGAGATTGTGTCTTCTTGTTACTGTCAACCTAAGATAAATAATGGACCAAAGTATGGTATTGCATCTTATCCTATCTTAGCATATCCTAGCCTATCTTAGCATATCCTAGCCTATCTTAGCATATCCAATCCTATCTTAGCATATCCAATCCTATCTTAGCATATCCTAGCCTATCTTAGCATATCCTAGCCTATCTTAGCATATCCTAGCCCATGGACTCCAACCTTTTCTAGTATGTTTCGCTTCCAAATAAGAACATTCTTCACTTCTCCCCTGCAACTCTTCCCCTGGTCCTTAGTGTGCAAGAGAAAGTAGTGCACTATGTTGTCAACTCTTCCCTGGTCCTTAGTGTCCAAGAGAAAGTAGTGCACTATGTTGTCAACTCTTCCCTGGTCCTTAGTGTCCAAGAGAACGTAGTGCACTATTTTGTCAACTCATCCCCAGGTCCTTAGTGTCCAAGAGAAAGTAGTGCACTATGTTTCTGTCAATATACCTGGTAAAATAATGGTTAATAAACAACTCTAAGGGGGGGGGGGGGGGGGGGGCTATAAAATCTGTGCTTTTTTTTCACCCCCCAAAAATCTTATTTTTATATTTTCCCAAATTATGTTTTATATTTTTGTTTTACACTCTCCCCCTAATTTTTTTGTTATATAGAAACAACAAAATTGAATGTTCTGAGTTGATGTCAATGCTTAAATCACATCAGAATACCTTTTTTTGTTTTTGGTCTGGAAGAAAATTAACACATTTTGATTTCTGGTCGTAATTCCTCTTTAATTGCACACCTGGCCCTTTAATTGGTCATCTGGCCCGGCCTGGCCCTTAATTGTGCATCTGGCGAGTGAGGAATGTGCCATCTAATGTTATCATTATGGAACCATCTCATCTAATTAAAACAATATATATTTCACCTTTATTTAAACAGGTAGGCCAGTTGAGAACAAGTTCTCATTTACAACTGCGACCTGGACAAGATAAAGCAAAGCAGTGCAACAAAAACAACAACACAGAGTTGCACATAGGATAAACAAACGTACAGTCAATAACACAATAGAAAATATGTATACAGTGGGTGCAAATGAAGTAAGGAGGTAAGGCAATAAATAGGCCATAGTGGCGAAGTAATTACAATTTAGCAATTAACACTGGAGGGATAGATGTGCAGATGAGGATGTGCAAGTAGAAATACTACTGTGCAAAAGAGCAGAAAAACAAATATGGGGATGAGGTAGGTAGTTGGTTGGATGGCCTATTTACAGATGGGCTGTGTACAGCTGCAGCGATCGGTAGGCTGCTCTGACAGCTGATGCTTAAAGTTAGTGAGGGAGATATAAGTCTCCAACTTCAGTGATTTTTGCAATTCATTCCAGTCATTGGCTGCAGAGAACTGGAAGGAAAGGCAGCCTAAAGAGGTGTTGGCTTTGGGGGTGACCAGTGAAATATGCCTGCTGGAGCGCGTGATCCGGGTGGGTATTGCTATGGTGACCAGTGAGCTGAGATAGGCGGAGCTTTACCTAGCAAAGACTTATAGATGACCTGGAGCCAGTGGGTTTGGCGACGAATATGTAGTGAGGACCAGCCAACGAGAGCATACAGGTCGCAGTGGTGGGTAGTATATGGGGCTTTGGTGACAAAATGGATGGCACTGTGATAGACTGCATCCAATTTGATGAGTAGAGTGTTGGAGGCTATTTTGTAAATGACATCGCCGCAGTCAAGGATCGGTAGGATAGTCAGTTTTACGAGGGTATGTTTGGCAGCATGAGTGAAGGAGGCTTTGTTGCAAAATAGGAAGCCGATTTTAGATTTGATTTTGGATTGGAGATGCTTAATATGAGTCTGGAAGGAGAGTTTCCAGTCTAGCCAGACACCTAGGTATTTATAGTTGTCCCCATATTCTAAGTCAGAACCATACAGAGTAGTGATGCTAGACGGGCGGGCGGGTGCGGGCAGCGATCGGTTGAAGAGCATGCATTTCATTTTACTAGCATTTAAGAGCAGTTGTAGGCCATGAAAGGAGTGTTTTATGGCATTGAAGTTCGTTTGGAGGTTTGTCAACACAGTGTCCAAAGAAGGGCCAGATGTATACAGAATGGTGTCGTCTGTGTAGAGGTGGATCAAAGAATCACCCGCAGCAAGAGCGACATCATTGATATATTCAGAGAAAAGAGTCAGCCCGAGAATTGAACCCTGTGGCACCCCCATAGAGACTGCCAGAGGTCCAGACAACAGGCCCTCCGATTTGACACACTGAACTCTATCTGAGAAGTAGTTAGTGAACCAGGCAAGGCAGTCATTTGAGAAACCAAGGCTGTTGAGTCTGCCGATAAGAATACAGTGATTAACAGAGTCGAAAGCCTTAGCAAGGTCGATGAAGATGGCTGCACAGTACTGTCTTTTATCGATGGCGGTTATGATATCGTTTAGGACCTTGAGTGTGGCTGAGGTGCACCCATGACCTGCTCGGAAACCGGATTCCATAGCGGAGAAGGTACGGTGGGATTCGAAATGGTCGGTGATCTGTTTGTTCACTTTGCTTTTGAAGACCTTAGAAAGGCAGGGTAGGATAGATATAGGTCTGTAGCAGTTTGGGTCTAGAGTGTCTCCCCCTTTGAAGAGAGGGATGACCGCGGCCGCTTTCCAATCTTTAGGAATCTCAGACGATACGAAAGAGAGGTTGAACAGACTAGTAATAGGGGTTGTAACAGTGGCGGCAGATAATTTTAGGAACAGAGGGTCCAGATTGTCTAGCCCAGCTGATTTGTAGGGATCCAGATTTTGCAGCTCTATCAGAACATCAGCTGTCTGGATTTGGGTGAAGGAGAAGTGTGGGGGGGGGGGGGGGGGGGGGGGGGCTTGGGCCAGTTGCTGCGGGGGGTGCAGAGCTGTTGGCCGGGGTTGGGGTAGCCAGATGGAAAGCATGGCCAGCCGTAGAGAAATGCTTATTGAAATTCTTGATTATTGTGGATTTATCGGTGGTGACAGTGTTTCCTAGCCTCAGTGTAGTGGGCAGCTGGGAGGTGGTGCTCTTATTCTCCATGGACTTTACAGTGTCCCAAAACTTTTTGGAATTAGTGCTGCAGGATGCAAATTTATGTTTGAAAAAGCTAGCCTATGCTTTCCTAACTGACTGTGTATATTGGTTCCTGACTTCCCTGAAAAGCTGCATATCGCGGGGACTATTCGATGCTAGTGCAGTACGCCACAGGATGTTTTTGTGCTGGTCAAGGGCAGTCAAGTCTGGAGTGAACCAAGGGCTGTATCTGTTCTTAGTTCAACATTTTTTGAAAGGGGCATGCTTATTTATGATGGTGAGGAAATTACTTTTAAAGAACAACCAGGCATCCTCTACTGACGCGATGAGGTCAATATCCTTCCAGGATACCCGGGCCAGGTCGATTAGAAAGGCCTGCTCGCAGAAGTGTTTTAGGGAGCGTTTGACAGTGATGAGGGGTGGTTTGACCGTGGACCCATAACGGACGCAGGCAATGAGGCAGTGACCGCTGAGATCCTGGTTGAAAACAGCAGAGGTGAATTTACGGATTTAGGGTTGTACCTGGTAGGTTCCTTAATAATTTGTGTGAGATTGAGGGCAACTAGCTTAGATTGTAGGACGGCCGGGGTGATCTACTTAGTGGGGATTGTTATTACAGGGCTTACTGTATCTGACACACACACACACACTATACCATCTCATCTCTCCTCCTCGCCACCTGTGGATATGTACGGCGATTAAAGCTGCTTTCGTTTCCACCTCTTTCTTTCCCTTTTACTGAAAGAATAAATCTCCTCACTTTAAGCCACCCCATAGGCCTTTTGGGCATTGAAGCCTGCATCCGCTCTCATTTCCCATAGCCCACTGCTCCCATAGCTGTTTGATAGTTTGGGAGGAAATGGAGCCAATTCAGTTGACGGGATATGTTTGAGAGCCATCGATACACCCCATGTGTGGCTCAGCCTACACACCTCGGTGTGGTGTGGTGTAACTAAGGCCTAAATTAAAACCGTAGTGCTGAAAATCCGCTTTATTGTGCGATTGGCAAATAAAGGCAATGTTCCAGCGGTCGTGGAGACTACATTCAAGGTAAACGCTGCAAATGTCGGCTCAATCGGAAATTACCTTTACATGTGAACAGTGCTACAAGGCAGATATTTTGAGCCCTAAACCTAGAGCCATAGGGGATTTAATAAGAGTAAATTGCTGACGGTAATCCATGCCTCATACCTCGCTTCACTGTAGGGTGTTGGGGGGGGATTGAGCCCACCGGAAAGAATACTGCACATTTTAGCAGTCAAATCATTTTTAGATCTGTCAGCAGGTGGGAGAAAGTGTGGTCTTTTTCCTTTTATCCAGATTAAAACCTCTCACTTTCAGCTAATTGAAAATGGAACCTTTTTCAAAATATTGTCTTTTCTAAAACAAGCCATACAAAGCTGGTTGCAATTCCAGTTTTATTCTCTAGAAAAGAAAGAACAATTTTTTTTTATTATTATGTTGTTTAATTCAAATATACTAATTGATTAAAAAAATATATATTTATAAAAAAATAAAAAATAAAATGAATTATCTTTGTTAATGATATTATGAATAGGAAAGGTGGAGTTATGTCACATGTGCAGTTACCAAACATATATGAAATGTTTGCTTTATTCAAAATTACAACCAACTGATTGCAGAATTAACGTAAAAATGGAGGAGGCAAGTGGAAGGGGGAGAAGGTAGGAAACTTGTTTGTTTGCCCTTTTATTAAAGACCAAAATAAATAAATAAAAATATATCAGTTTTAATTGAGGGCCAAAATGTTGACCCCGTGCCATACAGGTTGCAAAATAGTTGGAACAAGATTTTCGATATGCCTTTTCCATGGCACATGGTTTATGAAATGATATACAAAACAACGCTTGATTCAAAAGTTTCTCAATTTAAATTATTACACAAAATTCTTGCCACAAACAGAATGTTTTTGTTGTTGTTGTACTTTTACCCCTTTTTCACGAGATCCATGCATCCTCCAAAACACAAGCCTGCCAAGCCGCACTGCTCGCTTAACCTGGACGCCAGCCACACCAATGTGTCAGGAAGTGAAAGTGATAGGTGGGATGGACTGAGAGTAGCTGAGGGGTGGGGTTAAGGTGATTCGGATGGACTGAGAGTAGCTGAGGGGTGGGGTTAAGGTGATAGGTGGGATGGACTGAGAGTAGCTGAGGGGTGGGGTTAAGGTGATAGGTGGGATGGACTGAGAGTAGCTGAGGGGTGGGGTTAAGGTGATAGGTGGGATGGACTGAGAGTAGCTGAGGGGTGGGGTTAAGGTGATAGGTGGGATGGACTGAGAGTAGCTGAGGGGTGGGGTTAAGGTGATAGGTGGGATGGACTGAGAGTAGCTGAGGGGTGGGGTTAAGGTGATAGGTGGGATGGACTGAGAGTAGCTGAGGGGTGGGGTTAAAGTGATAGGTGATAGAAATGTCCCAAATGGCACCGTAATTTCTAAGAACGTAGCACAAGCATTTCGCTACACTCACATTAACATTTGATAACCATGTGTATGTGACCAATAACATTTGATTTGATTTGAATTTCTAAGAACGTAGCACAATTCTTGCTTGAGAAATTGCTCTTTGATAAAAAGCTTTTTTTCTCCTTTCTTTTTGACCATTTTGAATTCAAAACGGTCACAGTAAGGTACTCCATTGTTACCCAGAAATAATTTACTGTATAATAACGGCTGCATTGGATCTTCAAGGCTGACAAAATGAGTCATGTATTGTTCCACAACATAAATGACACCACAGTTTCCAAATGCATTCCCCAGCCTTTGCTTGTGTCACGCTAGAAGATGTTAAGACTAGCCTTCACTTTGTGGACATGAACATTGATTTTTAGTCCAGGACAATGCTTAATCTGTGTCCGGGAAACCGGCCCCTGGTGTTTTTCATCGACTCTAAGCAAAATGTTCCCATTAAATATTTCTGTAGTGTTGAATTCCCCTCCCCATCCAGTGCCATTGATCTGCGTTGTAGCCTTTCTCATGCTGAATAGACAAATGCAATCCATAGCCCCAGCCCTTCTCTCTACCTACACCCCCATCCCAGCCCTCTCTACCTACCCCCAGCCCTACTCTCTTCCTACCCCCCCATCCCCAGCCCTACTCTCTCCCCCCCATCCTAGCCATCTCTGGCCCTACTCTCTTCCTACCCCCCCATCCCCAGCCCTACTCTCTACCTCCCCCATTCCCAGCCCTACTCTCGTCCTACCCCCCATCCCCAGCCCTACCTACTCTCTACCCCCCCCCCCCCATCCTAGCCATACCTGGCCCATCTCTCTTCCTACCCCCATCCCTGGCCCTTCTCTCTTCCCCCCCATCCTAGCCATCCCTGACCCTCCTCTCTACCCACCCCCCCCATCCTAGCCATCCCTGGCCCTCCTCTCTACCCACCCCATCCTAGCCATCCCTGGCCCTTCTCTCTTCCTATCCCCCATCCCAGCCATCCCTGGCCGTTCTCTCTACCCACCCCATCCTAGCCATCCCTGGCCCTTCTCTCTTCCTATCCCCCATCCCAGCCATCCCTGGCCGTTCTCTCTACCCACCCCATCCTAGCCATCCCTGGCCCTTCTCTCTTCCTATCCCCCATCCCAGCCATCCCTGGCCCTTCTCTCTACCCACCCCATCCTAGCCATCCCTGGCCCTCCTCTCTACCCACCCCATCCTAGCCATCCCTGGCCCTTCTCTCTACCCACCCCATCCTAGCCATCCCTGGCCCTTCTCTCTTCCTATCCCCCATCCCAGCCATCCCTGGCCGTTCTCTCTACCCACCCCATCCTAGCCATCCCTGGCCCTTCTCTCTTCCTATCCCCCATCCCAGCCATCCCTGGCCGTTCTCTCTACCTACCCCCATCCTAGCCATCCCTGGCCCTTCTCTCTTCCTATCCCCCATCCCAGCCATCCCTGGCCCTTCTCTCTACCTACCCCCATCCTAGCCATCCCTAGCCCTCCTCTCTACCTACCCCCCATCCCAGCCATCCCTGGCCCTCCTCTCTTCCTACCTCCCATCCCAGCCATCCCTGGCCCTCCTCTCTTCCTACCTCCCATCCCAGCCATCCCTGGCCCTCCTCTCTAGCCACCCCTCCATCCAGCCATCCCTGGCCCTCCCGCTCCTCAGAAGCTCCAGCCCCACTCAACCTAAGCTGCCTCAGAGAACCAGCAGTCCCTGTGTCTCCACTCTTCACCACAAACCCCAGACATCGACACATTCTGATCCCATTCCCGAGTTCCCTTGGCTGGGTTTGGTGGCCTCGCTTACCCCCTCTCTGCCTGGAGGACCAGCATGCAGACATGATGTAATGCAGAGGTGGTCTAAGATTAAAACAACATACTAAGCTATACACAGCACCGTATGGGACCATTTTCCAACTCTTTATTGTGCCAGTGTTTCAACCCAAGAATAAACCCATTTAAGAGCATAAATATTGACTTAAAATTCTTTTTCTGGACATCCAGAAACTGCAAAGCCACTGTCTTGGTTGCATGTTCGGACTATTCAGCATTTCTTCAGTTTCTGCAAATGGCATGGATCAATAAAATACAAGTCAAAAGTTACGTGGAACACCTAGCTGAATGTTAAACACAAAATAGAGAGCAGTGACAGTATGGTCCATTAACTCATCATTATTCTTGTATCAAGGCCAGTTTGTCGCTTCTATTGAAGGAAATCAGTGCTAAATTCCTTGTAAACATTACATAGTTCCCTTGGGCTGAAACCAATTATTATAATTTTTTATTCGCATTCAATCACAGTAAATATCTACATTCTTATGAGATACATAAAGGGCGGCTGAACCAAAAAAAGACTACTTCTCTGGTTGAAAATGGCCTATGTGGCGTCAATAGGCTCCCGAATGGCGCAGTGGTCTAAGACACTGCATCTCAGTGCAAGAGATGTCACTGCAGTACCCAGTTCAAATCCAGGCTGCACCACATCTGACCATGATTGGGGGTCCAGTCACGGGTGGCGCAAAATTGGCCCAGTGTCATCCGAGGTAGGCTCTAAATAAGAATTTGTTCTTAACTGACTTGCCCAGTTAAAACATTTTTTTTTTAAAGATAATAGTCAGAAACATCTGTAGTCCTAAAACGAACAATGTTTTTTAAAAGTAAGATACATTTAGACATAATATTAGTATTTTCCAAAAACAGTATTTTGTGAGATTTAACGATTCGAAGATGTCGCTGTTTTCATTGGGTTGGATTAAGATTTCAGTCATGCCCACATGCCCACAAAACACGGGAACACGGGAAATGGCAGCACCCAAATCAATCAAATCACAGCCGCATCCAATCATAGCAGCAGAATCAACCCACAGCCCGCACGTTTCTTTACAGATAGCAGAACTGCCCAATTGAGTCATTAGCACACAGCGCCTCTCGACTTCGGGGTTTGATTGACATGAGACAATGAACCAGACATGGCTACAATACATCGTCCCCAACGTTATGTTAAAGAACCAGACATGGCTACAATACATCGTCCTCAACGTTATGTTAAAGAACCAGACATGGCTACAATACATCGTCCCCAACGTTATGTTAAAGAACCAGACATGGCTACAATACATCGTCCTCAACGTTATGTTAAAGAACCAGACATGGCTACAATACATCGTCCCCAACGTTATGTTAAAGAACCAGACATGGCTACAATACATCGTCCTCAACGTTATGTTAAAGAACCAGACATGGCTACAATACATCGTCCTCAACGTTATGTTAAAGAACCAGACATGGCTACAATACATCGTCCCCAACGTTATGTTAAAGAACCAGACATGGCTACAATACATCGTCCTCAACGTTATGTTAAAGAACCAGACATGGCTACAATACATCGTCCCCAACGTTATGTTAAAGAACCAGACATGGCTACAATACATCGTCCCCAACGTTATGTTAAAGAACCAGACATGGCTACAATACATCGTCCCCAACGTTATGTTAAAGAACCAGACATGGCTACAATACATCGTCCCCAACGTTATGTTAAAGAACCAGACATGGCTACAATACTTCGTCCCCAACGTTATGTTAAAGAACCAGACATGGCTACAATACATCGTCCTCAACGTTATGTTAAAGAACCAGACATGGCTACAATACATCGTCCCCAACGTTATGTTAAAGAACCAGACATGGCTACAATACATCGTCCTCAACGTTATGTTAAAGAACCAGACATGGCTACAATACATCGTCCTCAACGTTATGTTAAAGAACCAGACATGGCTACAATACATCGTCCCCAACGTTATGTTAAAGAACCAGACATGGCTACAATACATCGTCCTCAACGTTATGTTAAAGAACCAGACATGGCTACAATACATCGTCCCCAACGTTATGTTAAAGAACCAGACATGGCTACAATATATCGTCCTCAACGTTATGTTAAAGAACCAGACATGGCTACAATACATCGTCCCCAACGTTATGTTAAAGAACCAGACATGGCTACAATACATCGTCCCCAACGTTATGTTAAAGAACCAGACATGGCTACAATACATCGTCCTCAACGTTATGTTAAAGAACCAGACATGGCTACAATACATCGTCCTCAACGTTATGTTAAAGAACCAGACATGGCTACAATACATTGTCCTCAACGTTATGTTAAAGAACCAGACATGGCTACAATATATCGTCCCCAACGTTATGTTAAAGAACCAGACATGGCTACAATACATCGTCCCCAACGTTATGTTAAAGAACCAGACATGGCTACAATACATCGTCCCCAACGTTATGTTAAAGAACCAGACATGGCTACAATACATCGTCCTCAACGTTATGTTAAAGAACCAGACATGGCTACAATACATCGTCCTCAACGTTATGTTAAAGAACCAGACATGGCTACAATACATCGTCCTCAACGTTATGTTAAAGAACCAGACATGGCTACAATACATCGTCCCCAACGTTATGTTAAAGAACCAGACATGGCTACAATACATCGTCCTCAACGTTATGTTAAAGAACCAGACATGGCTACAATACATCGTCCTCAACGTTATGTTAAAGAACCAGACATGGCTACAATACATGGTCCCCAACGTTATGTTAAAGAACCAGACATGGCTACAATACATCGTCCCCAACGTTATGTTAAAGAACCAGACATGGCTACAATACATCGTCCTCAACGTTATGTTAAAGAACCAGACATGGCTACAATACATCGTCCTCAACGTTATGTTAAAGAACCAGACATGGCTACAATACATCGTCCTCAACGTTATGTTAAAGAACCAGACATGGCTACAATACATCGTCCCCAACGTTATGTTAAAGAACCAGACATGGCTACAATATATCGTCCCCAACGTTATGTTAAAGAACCAGACATGGCTACAATATATCGTCCCCAACGTTATGTTAAAGAACCAGACATGGCTACAATACATCGTCCCCAACGTTATGTTAAAGAACCAGACATGGCTACAATACATCGTCCTCAACGTTATGTTAAAGAACCAGACATGGCTACAATACATCGTCCCCAACGTTATGTTAAAGAACCAGACATGGCTACAATACATCGTCCCCAACGTTATGTTAAAGAACCAGACATGGCTACAATACATCGTCCCCAACGTTATGTTAAAGAACCAGACATGGCTACAATACATCGTCCTCAACGTTATGTTAAAGAACCAGACATGGCTACAATACATCGTCCTCAACGTTATGTTAAAGAACCAGACATGGCTACAATATATCGTCCTCAACGTTATGTTAAAGAACCAGACATGGCTACAATACATCGTCCTCAACGTTATGTTAAAGAACCAGACATGGCTACAATACATCGTCCCCAACGTTATGTTAAAGAACCAGACATGGCTACAATACATCGTCCTCAACGTTATGTTAAAGAACCAGACATGGCTACAATACATCGTCCTCAACGTTATGTTAAAGAACCAGACATGGCTACAATACATCGTCCTCAACGTTATGTTAAAGAACCAGACATGGCTACAATACATCGTCCCCAACGTTATGTTAAAGAACCAGACATGGCTACAATACATCGTCCCCAACGTTATGTTAAAGAACCAGACATGGCTACAATATATCGTCCCCAACGTTATGTTAAAGAACCAGACATGTTCTTTATAAATGTTGCTAGTTCGAATCCCCTAGCCAGCAAGGTGTAAAATCTGTCGATGTGCCCTTGAGCAAGGCACTTAACCCTAATAGCTCCAGGGTTGCCGTTGATAATGACTGACCCTGGCTGTGACCCCACTCTCCAAGGGTGTTTCATGGAGAGTTGGGATAAGCAAAAAACACATTTCCAATTCACACATGCGTATTAACACAGACTTGTACATGTGTGAAATAGGACAAATATAACAACCCACCTAATTATTATTTTTATTATTATTATTATTATTTCAACTGTCATTCCTTTAGCCAGTCACAGTCAACTGCAGAGATAATCAACTACAGAGATAATCAACTACAGAGAACGCAACTACAGAGATAACTACAGAGATACTCAACTACAGCAGTGGCGGTTCTAGACCATTTCAACTGGGGGGGCCAAGCTGGGGCCAGTTGTACTGTTAGTGCTACAGAGAACTCAACTACAGAGATAATCTACTACAGAGAACTCAACTACAGAGATAACTACAGAGATAACTCAACTACAAAGATAACAGCCACAGAGATAATCAACTACAGAGATAATCAACTACAGAGATAATCAGCTACAGAGATAATCAGCTACAGAGATAATCAACTACAGCGATAACTCAACTACAGAGATAATCAACTACAGAGATAATCAACTACAGAGAAAATCAACTGCAGAGATAACTCAACTGCGGTGAGTGAAGAGGAACAAACAACCATAACTGCCAGGGAAGGATATAACAAACATCAAACACACCCACATCAAACCACACCCCCACGACGCAAATCTTTTTTTTTGTTCTTAATGAGGACAAAAACCCTGGTGAAATCAATGAGTCCCGTCCCGTCCCGTCCCCCCCCCCCCCACCTCCCCTTTTAGCGCAATGGTCCTCGGAGACTAGATCGCTAAGAAAATATCGACTTTAGATCAAAGCTGCCCATACAAGCAGTGCACAAGGTCTCTGATGGAGGAGAGGGCTTTTATGCAGCACAATGTGAGTGTGTATTTATGACCACACCTTTTAGAGCCACATGGAAAAACCCGGAAGGGACGGTCCAAAATAAATGTTACACCACTAAAAATAATCATTTTTATAAGATGGGACATTCTCTGGATGTCTTTCTCTTGACAAAATGCTATGTCATTTCTGCTGGCTTCGATATAGCTCAGCACTTACTGTCAGTGCACTGTTACAATGTATCCTATAGTTTCCTATTTACCGTGTGTGTGTGTGTGTGTGTGTGTGTGTGTGTGGTTTAGGACATGTGTGGTTTATATGACCTTTGAGCAATGAATTCAGACTGCATTGAAATACCGTGCCTTGAGATCATAATACGTATTCCCACTGTAGCTGTGGAGATGAATCATAAATCCTTTGATGACCCCTTAATCTTTCTCTAAAAACATCTATTCTGAGTTACTGTACATTGTGGATTCTCCTCAGATGGATCAAGAGGTCCTTGTTGAAAACTGATGTAAAATGCAAATGCCTTATAATGACACAAAAGATAAGAAAATTACAATTACAGTGCCTTCAGAAATTATTCATTAATTTCAAATGGATTAAATTTAGGTTTTTGGTCACTGGCTTACATACAATACCCCATAACGTTAAAGTGGAATTATGTTTTTCCAATTTTTTTATAAATGAATTCAACTTGAAAAGTTGAAATGTCTTGAGTCAATAAGTATTCAACCCCTTTGTTATGGCAAGCCTAAATAAATTCAGGAGTAAAAATGTGCTTAACAAGTCACATAATAAGTTGCATGGACTCACTCTGTGTGTTTAATAGTGTTTAACGTGATTTTTGAATGACTACCTCATCTCTGTACCCCACACATACAATTATCTGTAAGTTCCCTCAGTCGAGCAGGTGACTTTAAAACATTTATAGAGTTTAATGGTTGTGCCAGGAGAAAACTGAGGATGGATCAACAACATTGTATACTGCTCAAAAAAATAAAGGGAATACTTAAATGAAAGAAATAATCTTATTAAATACTTTTTTCTTTACATAGTTGAATGTGCTGACAACAAAATCACACAAAAATAATCAATGGAAATCCAATTTATCAACCCATGGAGGTCTGGATTTGGAGTCACACTCAAAATTAAAGTGGAAAACCACACTACAGGCTGATCCAACTTTGATGTAATGTCCTTAAAACAACTCAAAATGAGGCTCAGTAGTGTGTGTGGCCTCCACGTGCCCGTATGACCTCCCTACAACGCCTGGGCATGCTCCTGATGAGGTGGCGGATGGTCTCCTGAGGGATCTCCTCCCAGACCTGGACTAAAGCATCCTCCAACTCCTGGACAGTCTGTGGTGCAACGTGGCGTTGGTGGATGGAGCGAGACATGATGTCCCAGATGTGCTCAATTAGATTCAGGTCTGGGGAACGGGCGGGCCAGTCCATAGCATCAATGCCTTCCTCTTGCAGGAACTGCTGACACACTCCAGCCACATGAGGTCTAGCATTGTCTTGCATTAGGAGGAACCCAGGGCCAACCGCACCAGCATATGGTCTCACAAGGGGTCTGAGGATCTCATCTCGGTACCTAATGGCAGTCAGGCTACCTCTGGCGAGCACATGGAGGCCCCCCAAAGAAATGCCACCCCACACCATGACTGACCCACCCCCAAACCGGTCATGCTGGAGGATGTTGCAGGCAGCAGAACGTTCTCCACGGCGTCTCCAGACTCTGTCACGTCTGTCACGTGCTCAGTGTGAACCTGCTTTCATCTGTGAAGAGCACAGGGCGCCAGTGGCGAATTTGCCAATCTTGGTGTTCTCTGGCAAATGCCAAACGTCCTGCACGGTGTTGGGCTGTAAGCACAACCCCCACCTGTGGACGTCGGGCCCTCATACCACCCTCATGGAGTCTGTTTCTGACCGTTTGAGCAGACACATGCACATTTGTGGCCTGCTGGAGGTCATTTTGCAGGGCTCTGGCAGTGCTCCTCTTGCTCCTCCTTGCACAAAGGCGGAGGTAGCGGTCCTGCTGCTGGGTTGTTTCCCTCCTACGGCCTCCTCCACGTCTCCTGATGTACTGGCCTGTCTCCTGGTAGCGCCTCCATGCTCTGGACACTACGCTGACAGACACAGCAAACCTTCTTGCCACAGCTCGCATTGATGTGCCATCCTGGATGAGCTGCACTACCTGAGCCACTTGTGTGGGTTGTAGACTCCGTCTCATGCTACCACTAGAGTGAAAGCACCGCCAGCATTCAAAAGTGACCAAAACATCAGCCAGGAAGCATAGGAACTGAGAAGTGGTCTGTGGTCCCCACCTGCAGAACCACTCCTTTATTGGGGGTGTCTTGCTAATTGCCTATAATTTCCATCTGTTGTCTATTCCATTTGCACAACAGCATGTGAAATTTATTGTCAATCAGTGTTGCTTCCTAAGTGGACAGTTTGATTTCACAGAAGTGTGATTGACTTGGAGTTACATTGTGTTGTTTAAGTGTTCCCTTTATTTTTTTGAGCAGTGTAGTTACTCCACAATACCTTAACCTTATTAACCGAGGGAAAAGAAGGAAGCCTGTACAGAATATAACATGCATCCTGTTTGCAACAAGGCACTAAAGTAATACTGCAAAAAATGTTGCAAAGCAATTCACTTTTTGTCCTGAATATGAAGTGTGATGTTTGGGGCAAATCCAACACAGATTGCTGAGTACTACTCTCCATATCTTCAAGCATAGTGGTGGCTGGATCATGTTATGGGTATGCTTTTAATCGTTAAGGACTGGGAGTTTTTCAGGATAAAAAATAAACGGAATGAAGCCAAGCACAGGCAAAATCCTAGAGGGAAACTTGGTTCAGTCTGCTTTCCACCAGACACTGGGAGATTAATTCACCTTTCAGCAGGACAATAACCTGAAACACTAGGCCAAATCTACACTGGAGTTGCTTACCAAGAAGCCAGTGAATGTTTCTGAGTGGCCGAGTTACAGTTTTGACTTACCGTAATTTCCGGACTATTGAGCGCACCTGAATATAAGCCGCACCCACTGAATTTAAAAATTTTTTTCATTTTGAACATAAATAAGCCGCACATGTCTATAAGCCACAGGTGCCTACCGGTACATTGAAACAAATGAACTTTACACAGGCTTTAACAAAACACGGCTTGTAACAAAAACAAATAGGCTTTAACGAAACACGGCTTGTAACAAAAAATAAAAAATTAGCAGTAAACAGTAGCCTACCAAGAAAGTCATTGGTCACTATCTTCCTCCTCCTGTGCACTGAAACCACTGAAGTCATCTCCTTCGGTGTCGGAGTTGAATAGCCTCAGAATTGCTTCATCCGATATTGGATCGTTTTCATTGTCGCTCTCGTCACTGTTTGTGACCTTAACCCGTTCGGCAATTTCATTGGTCTAATGAAAGCTTCATGCCGCCAAAAAACTGAGCACGTCACAGAATGTGTTTTAAAAAAAAAAAAAAAAAAAAATTGAAAGCGGGAAAAATCCATATATTAGCCGCGTCATTGTTTAAGCCGCGAGGTTCAAAGCGTGGGAAAAAAGTTGCGGCTTATAGTCCGGAATTTACGGTAAATCTACTTGAATATCTATGGCAAGACCAAATGATTGTCTAGCAATGATCAACAACCAATTTAACAGAGCTTGAAGAATTACAATAATCCATTTTAAAATCAGGCTGTAACACAAACAAAATGTGGAATAATATTACAAAACGTTTATGGACCACATTACCGTATGTAATTAAATAGTTAATGAAATTATAAAAAATTTAAAAACCTTACTGACCTTACAGTCTCAAACCCCTGGCCATCCTAGTATTGTGTTCAACAGCTCATTTTTATCTGATAAAGATACACAAGTAAGTGAATAATATTATTATCATGACTTATCAGTAAAGAAATACATCTTTCCCTCCATCCTCATTGGATTTAGTCACCTGACAAGTCTGGATGGGTGAAAGCATTTGAGTAGTACTAGAAACATCTCATATGTGTGTGAAGGTGGAAGGACTCCACAGAGTAACTCAACTCACCTATTACTGTACCTGAAGTAATAATGAAGTCATCATCTTATTTATTCTGACATGAATTCTTGTCACTAGGTGTTAAGAGCCTGGTCTGGTCCCAACTCCTATGTCATTGTCATTGTTTGTTGTGACAAAGACCGTAGGAGTTGGCAAGGTAGAACAAACAGAATCTGGGACCAGGCTAGTTTGAAAAAGGGCCCATTATAGTCCAACGTTGTCGTGTGTGTGTGACGTCACAGGACCCAGGTTTGACTGACCTCTAACCTCTGCGGAGAACTGGGCGGAGTGACGCGTCACAAACAGCTGCAGCTGATGGTCCAGGTCACATGACTTGAGGCTGACATCCCAGGAGCGGATCCCTGGTATAACAAGACAGAAGAAGAGGGTAATGTTACATTAAAGGATAAGTTGGCTATTTAAAACCCTTACTGTTTTATGGTTTCTTATCCTGATAGTAGTACATGGGCCAGAAGAAACTGTAATGCATTGTTAACTTTTCTTTAAACAGCCACTACTAACTTCAATGGACGTGATGAGGGCAACTGTTCAACAGTGGCCCATCCTGTACTTTCGTGGCGATAAACCATTTAAAATGAATTTATAAAATACTAAACTTCCATTTTAGTATTTCTCATTATCTGCAGATCTTGTGCAAGGGCACATGGATAGGAAGTCGGAGCAAGGAAATTGGAAAACAACCAACGTCTTTTAAATCTCTATATCTGTATTATTTTAAATATTTCAGTGGGAAATGTTCCTTAATTTCTCCAAGATGTAATTTAACCCCAGTTGATACTGTATGTAATTGGAATGAATAAAAGTTGGTCCAGACAGCTATTATGTTTTCTATAATATGGAAAAAATATATATATATTTTTTTACAAATGTACCGGACTAGAACATTGGTCAATTAGTTAAGGAACAGAGTTTACCTCAAAATAACTGTCAGAATCATGATGAGATTACAATAATAGGGCATTATAATGGGGGTCATATGATTATGACAAGGCTTACAATATAACTGCATTGTAACATGTTATACAGACACACTGATTATTAAGGAGCAACAGGTTTAGTACAAGCTGAACATTTCTAAGCCATGTTCCGGGGGGGGGGGGGGGGGTGGTCATACATGTTATAACAAGTCTTACAATGCATTACAACTGCATCATAACACATTATACCTGGATTTAAAGTAACGTATTACCAGAACAGGCACACTGATTAAAGAGCAAGCAAAACAATTCTCATTAATGTTCCAGTCAACTTCCTCGTTTCCAACCCCACAATAGAGAGAGCCTTTGTCAGATTGGATTCGAGTGAAGATTCTCATGAGTTCAGAGAGAAACCTGCATCAGATGTCATTCAACAGGGCCTTAACCGCAGGAGAAGCCTGTCTCTGATCCTATTCAACAGGGCCTTAACCGCAGGAGAAGCCTGTCTCTGATCCTATTCAACAGGGCCTTTAGCCGCAGGAGAAGCCTGTAGCCTGTCTCTGATCCTATTCAACAGGGCCTTTAGCTGCAGGAGAAGCCTGTCTCTGATCCTATTCAACAGGGCCTTTAGCTGCAGGAGAAGCCTGTCTCTGATCCTATTCAACAGGGCCTTAACCGCGATAGAAGCCTGTCTCTGATCCTATTCAACAGGGCCTTTAGCCGCAGGAGAAGCCTGTAGCCTGTCTCTGATCCTATTCAACAGGGCCTTTAGCTGCAGGAGAAGCCTGTCTCTGATCCTATTCAACAGGGCCTTAACCGCGATAGAAGCCTGTCTCTGATCCTATTCAACAGGGCCTTTAGCTGCAGGAGAAGCCTGTCTCTGATCCTATTCGACAGGGCCTTTAGCTGCAGGAGAAGCCTGTCTCTGATCCTATTCGACAGGGCCTTTAGCTGCAGGAGAAGCCTGTCTCTGATCCTATTCAACAGGGCCTTTAGCTGCAGGAGAAGCCTGTCTCTGATCCTATTCAACAGGGCCTTTAGCTGCAGGAGAAGCCTGTCTCTGATCCTATTCGACAGGGCCTTTAGCTGCAGGAGAAGCCTGTCTCTGATCCTATTCGACAGGGCCTTTAGCTGCAGGAGAAGCCTGTCTCTGATCCTATTCGACAGGGCCTTTAGCTGCAGGAGAAGCCTGTCTCTGATCCTATTCAACAGGGCCTTTAGCTGCAGGAGAAGCCTGTCTCTGATCCTATTCAACAGGGCCTTTAGCTGCAGGAGAAGCCTGTCTCTGATCCTATTCGACAGGGCCTTTAGCTGCAGGAGAAGCCTGTCTCTGATCCTATTCAACAGGGCCTTTAGCTGCAGGAGAAGCCTGTCTCTGATCCTATTCGACAGGGCCTTTAGCTGCAGGAGAAGCCTGTCTCTGATCCTATTCAACAGGGCCTTTAGCCGCAGGAGAAGCCTGTCTCTGATCCTATTCGCTGGTAGATACTCTGTCTGGGATAGGAGATGAATATCACTTCCTTATCCTCCACCCCCTTATCCTCCTATCTCCCCATGCCTCAATAAGAAGAGGATGACTGTACTTAGGTCATTTTGTATTTTTTCCAGCCTCTGTTTTGCTTCACTGAGAGAGAGAGAGAGAGAGAGAGAGAGAGAGAGAGAGAGAGAGAGAGAGAGAGAGAGAGAGAGAGAGGAGAGAGAGAGAGAGAGAGAGAGAGAGAGAGAGAGAGAGAGAGAGAGAGAGAGAGAGAGAGAGAGAGAGAGAGAGAGAGAGAGAGAGAGAGAGAGAGAGCGAGAGAGAGAGAGAAATGATCCCGTTGCAGACGACTACGGCCTATTCTCAGAAATGCTGAGTCACTGATATTAATTCTGGCAAAGGCCTCAATGCTCCTTGCTCAAATTGGGATTTTGTGTTTGGACTGACAAAACCCTTGTCAAAGACGTGACAATTGCATCGATCATTATGACAGACAACTTGACATGTTTTGACATGTCTAAAATGTAATTTCCTGGACTGGTGGAAGGTGAGATAAGATAGTGGGTATCCGTCTTTCAATACCTAACTCATAGGAGGTGTGTGTGTGTGTGTGTGTGTGTGTGTGTGTGTGTGTGTGTGTGTGTGTGTGTGTGTGTGTGTGTGTGTGTGTGTGTGTGTGAGATCGCTCAATTGTCGTAGGAAAACTGTGTTCAGGAGAGCTCTCATACCACCCTGCATCCCACTGCTGGCTTGCTTCTGAAACTAAGCAGGGTTGGTCCTGGTCAGTCCCTGGATAGGAGACCACATGCTGCTGGAAGTGGTGTTGGAGGCACTCTTTCCTCTAGTCTAAAAAAATGCCCCAGGGCAGTGATTGGGAACATTGCCCGGTGTAAGGTGCTGTCTTTTGGATGGGATGTTAAACGGGTTTCCTGACTCTCTGAGGTCATTAAAGATCCCATGGCACTTATTGTAAGAGTAGGGGTGTTAACCCTGGTGTCCTGGCTAAATACTGTCACCTAATCATCCCCAGCTTCCAATTGGCTCATTCATCCCCCTCCTCTCCCCTGTAACTATTCCCCAGGTCATTGCTGTAAATGAGAATGTGTTCTCAGTCAACCTACCTGGTAAAATAAAGAGCCACCCACTGAATGACACTGCAGCTCAACAACTGATTGGCTCAAAGAGCCAATTAGCATCATTGAAGAGGTCCAGAGAAGTGGTTCATGAAAAACTCTTTACAGTAACTAATTTGCTTGTAATTTATGTCATACAAACTTATCAGACACCAATTCACCCAACTAGAAAATGATACCACTAAGTTAGTAACGGTCAACTAATTATTACAGTGCATTCGGGAAGCATTCAGACCCCTTCCCCTTTTCCACATTTTGTTACGTAACAGCCTTATTCTAAAATGGATTAAATAAAACATGTTCCTCATCAATCTACACACAATACCCCATAATGACAAAGCGAAAACAGGTTACTAGAATTTTTAGCAAATGTATTAAAAATAAAAAACGTATTCCTGTTTTGGTACCCTTCCCCAGATCTGTGCCTCGAACATAAGTATTCAGACCCTTTGCTATGAGACTCGAAAATTGAGCTCAGGTGCATCCTGTTTCCATTGATCATCCTTGAGATGTTTCTACAACTTGATTGGAGTCCACCTGTGGTAAATTCAATTGATTGGACATGATTTGGAAAGGCAAACACCTGTCTATATAAGGTCCCACAGTTGACAGTGCATGTCAGAGCAAAAACCAAGCCATGAGGTCAAAGGAATTGTCAGTAGAGCTCCGAGACAGTTTTGTGTCGATGCACAGATCTGGGGAAGGGTACCAAAACATTTCTGCAGCATTGAAGTTCCCCAAGATCACAGTGGCCTCCATAATTCTTAAATGGAAGAAGTTTGGAACCACCAAGACTCTTCCTAGAGCTGGCCGCCCAGCCAAACTTAGCAATCGGGGGAGAAGGGCCTTGATCAGGGAGTTGATCAAGAACCCGATGGTCACTCTGACAGAGCTCCAGAGTTCTTCTGTGGAGATGGGAGAACCTTCCAGAAGGACAACTATCTCCGCAGCACTCCACCAATCAGGCCTTTATGGTAGAGTGCCACTCTTCAGTAAAAGGCACATGACAGCCCGCTTGGAGTTAGCCAAAAGGCACCTAAAGGACTCTCAGACCATGAGAAACAAGACCTGGCACAATCCCTACGGGGAAGCAGGGTGGTGGCAGCATCATGCTGTGTTGATGTTTTTCAGCGGCAGGGACTGGGAGACTAGTCAGGATTGAGGGAAAGATGAACGGAGCAAAGTACAGAAAGATCCTTGATGAATACCTGCTCCAGAGCGCACAGGACCTCAGACTGGGGCGAAGGTTCACCTTCCAACAGGACAACAACCCTAAGCATACAGCCAAGACAACACAGGAGTGGCTTCGGGACAAGTCTCTGAATGTCTTTTTTTTTTTTTTAATCTTTTTAATTTAACCTTTATTTAGCTAGGCAAGTCAGTTAAGAACAAATTCTTATTTACAATGACGGCCTACCAAAAGGCAAAAGGCCTCCTGCGGGGACGGGGGCTGGGATTAAAATGTTTAAATAAAATATAAATATAAATATAGGACAAAACACACATCACAACAAGAGAGACACCACAACACTACATAAAGAGAGACCTAAGACAACAACATAGCATGGCAGCAACACATAAAAACACAGCATGATAGCAACACAACATCGCAACAGCACAACATGCTAGCGACACAAAACATGGTGTCCATGATTGAGTCTTTGAATGAAGAAATGGAGACAAAACGGTCCAGTTTGAGTGTTTTTTGCAGCTCGTTTCAGTCGCTAGCTGCAGCGAACTGAAAAGATGAGCGACCCAGGGATGTTTGTGCTTTGGGTAACGGGTGTTGTATGTGGAGGATGAGGGCTGCAGTAGGTATCTCAGATAGGGGAGAGTGAGGCCTAAGTTACCTTCCTTGAGTGACCCAGACAAAGCCCAGACTTGAACCCGTTTGAACATCTCTGGAGAGACCTGAAAATAGCTGTGCAGCGACGCTCACCATCCAACCTGACAGAGTTTGACAGGATCTGCAGAGAAGAATGGGAGAAACTCCCCAAATACAAGTGTGCCAAGCTTGTAGCGTCATACCCAAGAAGACTCAAGGCTGTAATCGCTGCCAAAGGTGCTTCAACAAAGTACTAAGTAAAGGGTCTGAATACTTACATAAATGTGATATTTCCGTTTTTTATTTTGTATAAATTTGCTAAAAATTCAAAACCTGTTTTTGCTTTGTCATTATGGGGTGTTGTGTGTAGAGTGATGAGGAAAACAAATTTGTTAATCCATTTTAGAATAAGGCTGTAACGTAACTAAATTTGGATAAAGTCAAGGGGTCCGAATTCTTTCCGAATGCACTGTACATGCTTAGTAATACTTCAAACATGTTCGCCACATTCCCGAAGTGTTACCAAATGAATAATGCAGGACAAGTTCTGCACAGCACCCCTGTAAATCTATGTGGAGGGCACACACTGCCATACAAAAGGTGGTTGAGAAATCCTGTGAGGACGAAGGGTAGAAAATACAAAATGGGGACTATGTTCGCATCGTGTCCGAGGAGCGGAGAAAGCTGGGGGAGCCCACATTTTCAATTACACTGACAAGGGGTAATTTTCCATGCTGCTGTCTGCCTCACGTCTGCCTCTCTGCCTCTAGTTCTGGCTAAGCTAGTGTGTGAGCTAGGCTATATATCTTCTCCTGACACTTTGTTTTTTGTGGAACATGCCTGTAACCTACATCATAAGCTCATACAGAACATGTTTCAGACGTTTGATTAGTAAGTTATTCCCTATATCTCCTTGTGCCTGTTTTTTAACATGACATTTGCTGTTCCCTGAACTAGTCTATGTTCAGTGGTGTAGTGGAGGGTATACGCCGTATCAATTAATAGGGTTGATGGAACAGGTCGGAATGTTTCGCTTAACAGATCGGAATGTTTCGCCTTAACAGATCGGAACGTTTCGCTTAACAGGTCGGAATGTTTCGCTTAACAGATCGGAATGTTTCGCCTTAACAGATCGGAATGTTTCGCCTTAACAGATCGGAATGTTTCGCTTAACAGATCGGAATGTTTCGCTTAACAGATCGGAATGTTTCGCTTAACAGATCGGAATGTTTCGCCTTAACAGATCGGAATGTTTCGCCTTAACAGATCGGAATGTTTCGCTTAACAGATCGGAATGTTTCGCCTTAACAGATCGGAATGTTTCGCTTAACAGATAGGAATGTTTCGCTTAACAGATCGGAATGTTTCGCCTTAACAGATCGGAATGTTTCGCTTAACAGATCGGAATGTTTCGCCTTAACAGATCGGAATGTTTCGCCTTAACAGATCGGAATGTTTCGCTTAACAGGTCGGAATGTTTCACCTTAACAAGTCGGAATGTTTCGCTTAACAGATCGGAATGTTTCGCCTTAACAGATCGGAATGTTTCGCATTAACAGATCGGAATGTTTCGCCTTAACAGATCAGAATGTTGATCAACTATTATTTCTTCACATTTTAGGCGCAGAAATGTACACACGGCAGTAGGCCTACGTGTGAATGTTCCAAAATACAATGTGCAGGGAAACACAGTTCTAAAATGCACATTTGCACATGCGATCAGTTTCATGGACAGAGGTGGAAATATCTGTTAGAAAGAGGGGGGGGGGGATCTAAAGATGCAACAACTATCATGGGTTGCTAATATAACTGGGATAATGCCTATGGCTGTTAGACAATTAAAGTAAGTTGATAGAAAACCAATACAACAGGAGAACGCATAATGAGGAAGTCTGTATAAAAAAATGATTGCCTCCACGTTTCCATGGTGGGATTTTGGCTATAGGCTACTTTGAAGCAAGGTAAGACATGCCTCATACCTCATAATATGAAGTAAAACATCCACGTTTCAAACAATTAAGGAACAGGAAAAATATAGCGATGGTAATGATAGACCTAACCGTTTTCTGGTAGATGGAAAGGCTTTCCCAAAATCCTTCTCTATTAAACGTTAACTAGCTACAAAGTAGCCTATACCTACCTGCCAGAATGATATCATGTCGTGCCATTAATCCGCCACCATCACCTCATGTTTCAGCATGATAATGCACGGCCCCATGTTGTAAGGATCTGTACACAATTCCTGGAAGCTGAAAATGTCCCAGCTCTTCCATGGCCTGCATATTCACCAGACATGTTATCCATTGAGTATGTTTAGGATGCTCTGGATTGATGTGTGTTCCAGTTCCCGCTAATATCCAGCAACTTCGAGCAGTCAATGAAAAGGAGTGAGATAACATTCAACAGACCACAATCAACAACCTGATCAACTCTATGTGAAGGAGATGTGTCGCGCTGCATGAGGCAAATGGTGGTCACACCAGATACGGACTGGTTTTCTGATCCACACTCCTACCTTTTTTTAAGTTACACTACATGACCAAACATTGATGCGAGGGACTTGCTTCCATTCATCCTCAAGAGCATTAGTGATGTTGGGCGACTAGGCCCGGCTCGCAATCGCCGTTCCAATTCATCTCAAAGGTGGATGATGGGGTTGAGGTCAGGGCTCTGTGCAGCCCAGTCAAGTTCTTCCATACCGATCTCGACAAACACTTTCTGTATGGACCTCGCTTTGTGCACAGGGGTATTGTCATGCTGAAACAGGAAAGGGCCTTCCCCAAACTGTTGCCACAAAGTTGGAAGCACAGAATCGTCTAGAATGTCATTGTATGCTGTAGCGTTAAGATTTCCCTTCACTGGAACTAAGGAGCCTAGCCTGAACCATGAAAAACAGCCCCAGACCATTATTCCTCCTCCACCAAACGTTACAGTTGGCACTATGCATTGGGACAGGTAGTGTTTTCCTGGCATCCGCCAAACCCAGAGTGATTCATCACTCCAGAGACCACGTAAACACCTAGCATATTTCACACCATGTAAACACCTAGCATATTTCACACCATGTAAACCCCTAGCATATTTCACACCATGTAAACACCTAGCATATTTCACACCATGTAAACACCTAGCATATTTCACACCATGTAAACACCTAGCATATTTCACACCATGTAAACACCTAGCATATTTCACACCATGTAAACCCCTAGCATATTTCACACCATGTAAACACCTAGCATATTTCACACCATGTAAACCCCTAGCATATTTCACACCACGTAAACACCGAGCATATTTCACACCATGTAAACACCTAGCATATTTCACACAATGTAAACCCCTAGCATATTTCACACCATGTAAACACCTAGCATATTTCACACCATGTAAACACCTAGCATATTTCACACCATGTAAACACCTAGCATATTTCACACCATGTAAACACCTAGCATATTTCACACCATGTAAACCCCTAGCATATTTCACACCACGTAAACACCTAGCATATTTCACACCATGTAAACACCTAGCATATTTCACACCATGTAAACCCCTAGCATATTTCACACCATGTAAACACCTAGCATATTTCACACCATGTAAACACCTAGCATATTTCACACCATGTAAACCCCTAGCATATTTCACACCATGTAAACCCCTAGCATATTTCACACCATGTAAACACCTAGCACATTCCATTCACACCATGTAAACCCCTAGCATATTTCACACCACGTAAACACCTAGCATATTTCACAACATGTAAACCCCTAGCATATTTCACACCACGTAAACACCTAGCATATTTCACACCATGTAAACACCTAACATATTTCACACCATGTAAACCCCTAGCATATTTCACACCATGTAAACACCTAGCATATTTCATTCACACCATGTAAACACCTAGCACATTCCATTCACACCATGTAAACCCCTAGCATATTTCACACCATGTAAACCCCGAGCATATTTCATTCACACCATGTAAACACCTAGCACATTCCATTTACACCATGTAAACGGCGAGCATATTTCACACCATGTAAACCCCCAGCATATTTCACACCATGTAAACCCCGAGCATATTTCATTCACACCATGTAAACACCTAGCACATTCCATTCACACCATGTAAACCCCTAACATATTTCACACCATGTAAACCCTTAGCATATTTCACACCATGAATATGTTCCAAATGGCATCCTATTGGACCCTGCTCAAAAGTAGTGCACTATAAAGGGAATATGGTGCCATTTAGGACGTAGGCCATGTGTCAGAAATCACTGGACAACACCCTCCATTTGTACCCAACTCTCTATCATCCAACATGTCTTTTTAGCTCATATTGAAGATGTTTCCATACTGTACGTGCAACAATTGGCATAGCCCTGGGCTCCCTTGATACAGAAAGAACATGACAGCCATGGTTTTGAACAAGACAACAACATTACTGTATTTAACTGAACATCATTTTGAATGCTTTAGTGCAACGGATTACTCATTATTAATGAGGGCAATGTCCCAGGAGTTTGGCACAGTGCATTTGTAACAAGCACAAGCAGTTAGTCTACAGATTTTTTCCCCTACATGGTCAATTTAGTCTTCCATATTGTTGTTGTTTTTGTAACACCTTTGCTGAGAATGTGTGCAACTGTTTTCTTCCTGTAGCAGGCCCTCTCATGGCAGGCTACATGTGAGTTATTACAGTCTGGTCTCATAGACTAGACGTAACATAGTAAATGTAAATCCGGGATTCTCAAATTAGTATGATAGGTTACGTTGGTATGGTTACATAAGACAGAAGATTACTTTGGTATGGTTACATAAGACAGAAGTTTACGTTGGTATGGTTACATAAGACAGAAGTTTACTTTGGTATGGTTACATAAGACAGAAGTTTACTTAAGACAAAAACAAAAGGAGGGTGGGCGTATAACGCGAACATCTAGCAACCCAAAGGTTGCATGTTTGAATCTCATCACGGACAACTTCAGCATTTTAGGTAATTAGCAACTTTGCAACTACTTAGCATGTTAGCTAATCTTTCCCCTAACCCTAACCTTAACCCTTTCAGCTAACCCTTCCCCCTAACCCTCACCTTTAATCCTAACCTTAACCCTTTCAGCTAACCCTTCCCCCTAACCCTCACCTTTAATCCTAATCCTAACCTTAACCCTAACCCCTAGCTAACGTTAGCCAGCTAGGAATTCGTAACATATCATACGTTTTGAAAATTCGTAACATATTGTACGAATTGCAAATAGTAACATATCATATGAAATGAATGATGGACATCCACAAAATAATACATACCATACGAAATGTAACATATGTAACACAGTGTCTCGGATTTATGTACAGAATAACATGAAATGCTCTGAGACCATGTTGGTTAGGATCACAGGCACATTTTTGGAAATAGATGGGGTATTCGTTTGATAATTAGAAAAAGGCTACACAAGGCTACATACTATGTTGGAGGCTTTATAAAACAACCATACATTTTCTGGGAATCCATGAGACTTGCCTGTTTGTGTCCCTATTTGAAAAACTAATAAATGTATAGATTTTTTCATCAAATAATTACAGAATCCCTTATAATTATCAAACGAATGTGAAACGTGTAGGCAAGGCTCCACAACGTTTTCGTTCCACTAAAAAGTGGCGTAGTAGGCTATTCGTTCGTGCAAAACTGCTGATTCAATATGCCTGATGCGTCATTTTTTTCCATTGGGAAACCGGCCGC
The DNA here is from genome assembly GCF_965601325.2 of Salmo salar. Lineage (NCBI taxonomy): Eukaryota > Metazoa > Chordata > Actinopteri > Salmoniformes > Salmonidae > Salmo > Salmo salar. The sequence goes on from NC_138313.1 coordinate 43,552,865, forward strand.
ACATTCTTCATATCTTTCAATTGCATCTTATACATTTCAATCCGTTCTATGTTATCTTTTTTTAAATAAAGGTATCTATTGGAGGTTATGCATGCTGGAATTACAGAATTCGTGTGTAAAAGTGAGACTCGTTGAAGTTGCCTACTCACCCCGCTCTAAGTGGTCTCTGGCGCGTTGCAGCTGGTGGTCTGTCGCTATCTCTCCGATCACTATGAGCATGTAGTAGTTCCCTTGGCTGAAAGGGGGTCCTCGGCACCGCTTCTCTCCAAGGTCCTGAATTCGCTTCTCGGACCCCAGCCGCGAGCTGCTCTCTTCCTCCAGCACTGCCGTGAGCGGACCTCTAGCCGGGATCTCCATGGCAACACCCCAGCGAGCAGACGCCGGGGACGGTTCTATCTCCATGACAACTTCCACAAGCACGGAGTGTGCAGCGGAAAGGTAGGAGGAGTATTAGAACGTTCACTTTTGGAGCTTTTTACTTCCATTTGATTGGTCGAAAGGCCCATGTAGCAGGATGATGTCACATATTGAGTTATCGGGCAAGTCCAAGGGGTCGGACCTTGATTTTGGAAACGGTGAGCCCCCCCCCCCCCCCCCCCCCCCTGCAAATAATATGATTAGATTGAAATCTCAAAGGTAAATTATAAATACCAAAATACCAATGGGCTGACTTCTGCAGCATCTCAAAGTGTATTTTAAGTAGCTTACAGCCTATTCTGAGAACAACACACACACAGACACACACACACAGACACACAGACACACACACACACACACACACACACACACACACACACACACACACACACACACACACACACACACACACACACACACACACACACACACACAGATCAAATAACATTTATGCAGTTTGTCAAAGTGTGTTTATGTTAGCCTCTGTACAAATTGGCAGATTACAGTGTCAGTATGTTACCAGTGTAATTCCAAAGCCATGGTAAACTGCTGATTCCCCTTCTGAAATTTGCACATTTCTCAGACAGTTTGGCGATGCCAGTCTGAGTGACGAAAAAAAACGCAACAGAGGGAGGATCTGTGGCAGCAAGCTATTCATATACGCTGTTATATATATATATATATAATGAAACAGATCGCTGTTATATCTCTTCCTATCTATCTATCTATCTATCTATCTATCTATCTATCTATCTATCTATCTATCTATCTATCTATCTATCTATCTATCTATCTATCTATCTATCTATCTATCATCATTAGTATGATATATATATATATATTATCATTAGTATGATATCATATATATACTGTATATTCACGTCACCAAATAATTGATTAAAACACACTGTTTTGCAATGAAAATCTACAGTAGCCTCAACAGCACTCTGTAGGATAACACCATGGTGTAGCCGGAGAACAGATAGCTGCCGTCCTCCTCTGGGTACATTGACTTCAATACAAAACTTAGGAGGATCCTGGTTCTCAGCCCCTTCCATAGACTTACACAGTAATTTTGACAACTTCTGGAGGATGTCCTCCAACTTATCAGAGCTCTTGCATCATGAACTGACATGTTGTCCACCCAATCAAGGGATCATATAATTAATCTAGTACTGAAAGCATAAGCTACAGCTAGCTAGCACTGCAGTGCATAAAATGTGGTGAGTAGTTGACTCCGAGAAAAAGACCATAGTTGAACAGTTTTGAACAAAATAATTTCTTACAAAATCAGGAGAAGCAGCAAGGCGAAAGACCTGTCTATTTTTTCACCACTTTCACTTACTTAGCTAGCTAATGCACCTAGCTAATTTAAGCTACTCAAATACCCGGCTCAAACAGAAAGGAATGCTATTTATGTTAGCTAGCTGGCTAAGGCTATCCAACACTGGAACTCATCCAAGTCATGGTAAGCTTTCAATTTAATTAATTTATTTCCACAGGTGCCCGCCATTTTAACTGCTAAACTGCTTGCTGTACACTGTACTTCATGATTGTAGCGGCTTTACTAACGTTTTAGTCCTAGTAGCTATGTTGACGATGTAGACTCTGTGTAGCGGTTAGCTCCAAGACAGGATGTTGTCGAGGCACAGATCTGAGGAAGGGTACATTTCTGTCCCCAAGAACACAGTAGCCTCCATCATTATTAAATGGTAAGAAGTTTGGAACCACCAAGACACTTCCTAGAGCTGGCCGCCCAGCTAAAAACTGAGCAATCGGGGGAGAAGGACCTTGGTCAGGGAGGGGACCAAGATCACCATGGTCACTCTGACAGAGCTCCAGAGTGCCTCTGTGGACATGTGAGAACCTTCCAGAAGGACAAGCATCTCTGCAGCACTCCACCAATCAGGCCTTTATGGTAGAGTTGCCAGACTGAAGTCATCCTCAGTAAAAGGCACATGACAGCCCGCTTGGAATTTGCCAAAGGCACCTAAAGGACTCTGAGATCATGAGAAACAAGATTCTCTGGTCTGATGAAACCAATATTGAACTCTTTGGCCTGAATGCCAAGCGTCACGTCTGGAGGAAACCTGGCACCATCCCTACGGTGAAGCATGGTGTTGGCAGCATCATGCTGTGGGGATGTTTTTCAGCGGCAGGGACTGAGAAACTAATCAGGATTGAGGGAAAGATGAACAGAGCAAAGTACAGAAAGATCCAAAGTGCTCAGGACCTCAGACTGGGGCAAAGGTTCACCTTCCAACAGGACAACGACCCTAAGCACACAGCCAAGAAAACACAGGAGTGGCTTCTGAATGTCCCAGCCAGAGCCTGGACTTGAACCAAATCAAACCTCTCTGGGTCTGAATACTTATGCAAATGTGATATTTCAGTTTTTTATGTTTAATACTTTTGCAAAAATTTCTAAAAACCTGTTTTTGCTTTGTCATTATGGTGTATTGTGTGTAAATTGACGAGGAAAAAAATGTATTTAATCAATTTTAGAATTAGTCTATAACGTAAAATCTTTTGGAAAAAGTCAAAGGGTCTGTATACTTTCCGAATACACTGTATGTCTTCCTCAACGAGGACTATCCGGAAGCTGTATGCCAGAAGAGAAAATAACTTATCCCAGCTATGAAATCTGTCAGAGCGCGTGGGGACATTGCTTACGTCCGCTATGACAGGCTCATTTTCCACCCTCCCTCCCAAAAGCCTCGAAGGGATGAGAGAGCTAAGCCTATGGGTTCTTAGCTTCAACCCTGCAGCACACACACACACACACCAATTGATTGATGGACTGCTGAATGTATATTTTTTTATCTTGCTTTGTCTGCTCTTTACAGTATTATGTCTATCTCTGATAAGCTACCCAGGAAAGGGCTGGAAATAGCCCATATTAATATATGTAGCCTTAGGAATAAGGTTCATGTAATCAATAACTTGCTACCATCAGATAACATTCATATATTAGCCATTTTTGAGACTCACTTAGATTATTCATTTGATACAGCAGTAGCAATACAAGGATATAACATCTATAGAAGAGACATGAATTCTTATGGGGGAGGTGTTGCTGTATATATTCAGAGCCATATCCCTGTAATGTTTAGAGAAGAGCTTATGTCAAGTGTTATTGAAGTGTTGGGGTTGCAGGTTCACTTGGCACATCTAAAGCCTTTTCTTTTGTGGTGTTGCTATAGGCCACCAAGTGCTAACAGTCTGTATGTAAATAATGTGTGAAATGCTTGATAGTGTATGTGATGTAAACAGAGAGGTCTACTTTCTTGGGGACGTGAATATTAACTGTTTTTCATCAAGCTGTCTGCTCAAGAGGAAGCTTCTCACTGTAACCAGTCCCTTTAATCTGGTTCAGGTTATTTTAAAAAACGACCAGGGTGTTCACAAACACTACAGGAACAAGATTGTCCGCATGTATTGGTCACATTTTTACTAATATTGTAGAACTTTGTTCTAAAGCTGCATCTGTACCCATTGGACGCAGTGACCACAATATAGTGGCTATATCCAGGAAAGCCAAAGTTCCAACAGCTGGGCCTAAAATAGTGTATAAGAGATCATACAAAAGATTTTGCTGTGACTCGTGATTGTAACGACGTGCGCTGAGAGTCAGGAAGCAAGTTCAGGGAGTGAGTGTTTTAATAAATAAACGTAACATAGTACAAAACAAGAAAACACGAATGCACAGACAAAGGGAGTGACATATATAGGGTGAGGTAATCAGGGAAGTGATGGAGTCCAGGTGAGTCTGATGACACGCAGGTGCGCGTAACGATGGTGACAGGTGTGCTCCATAATGAGCAGCCTGGTGACCTAGAGGCAGGAGAGGGAGCACACGTGACAGTACCTTCCGACGCGTGGCTCCAGCCGCAGGACGCTGACCAAAATGACGATCCTGGGGATCAGGAGCGAACCGGTCACCCCTGCTGATGCACGGGAACTTGTCGCCGACTGGGGTGAGGGAACCGGACAGACCGGCTGAGGCAGGGGAGCCGGACAAGCCGGCTGAGGCAGGGGAGACGGACAAGCCGGCTGAGGCAGGGGAGCCGGACAAGCCGGCTGAGGCATGAGAGCCTGATGAGCCGGCTGAGGCATGAGAGCCTGACCAACCGGCGGAGGCAGGAGAGCCTGGTGATCTGTCTGAGGCAAGAGAGACTGACCAACCGGCGGAGGCAGGAGAGCCTGGTGATCTGTCTGAGGCATGAGAGACTGTAGCGGCTCCCGGACCCGACGGCATTCCCACCGAAACAAGAAAAGAAAAAAAACACTCCCTGATGCTTCCCTTAGGTGAGGCGTCATTCTGAAACAACGTGCGCTGAGAGTCAGGAAGCTAGTTCAGGGAGTGAGTGTTTTAATAAATAAACGTAACATAATACAAAACAAGAAACCATGAACAACGCACAGACATGACACAGAAACAATGATGTCTGGGGAAAAGAACCAAAGAGAGTGACATATATAGGGAAGGTAATCAGGGAAGTGATGTAGTCCAGGTTAGTCTGACGACACGCAGGTGCACGTAACGATGGTGACAGGTGTGCGGCATAATGAGTAGCCTCGTGACCTAGAGGCCAGAGAGGGAGCACATGTGACAATGATGTTAAACATATATTAAGAATGATGGAAAAAACTTGAGTACTTTAAATGAAATGATGGGCAGAAAGACAAATTCAACTTCATCTTCAGATGACTTATTCATTGCAAAACCATTTAATGTTTCCAATTCTTTTAAACGATTATGTAATTTGCGAAGTGGCAAATGTAGGCAGGAAATGCCAACAATGAACAGTGAGCCACCGTACATATGCATAAAAAACGAATAATGAAAGAAAAGCATTGCAAGTTTGAATTTTGTCAAGTTAGTGTGGGAGAGGTGGGAAAATGATTGTTATTGATCAATAATGACAAACCTCCTGGCATTGACAACTTAGATGGAAAGCTACTGAGGATGGTAGCTGACTCTATAGCCACTGCTATCTGTCATATATTTAATCTGAGCCTAGAGGAAAGTCTTTGTCCTCAGGCCTGGAGGGAAGCCAAAGTCTTTTCCCTACCCAAGAGTGGTAAAGCGGCCTTTACTGGTTCTAACAGCAGACCTATAAGCTTGTTGCCAGCTCGTAGCAAACTTGGAAAAACTTGTGTTGGAACAAATACAATGCTATTTCTCTGTAAACAAATGAACAACAGACTTCCAGCATGTTTATAGAGAAGGACACTCAACATATACTTCACTGACACAAATGACTGATGATTGGTTGAAAGCATTTGATAATAAGAAGATTGTGGGAGCTGTACTGTTAGATTTCAGTGCAGCCTTTGACATTATTGATCATAACCTGTTGTTGAGAAAACGTATGTGTTGTGGTTTTTCAACCTCTGCCATATCGTGGATTCAGAGCTATCTATCTAATAGAACTCATAGGGTTTTCTTTAATGGAAGCTTCTCTAATGTCAAACATGTAAAGTGTGGTGTACTGCAGAGAAGCTCTCTAGGCCCTCTACTCTTTTCTATTTGTGAGTCTATGTATGCTGATGATTCAACCATATACGCATCGCAACCACAGCTAGTGAAGTCACTGAAACCCTTAACAAAGAGTTGCAGTCTGTTTTGGAATGGGTGGCTAATAATAAACTGGTCCTGAACATCTCCATTGTATTTGGTACAAATCATTCCCTAAGTTCTAGACCTCAGCTGTATCTGGTAAGGAATGGTGTGGCTGTTAAACAAGTTGAGGAGACTCAATTACTTGGTGTTACCTTAGATTGTAAACTGTCATGGTCAAAACATATAGATTCAATGGTTGTAAAGATGGGGAGAGGTCTGGCCGTAATAAAGACACCACACTCCAAGAAGCAACTCCTGCGGGCTCTAGTTTTGTCTTATCTTGATTATTGTCCAGTTGTGTGGACGAGTGCTGCAAGGAAACACCTAGTTAAGCTGCAGCTGGCCCAGAACAGAGCGGCACGTCTTGCATTATAATCAGAGGGCTAATATAAGTACTATTCATGCCAGTTTCTCTTGGTTAAGAGTTGAGGAAAGACTGACTGCGTCACTTCTTATTTTTATAAGAAACATTAATGTGTTGAAATCCCAAATTGTTTGCATAGTCAACTTACACAAAGCTCTGACACACAAACTTACCCCACCAGACATACCATCAGGGGTCTTTTACATTTACATTTACATTTAAGTCATTTAGCAGACGCTCTTATTCACAGTCCCCAAATCCAGAACAAATTCAATAAAGCGTACAGTATTATATAGAGCCATTATTGCATGGAACTCCCATCTCATATTGCTCACATGAACAGCAAACCTGGTTTTAAAAAACAGTTAAAGCAACACCTCACGGCACAACGCTTCACCCCTATTTGACCTAGATAGTTTGTGTGTATGTATTGATATGTAGACTACGTGTGCCATTTTTAAATGTCTGTAGTTCTGTCCTTGAGCTGTTCTTGTCTATTAATGCTTTGTATTATGTCATGTTTCATGTTTGTGTGGACCCCAGGAAGAGTAGCTGTTGTTTTTGCAACAGCTAATGGAGATCCTAATATACCAAATACTGGGCTGGCGTGGTTACACGTAGTCTGCGGTTGTGAGGCCGGTTGGACGTACTGACAAATTCTCTAAAACAATATTGGAGGTGGCTTATGGTACAGAAATAAACATAACATTCTCTGGCAACAACTCTGGCGGACATTCCTGCAGTCAGCATGCCAATTGCACGCTCCCTCAAATCTTGAGACATCTGTGGCCTTTCATTGTCCCCAGGACAAGGTGCACCTGTGTAATGATCATGATGTTTAATCAGCTTCTTGATATTCAACACCTGTCAGGTGGATAGATTATCTTGGCAAAGGAGAAATGCTCACTAACCGGGATGTAAACAAATTTGTACACAAAATGTGAGAGAAAAAAGCTGTTCGTGCATATAAACAATTTTATTTCAACTCATGAAACATGTTTTACATGTTTACATGTTGCGTTTATATTTTTGTTCAGTATAAATATCATGTGGCTGTCCATGGTCCTGATTGGGTGTGTGTGTGGTGTGTGTGTGTGTGTGTGTGTGTGTGTGTGTGTGTGTGTGTGTGTGTGTGGTGTGTGTGTGTAACTATAACAAAAAATGTTGACTCTCTGTACTTGTGAACAAGCTGAACGCAAATGCCATCCTCTCTTTCATGTTGGCAACACTGTCTATGGCTCTGTCATACAGTAAGTACAGTTGTAGTTTTTGTTGTCATAGACTACCAAGCTAAAATGCATGCTAGCCTAACTTCCTGGCATGGGCAACAATGAACCAGCTAAGTTAGCTAGATAGTTAACGTGATCATTGGCCTGTACAGTTTCATAATCATTGGCCTGTACAGAGAATTAAGTCAAAACCACAAGTCCAAATCCCCATCTCCATCCATGGTTTAGGAAAGGGACGATTTAGCAAGCTAGCCAGCTACTACAGGACATCAACACAAGCAGACCAGAAACATACACGCTTTTCTGAAAATGATGTTTTGTTTAAGTGTTGTTTTTTTTTTACCCTTATTTTACCAGGTAAGTTGACTGAGAACACATTTTCATTTACAGCAACGACCTGGGGAATAGTTACAGGGGAGAGGAGGGGGATGAATTAATTGGTCTGAAGTCAAAACCAAACTGGCCTCCCTTGGGGGGCATTTTGCTGCACCAGGACAACCCACAGTTGAGCTCAGCTGAATGCTGATTGACCAAATGCTTGCTCTCATCAATCAATAAAATGGTGCGTGGCAGCATGTTATACACTTTTTGTCCAGACAGCATCAGATACATGGGCTACACATACAGAGACAGAGGGACGCTGTTTCCCTCCCTCTGATGATTTCTCCGGAGAGACTCAGCCACATGCGAATTGATGGAAAATTATGAAAACACTGAGAGAGATGAAAGATAAAATAATGTATCATTGGTATTTTTTTATTGGTCAAATATTTGGGGAAGACTGGCTTCCCTTGGCATCCATGAATACACGCCACTGCAGACAGCTGTTGTATTGAGCACTGAAGTCCCCAAACGAAAGGAAAAGGTGAGAGGAGGTGCAAGCGTGTAGATGCGTGAAGGAATTATACAATGAGCAAAGTGATGATGCTGTTTGTATGTGGCTGCTATAAAAGTGAACTGTGTTTTCATTCCGCCGATTCTGTTGAAAAACTTTTCTTAAACGGAAGCAAACCGAAACTGGGATAGACCTATCTGAACTTGTCCAATAGAAACTCTCGTCTTGATTGTAAAACACAACGGTTTGGACTAATGATTACACCCTAGATGAGATAGATGCAGGTACGAGTGTGCATTGAATGTATTACTTTCTGTCACCTTGATTACTAAAAATGATCTTGACCTATGAATCTACTTTCTAAAGTTTCATAGACTCGGTTGTAGCAACCTCATGATGGGTATAGGTAACATTAGAGTATCATGTAGTAGACCAAACCTATCGATGTTACATTGAACTGGGTGAATGGAATATGAATGACAGTCATCCAATATGCTGTAATAGAAATCGGCCTCCCTCATCTTAAACGGCACCAACCGCACACTGATTCTCAGTGTATATCAATGAATTGGTGAGGGCACTAGAACAGTCTGCAGCAACCGGCCTCACCCTACTGGACTTGGAAATCAAATGTCTACTGTTTGCAGATTATCTGGTGCTCCTGTACCCAATCAAGAAGGGCCTACAGCAGCACCTAGATCTTCTGCATGGGCCTTGACAGTAAATCTCTGTAAGACAAAAATAATGGTGTTCCAAAAATGGTCCAGTAGCCAGGACAACAAATACAAATTCTATCTAGACACTGTTGCCCTAGAGCACACAAACTATATCTACAGTTGTAGTGGGAAGTTTACATACACCTTAGCCAAATACATTTAAACTCAGTTTTTCACAATTCCTGACATTCAATCCTGGTAAAAATGCCCTGTCTTAGGTCAGTTAGGATCACCACTTTATTTTAAGAATGTGAAATGTCAGAATAATAGTAGAGAAAATAATTTATTCAGTGAATCTCGGTAAGAGAAAAATAATGGTTTTCCAAAAAAGGTCCAGAAGTGGACCGCCAAACACAGATCTCTTGCTGCCTCAGAGATCCTCCCTTCGTTGTATTTCTACTGGGTCTGTCAGACAAGCTTGGATGAATTCTAAACAAAAATGCTGAGGAAGCCTCTTAAGACATCATTATCAATGTTTAGCAATTTAAGGCTGTTAAAAGTAAAGACAAGCCTTAGTCATTGTGATAGGACTCCACAACACTAATGAAATTAATTAGTCTGGTAAAAAGTGGTATTTAGTTGCTCGATTTTTATTTAGATGGCTAAAATGTAGTGAATACAATTTTTAATATATAAAGGCACTTTTGATGTGTCTAAAATTAATTTGTAGCCCATTTCCAATTTCTGATTAGGTCAATGGACTAACCCAGGAAATCTGCCACAGTGGAAGAGGATATTAATATGATCAGTGGAAAATGTAAAAGTTATCCGTTGCTATTTCCCATTCAGGCCAAGTGGTGAGTTCAGTGCAAAGGCCAGTCTTCAAACTCTCTTTATTCTCTGTGACTGCCTAATTCAGCTTTTCTCCTCGTTGACTTTGACTTTCTCCCAAATGGCACCCTATTTCCTATATAGTGCACTACTTTTGACCAGGCCACATAGGGAGTGGTGCACTATGTAGAGAATAGGGTTCTATTTGCGACACTACCCTTGTGCCTGCGGTTCACACATCTAAATATATACCAGAAGGTGTTCCAGCAGAAACCATCACCACAGGACTTTAACATGACCCTTTTCTGAAGGTTGATGCAATTGGGTTAAAAGGCTGGAGTTCCAATAGGCTATATTTTAGGTTATTTGTGGGGGGGCAGACAGACAGACAGAGAGAGAGAGAAAGAGAGACAGAGAGAGACAGAGAGAGACAGACAGACAGAGAGACAGACAGACAGACTGTTGTGTATTGATATTCTAGTTTTGTCCCTTTAGGGCACCTGTAACCCCCTACTTGCTTACCTACGTTAAAAAACGCTTGGAATGTTCTTCCTGTGAAACGCATTAAACAATGCCCACGTTAATTTCTACTCCCGTCTCATGTCCTGTCCTTATATTAGTTTTATAAGTAATACAGTGTGCTATACAACAAAACTGGCGACGAGGAAGAAACGTTCTCACGTTTGTACTCATCATCTTAGGCAGAAAGTCTGAGTTAAATTCGTTTTTGGTTTTTTTTCGCTGTAGAAAGACGCAAACAAAACGCGGAGCTAGCCAGTTGAGTGATGCTAGCTAGCCTTTGATGTCACGGCAACGAGAGCCTCGAGGGACAGGAAGAGTTTCGCTGCGGGAGAAAGTGAAGTCATCAGTGAGTTAAAAGAAACGGGGAAAAAAAGGGGTCTGGGTGTAAGGGACCGTCTGAAAAATGTGAGTTAGAAAAATAAACCGAAAATGTCTGCATTGATTGGAAATATAGGAACATTTGATGAATCTGTGGAACAATGGAGTTCTTTCACAGAACGTTTTGAGTACTTTGTGTTGGCAAATGGCATTAAAGCAGAAGTCGTTGTGCCAACATTTTTGACTGTTATGGGAGGAAAAACATTCAATCTACTGCGCAGCCTAGTAACGCCTGAAAAACCTGGTGATAAATCATATGATGAAATTGTGGCTACCTTAAAAGGACATTATTCTCCCAAACCACTGATAATCACAGAGAGATTCCGGTTTCATAAGAGAAATCAAGAGGAGGGGGAATCAATCGCTTGTTTGTTGCTGTATTGAAACAGTTATCTGAACACTGTGAATTTGGGCGATCAATGAGTGATACTATACGTGATAGGTTAGTGTGTGGCATGCGCAGCGAGGCAATTCAGAAACGCCTTTTGACTGAGAGTAACTTAACATTGCAGAGAGCAATAGAAGTGAGTACATCAATGGAAATGGCAAATAAAGGCGCACAACATCTAAGTGCATCGACCAAAGTGCATAAGGTGTCTATGTGGTTAAAAAACAAGGCAGGAGGTGGCAAGCCATGCTATCGCTGTGGGAAACCAGGTCACCAAGCAGAGGAGTGTTGGTGCAAAGACTTAGACTGCAGAAGTTGTGGAAAAAGGGTCACATCGAACGTGCATGTAAAAACAAAAAGACACAATCAAACAAAAGTACTGAACAAAGGAAAAGCGACTTCAGGAAGTACAAAAAGAAAGAGCATAAAATGGAGCACACAGAGGATGAACAAAGTGATACCCTGTCTGCAGGGGAAGAATCTTTGCATGTTATGTCAATTTCAGACAATGGATACGGCTACTGGGTGACACCGCTACTGGATGGAAACGCAGTACGGATGCAAGTGGACACTGGAGCAGCCATATCTTTGCTGTCTGAGGCTGTATACAAGGAGAAACTACATCACCTCACACTACAGCCCACAAAGATGACGCTGAAAACATTCACCGGAAACACCCTCTGTTCCAGTCATACAAAAAGATGGATCACTCAGACTCTGTGGTGATTTCTAAGTCACCATTAACCCAGTCTTGACTGCTGAAAAATATCCACTACCCCTCATTGACGACCTCATTTCTGGTTTAGCTGGAGGACAAAAATTCAGTAAGATAGACTTATGTCAGGCCTATCTACAGATGCATGTGGACCAAGAGTCACAAGAACTGTTGACCATAGTGACTCACAAAGGACTGTACAGGTACCGGAGGCTTCCTTTTGGAATCACTTCAGCTCCGGCCTTGTTTCAGAGAGCTATGGACCAGATACTGAGCGGGCTTACTGGGGTCCAATGTTACCTCGATGATCTACTCATCACCGGCAAAGACGAGCAGGAGCACCTGAGAAACCTGAACGCTACACTACAGAGATTGGAGGAGTACGGTCTGAGGGTCCGGAAGGACAAATGTGAGTTTTTCCGGCCCTCTGTTGAGTACCTGGGCCACGTCATCGACAGTTCGGGGCTCCACAAGGCGCCATCGAAGGTGAAGGCTGTTGTGGAAGCTCCATCCCCACAGAACGTGAGTCAGCTGAGATCATTCTTAGGACTACTAACATACTACGCAAAGTTTGTGCCAAACCTAGCTAACATGTTAAAGCCACTGCATGAACTTTTGAACAAAACCAAACAGTGGAAGTGGACAGACAGATGTGAGGAGGCATTCAAGAAAGCGAACACAGCCTTAGCTCAGTCAGAGGCCCTAACCCACTTCAACCCCAACTTGCCATTACAGTTGGCATGTGATGCATCGCCTGATGGCGTTGGTGCAGTTGTCTCACACATCATGCCATCAGGTGAAGAAAGGCCAATTGCTTTCGCATCACGGACCTTAAGGATAGGGGGCAGTATTTTCACGGCCGGATAAAAAATGTAGCCGATTTAATCTGGTTATTACTCCTGCCCAGCATATAATTGTTTGATTTGGATAGAAAACACCCTAAAGTTTCTAAAACTGTTTGAATGGTGTCTGTGAGTGTAACAGAACTCATATGGCAGGCCAAAACCTGAGAAGATTGCATACAGGAAGTGCCCTCTCTGACCATTTCTTGGCCTTCTATAGCCTCTTTATGGAAAATAGAGGATCTCTGCTGTAACGTGACATTTTCTAAGGCTCCCATAGGCTCTCAGAAGGCGCCAGAACGGGGAACGATGACTCTGCAGTCCCTGGCTGAAAAACAGTAGCGCATTTGGATAGTGGTCGATCTGAGAACAATGTAACGGATGTGCGCGTGCACATGAAGAGTCCATTTTACATTTTCAGTCTTTGAACGAAAACGACGTCTCCCGGTCGGAATATTATCGCTATTTTACGAGAAAAATCGCATAAAAATAGATTTTAAACAGCGTTTGACATGCTTCAAAGTACGGTAATGGAATATTTTGATTTTTTTTGTCACAATATGCGCCGGCGCGTCACCCTTCGGATAGTGTCTTGAACGCAAGAACAAAACGCCGCTATTTGGATATAACTATGGATTATTTGGAACCAAACCAACATTGGGTGTAAACTAGAAGTCCTGGGAGTGCATTCTGACAAAGAACAGCAAAGGTAATCCAATTTTTCTTATCGTAAATCTGAGTTTGGTGAGTGCCAAACTTGGTGGGTGTCAAAATAGTCTGGCCATTATGGCTAGCTATCTACTCAGAATATTGCAAAATGTGCTTTCACCGAAAAGCTATTTTAAAATCTGACACCGTGATTGCATAAAGGAGTTCTGTATCTATAATTCTTAAAATAATTGTTATGTTTTTTGTGAACGTTTATCGTGAGTAATTTAGTAAATTCACCGGAAGTTTCGGTGGGTATGCTAGTTCTGAACGTCACATGCTAATGTAAAAAGCTGGTTTTTGATATAAATATGTATTTGATTGAACAAAACATGCATGTATTGTATAACATAATGTCCTAGGAGTGTCATCTGATGAAGATCATCAAAGGTTAGTGCTGCATTTAGCTATGGTTTTGGTTTTTGTGACATTATATGCTAGCTTGAAAAATGGGTGTCTAATTATTTCTGGCTGGGTACTCTCCTGACATAATCTAATGTTTTGCTTTCGTTGTAAAGCCTTTTTGAAATCGGACAATGTGGTTAGATAAAGGAGAGTCTTGTCTTTAAAATGGTGTAAAATAGTCATATGTTTGAAAAATTGAAGTTTTTGGATTTCTGACGTGTTTGTAATTCGCGCCACGCCCTATCATTGGATATTGGAGCGGTGTTCCGCTAGCGGAACATCTAGATGTAAGAGGTTTAAGTAAAGCCGAGAGCAGACAGATAGAGCGTGAAGCACTTGCCATTGTGTTTGGAGTTAAGAAATTTCCTCAGTTTCTGTTTGGCCGACGATTGACACTGCTGACGGACCATAGACCCCTCACCTCCATCTTTGGTCCCCACACCGGCATTCGGCGTTATTGTTATCTGCTCACCAGTACGATATCAAGTACAGAAGGTCTGAGCAGCACTGCAATGCAGATGGCCTCTCAAGGCTTCCCTTACCTGTCGCACACACTGAGCACTCCCAGGCTGAAATCTTCTACTTCAAGGAAGTGACGAACGCCCGAGTTACATCTGTCCAAGTGAAAAAGTTCACCCACACTGATCCAGTGATGTCTGAGGTCGTGGACATTGTCACTCGTGGAAAAGAAGGAGAGATGTCGGACAGCCTACAACCTTACCTAGTGAGGAGAAACGAGCTTACAGTTCAGTTTGGATGCTTGCTATGGGGTTTTCGAGTCATCATACCGCCGCCACTGAGAAGGCAGGTGCTTGAAGAACTCCATTCAGGGCACTGTGGCATGGTGCGAATGAAGGAGATTGCACGCAGCTACTTTTGGTGGCCAGGTCTGGACGCAGCCATCGAAGACAAGGTCAAGTCATGTTTTGCATGTCAAAAGATGAGGAACATGCCTCAGCTAGCGCCACTACACCCATGGGACTTCCCAGAGGAGCCTTGGAAGCGAGTTCACATAGACTATGCAGGCCCACTGGAGGATTGTATGTTCTTAGTCGTAGTTGACGCACACAGCAAATGGCCTGAGGTCACGAAGAGCACCTCAGCGGAGAGAACCATCGAAGAGCTACGGTCAATCTTCAGTCGCTTCGGCTTGCCAACGCAACTCGTGAGTGATAATGGCCCCCAACTGGTGTCTGAAGAGTTCCGGTCATTCATGGAAGCAAATGGAATTCAGCACATCAAGTCAGCGCCGTATCACCCTGCAATGAACAGCCTCGCTGAAAGGTTTGTCCAAACGATGAAGCAAGCTTTAAAATCATCACAAGGGAACGGCTCCCTCAATAGGCGTCTAAACACCTTCCTGTTAACCTACAGAAACACTCCCCACGCTACAACCAAAGTGGCACCCGCGTCAGCCATGATGAAAAGACGGCTTCGCACGCGACTCGACCTCCAAAGACGAAACAGGTTGTACAGACACAACAGAGAGCACAGGTGGAGAGACGGAGCAAAGCAAAAGACAGAAGCTTCATAGCTGGAGAGAGAGTTCTTGCTCGGAACTACTGCAAAGGTCCAAAGTGGATACCAGCCACAGTGGTTGCACAAACAGGGCCTGTGTCCTACACAGTTCACACACCGCAAAACATCATCTGGAGGAGACACGTGGATCAACTGTTGCCAGGAACCAACCTCAGAGAGGACTCATGTCAAGTGACAAACCAAGATCAGCTACTGGAGACCTACCATGACTACGAGCTATCACCTGAACATCCACTGCAGCAACTTACAAATGTGGAAAGTGCTCCAGACTCACCTGAACCAGCCAGAGTGCCTACTCAGGGTACTGTTGCACCCCAGTCTGGGCATACACCATCACCACTCAGACTCAGAGATAATGTGACTGTAGACTCACCTGTACGTCGTCATTACCCTGCAAGAGAAAGACGACCCCCTGACAGGTTGACTATTTAGTTCAGACTAACCTCCGACATTGGGGCAGAATACACCCCAGGGTTAAGTCTGGGGACTGAGGCAGTCTACCCTCTATCCCTAGTTTAGAAAGGGTTATTCTGAAATATTATATTAAAAAGAAAACAATAGTCAAAACAGTGAATATATACTTTTTCCTTATGAGTCATCAAAGGTAAAGGGGGAGGAATATGTTGTGTATTGATATTCTAGTTTTGTCCCTTTAGGGCACCTGTAACCCCCCCCTGCTTACCTACGTTAAAAACGCTTGGAATGTTCTTCCTGTGAAACACATTAAACAATGCCCACGTTAACCTCTTGACGGTCGCCTCGGATAGGGGGCGCTACAGCGATTTTTGAAAAAAAATTGTGCCCATTTTAAACGGCCTCCTACTCAAACTCAGAAGCTAGGATATGCATATAATTAATACTTGTGGATAGAAAACACCCTAAAGTTTCTAAAACTGTTTGAATGGTGTCTGTGTGTATAACAGAACTCATATGGCAGTCAAAACCCCGAGACCGATCGTAACAGGATGTGGAATTCTGAATTGCGGACTCAACTTCATCACTTTGCCTATAAATCACACCGTGAGCAATGGTTCATTGAGCACTTCCTATTGCTTCCACTAGATGTCCCCAGTCTTTACAAAGTGGTTTGAGTCTCCTACTGTGAAAACTGACAGAATGAGAGGCTGTGGAAAGTGGTCACATGAGGAGGGCCATCACCATTATGACGCTGGCGCCCCTGGCTACCCTCCCCTTTCGAAACGTTTAGAAAGACAATGCAATCGTCCCCCTTGAATCTTATTGGAGCTGTGGTTGAAAAAGGCCCTAAAGATTTATGTTATACAACGTTTGACATGTTTGAACGAACCTAAATAAAAAAAAAAGCATTTTATTGAAAGAGGAGAGGAGGCCGACGGAGCTTTTGGAGCAGCCTTCAGAACGCGCTAACAAGAACAAGCTATCGGGACGTAAAGGATTAACTTTTTCGAACCAAAATACATTTGTTGTGGACCTGGGATTCCTGGAAGTGCTTTCTGATGAAGATAATCAAAGGTAAGGGATTATTGACAATAGTATACAAGAGTAGATTTGATATGTGATTGTTCCAAGATGGCGCTGACCTGTAACGGTAGCCTATTTTTCTGAGTATCGCATCCCCTTTTATCGCAAAGTGTGATTACCCAGTAAAGTTATTTTTAAATCTGGCATTGCAGGTGCTTTCAAGAGATGCTAATCTATAAATCTTAGAATGACAATATTACATTTTAAAAATGTTTTCGAATAGTAATTTAGTAAATTGTAGCGCTGTTTCACCGGACGCATTTGAGGGAAAATAGTTAGTCAACGTTACGCACCGATGTAAAATGCAGTTTTTATATATAAATATGAACTTTATCGAACAAACGAATGCATGTATTGTGTAACATGATGTCCTAGGAGTGTCATCTGATGAAGATTGTGAAAGGTTAGTGCTGCATTTAGCTGTTTTTTGGTTATTTGTGATGCATGTGGTTGGTCGGAAAATGGCTATGTGGCTACTTTTACGATATACTCCTCTAATATAATCTAATGTTTTGCTTTTGCTGTAAAGCCTTTTTGAAATTGGACAACGTGGTTCGATTCAGGAGAGGTGTATCTATAAAACGATATAACATAGTCCTATATTTGAAAAATATATATATATATATATATATATTGTTATGCTAATGGAGATAGGATTTTTCGCTGGGGACGGAGCCCGACCAGGGGTTAATTTCTACTCCCGTCTCATGTCCTGTCCTTATATTAGTTGTATAAGTAATACAGTGTGCTATACAACAGACAGACAGACAGACAGACAGACAGACAGACAGACAGACAGACAGACAGACAGACAGACAGACAGACAGACAGACAGACAGACAGACAGACAGACAGACAGACAGACAGACAGACAGAGGCATTCAGCATTCATAGGTCAGTTGAATACATACACAAAGCATTACATGTACAGTATGGTTGAAGGAGACTGGGGATGGTTGTAACATGGGATAGTTGGAATCTTTCAATTCCTCCAACAAGGAGCAAGGTAGAATCATGTAATTCACTTTGCACATGCTCAGTTTAGTCCTCAACCCTCATGTGTAGAAGCAAAACCCTGTGACAGACTTCAGATTGTATTGACCAAAATATGATTTTTAGGTAACATATTTGTTTTATGTTTTTTTTGGGGGGGGGGGGGGTGATGGTATCACCTGCTTTGTAGTTAGATTCGCCAAACTTCTACCAGGTTTCTAACCAGTCTGTGTAGAAATATTTGATGTAATTTATCAATGTTTAAGTTTTAAAATTGAAGCTAGCTAATGGCTGCAAGGGTCAGGGTTAGTTGTAACAAGTCTAAGAAGGTCTAGGTGCAGTGCTGGGAATACCAATGATGGGCCCACCAAGCCTGCAACCCAGGACTACCGTGCCACTGTCACAACTGTGACTCTGAGTGTACATGTAACACACACACACAAGTTCAGATGTCGTTGAATAGTTGAGAAGGGCCAGTTAATGCAGTTCAATAATAAACATTGTATAATTTGTATTATAATTTCTGCCACATGGCGATGTGAGTTCTCAATAAAGTATTTTTAATGTTTAGTTGATGAGTCATGATTTATGATTTTTTTTTCAACTGTTACATTTAACCTCAACAAGCAACTGACCCAGACTATGAGATAAATTGTATTTAAAACAAAACCATGCATTTGCAGTTTGAGTGAGATATATAATAACTTCACCAATTTGTAGAGGACAGATGTTATTTGTATTAAATTGGTGAGAAGTGTTACAACCACACCAAGTCTCCTCATATGATCCAGCACCGAGCGGTGAGTCAGCACTTCATTTCAGCATGTTCCAGAACCTCCAGCCTGCTGCCCCCTACTGGAGAAAAAAACTATCGACTCTCCTAGTTTAAAAAGAAATATTCCCTGTCATTCATATCCCTGCAGTGCTGAAAATATTTGTTTGTTAATAATAAAACAATTAGGATAAGTCAAATCCCAAGTTTTTGTGAGAGCTATCAGCTTAGCTTTTTTATGGTAGGTGATGCCATGCCAATAATGTAAATGAACAAGTTACTAACTCATGAAGAGCTGGAGTGACCTCTGCTGCTTGACCTCTCTCAACACGTCACTTTTCGAAGCATATTTTGTTTCCTTTTCTAAAATTGCACTTTCTCTTTCTGATACCAGTCAACCAACACCTCCAAAACTCTGTACATTCAGAATCTATCTATTTGACGAGATAGGCCTTGACTAGCCTGGTCCCAGATCTGTTTGTGCTGTCTTCCCAACTCCTGTGGTCATTGATGGCCATCGATTACCTTAGATGTTGATAAGACAGGACAAACACATCCGGGTCCAGGCTATGACTATAACATCCCATAGTTCCTGCAAAGAAAACCACAACAATCTGTTCCATTTGCAGCTACATAGTACAACAGGTACAGCCTCCTCCTTGCCTCCCTCCAGTGTTCAGACTCTGACTGCTCCTCGCCACGTCGACCTTGATTCCTTTGTTCGACTTATAAATAGCTGCCCTGCCGTGTAATGTACCTGTGAAGCGTCAGGAGAATTCCACTGGGGTCGCTGTGTCTTACAGCCTGGGATCTGAATGAGTGGTGTGCAGGGTCAGGTGGTTGACTGGGATGCTGTCTTGCCCATTTGTTGATGGCAGAGGTATTTGAGGAAGAGGAGAGGGAGGAGGATGAAGAGGCAATGGTTGGCTGGGACGCTGTCTGGCCCATTTGATGAAGGTGGAGTAGAAGGAGAGGGAGGAGGAGAAAGAGGAGGCGGAGGACACTTGGTTGTTATTCTGGCCTGCACCCTGGAGAGAGGAGAGCATCAGCTGCTGTTCTGTTTGTTCTTTATTGCAAAGTCACTGCAGCATCAGACAGTGTAGTGGTGGAGTGGGTCAAGGTGGAGGAAATAAAAGAAGGCCACGGTGCATTTCAATATTGGTCCCATTCCAATACTTTAGAATTGCATCCTTCCTTCCTAGTTTCCTAAAAGTAGGCTGCATCTCTAGTCAAAAAGGAGAGCACTTTGTAAGGAATAGGACGCCATTTAGGACAGCCATTATCTCGGTACAGATATGACCGGATTGGTGAAAGCAATGCAGCAGAAGCCTTGCTCTTACCTGTCCAATTAAGTGTTAGATTAAGGATCACTTCAAGGAAGGAAGAAATGGATGAATTTTAAAGATTTCAATCAAAATACATCCTTTAGAACATCACACAGGATGTTATGTTAGTTAACTTATCTTCACTTAAAAACACAAAAATTGTATCAATGAAAGCAAAAAAAATTATTAGAAAAATGCTAAAAGTTTAAATAATTTGAATTACAAAAAGGCAATCTAAAATTCTCCACTCCTAATACAATGCAGATCAACGGTCATATTCACAGAGATATGAATTAAGAAAACAAAATCTATTTCAATATCAATAGTATTTTTATGATACTTTTTTAAACCTTTAGTAAACCAATAGATCAAATATTACATTCGTCATGATTGATTTGCTTTGTTGATTTCGGACAATTCTTACATTTAAACCGACAATGTATACATGCTCCTGTGAATGTGGCAAATCAAAATGATAAAATAGATCATTTACATCAATCCATTCACAAATCATTTAAGTACTTGATCTTTGTCTAGGAAGCTTAAGGAAGAATAATTTGTGTTAAAGTAAGCAAGAATCTCAAATAAGAACATTTATCTTGTTGTTTGACCACTCAGCTCTACTTTGTCCAGCTCTTAATTTTGAGTGACAGGCTCTTCCCAACCTGAATTATCAAAAAACAAATCCAAAGTAGAGCAAAAAGCTATTTCGCATTGTTCACATGTTGAATCTGTTAGTGGCAAATCCATAGAATATAACATTGACACTCACTTACAAATGATTTCTATCTAAATGATACCATTTTCACACTACTGAGCTGAGCTGAACAGAGCTGAACTGGCCTGGTTATTCATCCAGCATAGTTGCCTGAACCATGCTGGAAAGGACCATGTGAAAAGAAAATGTGTGTACAGCACGATTCAGGTCGACACGGTACTATGAACAGGGGATATGTCATACATTTAAAAAATTAAAAAATAGTTATTTTATAACGGAATTTCTCCCATAATAAAAAGGTTAAGAGTTGGTTAATGTAGGACCCAATGACTACAGCGACAAACTGGAGAGACACTGGTCAAGGCACACGTCAAGTTTTTGGTGAAAAGGTATAGTCCACTCCAAAATCCAAGTTCACCAGACACCATCATAACCCTAACAGCAGTAACTAATCACAGAGTGGGCCTTTTATGTGTAAGCAGAATCTATTCCATACTATCTGTACTAAGATGCCCGTTGTTTTCATTGGTTGGAGATGAATGCCTACGTGTTTCTTTCAATGCATGTGTAGAGGGATCTAGACATCGTGAAACAGACCACTTTGGGGGCATGAAAATGACAAACTTTGGTTCCGGGGTGAACTGTCCCTTTAAGTTGAATGGGACAGTCTATACTGACAATGGGGTGAACTGTCCCTTTAAGTTCAACGGGACAGCCTATACTGACAATGGGGTGAACTGTCCCTTTAAGTTCAACGGGACAGCCTATACTGACAAACCAACCTGCTGTTAAATATTCAAGCCATTCTTACACAACACCAGTCTCTCATTGCCAAAGCCAATACTCTACACATACAGCAGGACTATTTACGACATGAAAAGATTGGAAACAAAGTACCTCATTTTGACGAAAACTATCTGAAAAGGCTAATGAAATGGTGTGAATTTGAAGGTACGTTAGTTTGAGGTGATTTCTAAGTATAATGAAAAATGTGCATCTAATAATTACAGTAGCCCTGGTAACTAATAACCTAGCTGATTATCATAGTCTTATGAGACAGAGTACACACTTTAAACTTCATTATATTTTTCAATCAGGTTTCACCCTACTAAAAGCAACACTCATTGTCTTCATTTGTACATTGAAATTAAAGGATGCTGAGAAGCCACCATTGTTGAGAGTCTCAACCAGTGGTCCCTTTACAACAGAGTCTCTCAACCGGTGGTCCCTTTACAATGGCCAGACATGCAAGACACTATCAGGAGCAAACCCCCCCCCCCCCCACACACACACACACACACACACACACACACACACACACACACAGACAGAGAGAGAAAATCGCTAAAAGAGAACATACACACACGAGCATCGCAAAAAAAGATGCACACGAACACATACTGAAGAACATCACAACATCAGGCTTCCAATTCCCAAAAAACACAGTGGGTACAGTTTCCTACTCAAGCAACCATTTGTTTGCTGTCCGATGACCACAGCTCATATATGAAATGAGCTCCATGGTGGGACCTGCACTGGATGGTGACAGCAGGGGAGGGGGAGGGGATCCATCCCAAACAGGTGGTGCGGTGGTGGGCATTGGATGGAGGAGGTGAAGGGGGTATATGGGGGTTGAGTTAGCCCGGCCTGGGTGTAGTTGTTCCCCTGGAAGGCTCCGGAGGCAGCGGAGGCGGCTGCGGAGGTGGCAGCCGTCTGGAAGGTCTTGTTGGTGAACACGCCCTGGGAGAACTCCTGCTGGGCCTTCTGGAAGCTGGCCCCAGTATGCCAGTAGTGGCTGTGCACCTGGGGGAGGACACCACATCATTACGGGTTATAGAATAGAATGTATAGCAGGGCTCTCCAACCCTGTTCCTGGAGAGCTACCGTTCTGTAGGTTTTCACTCCCATCCTAATCTAGCACACCTGATTGTAATAATTAGCTGGTTGATAAACTGAATCAGGTTAATTATAACTTAGCCCCGTAAGAACCATCCTGATCTCGCCAGCTTACATTCTGTTTAACTACATGGATACAGTCACTTTGCCGTGGTTAAATTCCTAAAACCAATTGGATGAGGTCAGAGGTCCCTCCCCTCTGACCTTCTCATCCAATGGGTTTTGAGGAGGTGGTGAGGATGTGAGAGAGATTCTCCAGGGAGTTACGGTAACGCCACGTACCACCCTCAGCAGGATGACTGACAGCATAGCACAGGCAGTGAAGCAGTAGGCCACCACCATCATGACGGCTCCCATCGCCTCGTTGGAGGAAATGGCAGACAACGAGACGATCCAACCACTGGAATCAAGAAGGAAACGATATACGGTAAATTGTTTAATTTAGTCTAACGTGGGAATGTATTTTCCTTTTGAAATTATGTTATAAAAATGTACATGTTAGTCACCATTGAGCGTTTATATGGTTTATAGTCACAATATTTATAGAATTCACAATATTTCAGTAAATATACAGTGGCAAGATAAAACGTTTGAACCCTTTGGAATGACCTGGATTTCTGCTTAAATTGGTCATACAATTTCATCTGATCTTCATCTAAGTCACAACAATAGACAAACACAGTCTGTTTAAACTAATAACACACACAATTATACGTTTTCATGTCTTTATTGAACACACCATGTAAACATTCACAGTGCAGAGTGGAAAAAGGATGTTGGATTTAATAACTGGTTGACCCTCCTTTGGCAGCAATAACCTCGACCAAACGTTTTCTGTAGTTGCGGATCAGACCTGCACAATGGTCATGAGGAATTTTGGACCATTCCTCTTTACAAAACTGTTTCAGTTCAGAAATATTCTTAGGATGTCTGGTGTGAACCGCTCTCGAGGTCATGCCACAGCATCACAATCGGGTTGAGGTCAGGACTCTGACTGGGCCACTCCAGAAGGTGTATTTTCTTCTGTTGAAGAAGCCATTCTGTTGTTGATTTACTTCTGTGTTTTGGATGGTTGTCCTGTTGCATCACCCAACTTCTGTTGAGCTTCAATTGGTGGACAGATAGCCTTACTTTCTCCTGCAAAATGTCTTGCTAAAGTTGGGAATTCATTTTCCATCGATGATAGCAAGTTGTCCAGGCCCTAAGGCAGCAAAGCAGCCCCAAACCATGATGCCCTCACCACAATACTTTATAGATGGGATGATGTTTTGATGTTGGTGTGCTGTGCCTTTTTTTCTCCACACATAGTGTTGTGTGTTCCTTCCAAATAACACAACTTTAGTTTTATCTGTCCACAGAATATTTTGCCAGTAGCGCTGTGGAACATCCAGATGCTCTTTTGCGAACTTCAGACGTGCAGCAATGTTTTTTTTGGACATTAGTGGCTTCTTCCGTGATGTCCACCCTTGAACACCATTCTTGTTTAGTGTTTTACGTGTCGTAGACTCGTCAACAGAGATGTTAGCATGTTCCAGAGATTTCTGTAAGTCTTTAGCTGACACTCTAGGATTCTTCTTAACCTCAATGAGCATTCTGGACTGTGCTCTTGCAGTCATCTTTGCAGGACAGCCACTCCTAGGGAGAGTAGCAACAGTGCTGAACTTTCTCCATTTATAGACATTTTGTCTTACCGTGGACTGATGAACATCAAGGCTTTTAGAGATACTTATGTAACCCTTTTCAGCTTCATGCAAGTCAACAATTCTTAATCTTAGGTCTTCTGAGATCTCTTTTGTTCGAGGCATGGTTCACATCAGGCAATGCTTCTTGTGAATAGCAAACTCAGATGTTGTAAGTGTTTTTTATAGGGCAAGGCAGCTCTAACCAACATCTCCAATCTCGTCTCATTGATTAGACTCCAGGTTAGCGGACTCCTGACTCCAATTAGCTTTTGGAGAAGTCATTAGCCTAGGGGTTCACATACTTTTCCCAACCTACACTGTGAATGTTTAAATTATGTATTCAATATAGACAAGACATACAATTTGTGTGTTATTAGTTTAAGCACACTATGTTTGTCTATTGTTGTGACTTAGGTTAGAATTTATGCAGAAATCCAGGTAATTCCAAAGGGTTCACATACTTTTTTTGCAACTGTATTTCACTGATCAAACATGGAGGGTCTAAAAAGTTGAATGTACATCAAATATTTTCAGATTTCAGATTTACTTATCAACTATTCAAAGCAAACAGTGGGCCTGTTCCAATTCTTTACAAGTCAATTCTACATCCTCACTAACAGATCTGACCTGGGCCCATATTTACAAAGCATCTCAGAGTGCTGACCTAGGATCAGGTCCCTCATTGCCATTATACTCATATTTATTCTGACCTAAAAAGGGAAAACTGATCCTAGATCAGTACTCCTAATATTGGTCTGGTGTATATGGGCCCTGGTTGGACTGGTGAACAAACACAGATTGAAGATATGCAACAACAAAAAATACATCAATTTGACATCCATAGCATCCCACTCACTCAGACCTGTTCCTCACACCCACCTGTTTCCCAAGTTGGGGATGCCCACAGACTGGATAATGATAACCACCACTTGGCAGAAGAACACAAAGAAGAAGAAGAAGTAACTGAAGGAGCTGTCCGACCTGCAGAGACCCAGGGTTTAGAGAACACAGAATTAAATAACACCATTTGGCAGTAAATTGGTAAATAAAAGCCCAAAATATATATATTTTTTAAAACACTACACCGTTTCTCCGTGTTTGGACAGGATGCCAACGTCATTACAATGTAATCTATTTAATTGAAATAGTTTCATTAAGGAACACCATTACCACTATGACTGGGCATCAATACCCATAAAAATACAAATAAATAAAACAGTAAACAAACTACTACAAACATTTCCCTATTTGCTTAGTGGCAAGTAAGCCTACAAAATGGTCCTCTGTAGCCTGGATTACAGCCCTTAGCCGTGGTATATTGGCCACATAACACAAACCCCCGAGGTGCCTTATTGCTATTATAAACTGGTTACCAACGTAATTAGAGCAGTAAAAAGGACATGTTTTGTCATACCCGTGGTATACGGTCTGATATATCACAGCTGTCAGCCATATCAGCATTCAGGGCTCGAACCACCCAGTTTATAATATATAATCATATTTTTACCTTGCTACAGTAATGTTTCAAATCAGTCCCTCCAGTATCTTGCAATTGCATACTTTTTTTTAGCTAAATCAAGAGCTTGCAAATTTGACCAGTCAACACACTACAAAAAGAGGGCTCGCAATTTTAACCAATCAGCCCTTTTACCGCATAAAATGGTTCAATCAAGCAAGACTTCAACAAACCTTTCATCCCGTCAGTGCATTTTAGTGACAAATTTGAAAATGTACTATTTCTGCATGCAAATATCACACACAAAAACACACTGAAATCCTGGGAGGGACTTTCAAATGCACTTTGTGATCCACCAGATAAACAAAGCCTTGTTGTAAGCCAAAGCACAGTGGCATGCAAACCAATTGGATGCACAAATTAGCTATATGCAAACATGAAAGATTATACAATTTCTTATTAATTAAATAACTTAGAGCATTGGACTAGTAACCGGAAGGTTGCATGATCGAATCCCCGAGCTGACAAGGTAAAAATCTGTCGTTCTTCCCCTGAACAAGGCAGTTAATCCACTGTTCCTAGGCCGTCATTGAAAATAGGAATTTGTTCTTAACTGACTTGCCTAGTTAAATAAAAGTACAATAAAACATTTTTTTTATTAAGACTGGGGTGTGGAAAAAAAGGAAAAATATCCCTTTAAGCTAAAACATAATTGTCTGAAAGCCGGTAGATCAGTAGTTCCTGGTATACTCACTTGAAGGCCTTGTAGACAGGTCTGTACCAACAGAGGAAGGAGCAAGGGGTGAACAGGATGAGCCAAAGAATGGACAGGCCAAAGTCCACAACAAAGTACGTGTTCATGGTGAAGTTGGCCAGACAGGCCAGCATGTTGAGGAACAGAGTCACACAGTAGACTGGAGGGAGGGAGAGAGAGAGGGGGTTGTGTTTATTAGGTACCAAATGGAAGAAAACTGACTGGAACAGGGTTAAGGCAACCTGGACTCATTTTTGTTTTCCGTTGCAAAATGCTTTCAATGTGAACACGCCTCCAATGAATGCAACGCTAATGATACAATGGTTATGAGGTTATAGTGCAGACTGTAAGCTTTAATTTGAGGGTATTTTCATCCATATCAGGTGAACCATCTTTAAATTACAGCACTTTTTGTACATAGTCCCCCCTCATTTTAGGGGACCAAAAGTATTGGGACAAATTCACTTATGTGTATTAAAGTAGTCAAAAGCTTAGTATTTGGTCCCATATACCTAACACACAATGACTACATCAAGCTTGTGACTCTACAAACTTGTTGGATGCATTTGCTGTTTGTTTTGGTTGTGTTTCATATTATGTGCCCAATAGAAATTAATGGTAAATAATGTAGAGTTATTTTGGAGTCACTTTAAATTGTAAATAAGAAGTGAATATGATTCTAAACACTTCTTCATTAATGAGGACGCTACCATGATTAGACAGTCCTGAATTAATCATGAATAATGATGAGTGAGAAAGTTACAGACGCACAAATATCATGCACCCAAGACAGTTTGCGCTGTTCTGTGAAGGGAGTAGTACACAGCGTTGTATGAGATCTTCAGTTTCTTGGCAATTTTTTACATGGAATAGCCTTCATTTCTCAGAACAAGAATAGACTGACAAGTTTCAGAAGAAAGTTCTTTGTTTCTGGCCATTTTGAGCCTGTAATCAAACCCACAAATGCTGATGCTCCAGGTACTCCACTAATCTAAAGAAGGCCAATTTTATTGCTTCTTTAAACAGAACAACAGTTTTCAGCTTTGCTAACATAACTGCAAAAGGTTTTCTAATGATCAATTAGCTAATCCAAATTAATAATTTTAAAAGGCTAACACAACGTGCCATTGGAACACAGGAGTGATGGTTGCTGATAATGGGCCTCTTTACGCCTATGTAGATAATGCATAAAACAATATATATATTTTTTTTAATCAGCCATTTCCAGCTACAATAGTCATTTACAACATTAACAATGTCTACACTGTATTTCTGATCAATTTGATGTTATTTTAAAGGACAAAAAAAAGCTTTCCTTTCAAAAACAAGGACATTTCTTGACCCCAAACTTTTGAACGGTAGTGTATATAGAGAGGCATAGATATAGATGGGTATAGATATAGATGGGTACAGGTATAGATATAGATGGGTACAGGTATAGATGGGTACAGGTGTAGATATAGATGGGTATAGATATAGATGGTACAGATATAGATATAGATGGGTATAGATATAGATGGGTATAGATATAGATGGTACAGGTACAGATATAGATGGGTATAGGTATAGTTATAGATGGGTATAGATATAGATGGGTACAGGTATAGATATAGATGGTACAGGTACAGATATAGATGGGGACAGATAAATGGGTACAGGTATACATGGGTACGTATGCATGTATAGATGGTACAGGTATAGATATAGATGGGTATAGATATAGATGGGTATAGATATAGATGGTACAGGTACAGATACAGATGGGTACAGGTACAGATGGGGACAGATAAATGGGTACAGGTATACATGGGTACAGGTATAGATATCTATGTATGCATGTATATATGGTACAGGTATAGATATAGATGGGTACATGTATAGATGGGTACGTATGTATGCATGTATGGATGGTACAGGTATAGATAGGTACGTATATATGTATGTATAGATATAGATGGTACAGGTATAGATAAGGGATGTACAACAATTAGCCCTGTTCTCCTGCCATGCAGACAGAGCAGTGCCTGACATTACAATATACCGTGAGTTAACATCTTTGCTGTATTTAACAAAGCAACTAACCAGTCTTTGTGGTAGTGCCACACACACAGTGTACTTACACATCCACAGATAGTACAACATCTTGCAAACCCTCCGGTGCTCCATGGGAATCTCCTCCGAGGAGTCCTGGTAGAAGCAAGGATTTATGGGAAAAGCCTTGGGAAGAGGTGGCCAGTTGTTGTCATTGCCTAATTAAAATGAAAATGGATTGATTAATATGTCATCATTCACTTTTTGTCAACAGCTCTATTGCAAGAATCGTCTATTTCCCAACAAGATGTTTCCATGCTAAATTACAGAGACATCATTTATAGATCGGCAGGTGAGGGTGCTCTCGAGCGGCTAGATGTTCTTTACCATTCGGCCATCAGATTTGCCACCAATACTCCTTATAGGACACATCACTTCACTCCTCTGTAAACTAGTCATCTCTGTATACCCGTCGCAAGACCCACTGGTTGATGCTCATTTATAAAACCCTCTTAGGCCTTACTCCCCTCTATCTGAGATATCGACTGCAGCCCTCATCCTCCACAAACAACACCTGTTCTGCCAGTCACATTCTGTTAAAGATCCCAAAAGCACACACATCCTTGGGTCGCTCGTCCTTTCAGTTCGCTGCAGCTAGCGACTGGAACGAGCTGCAACAAACACTCAAATTGGACGGTTTTATCTCAATCTCTTCATTCAAAGACTCAGTCATGGACACTTACTGACAGTTGTGGCTGCTTTGTGTGATGTATTGTTGTCTCTACCTTCTTGCCCTTTGTGCTGTTGTCTGTGCCCAATAATGTTTGTACCATGTTTTGTGCTTCTATCATGTTGTGTTGCTACCATGCTGTGTCATCATGTGTTGCTGCCTTTCTATGTTGTCATCTTAAGTCTCTTTATGTAGTGTTGTCCCTCGTCGTGATGTGTGTTTTGTCCTAATAATATATATATATATATATATATATATATATATATATATATATATATATATATATATATATATATATATATATATATATATATATATATATTTCTTTTTCCCCTTCTTTTTTTTGGCCTTCCTGATATTAATTGAAACGGGTTGATCCAAAACCTACTAAGAGGCTACTGTGGGGAGAAGGATAGGCTAGGGTATGTTCAGAGATCTATGGTGTGAGGAGAAGGAGAGGGTAGGGTATGTTCAGAGATCTATGGTGTGAGGAGAAGGAGAGGGTAGGGTATGTTCAGAGATCTATGGTGTGAGGAGAAGGAGAGGGTAGGATATGTTCAGAGGTCTATGGTGTGAGGAGAAGGAGAGGGTAGGATATGTTCAGAGGTCTATGGTGTGAGGAGAAGGAGAGGGTAGGATATGTTCAGAGGTCTATGGTGTGAGGAGAAGGAGAGGGTAGGATATGTTCAGAGGTCTATGGTGTGAGGAGAAGGAGAGGGTAGGATATGTTCAGAGGTCTATGGTGTGAGGAGAAGGAGAGGGTAGGATATGTTCAGAGGTCTATGGTGTGAGGAGAAGGAGGGTAGGATATGTTCAGAGGTCTATGGTGTGAGGAGAAGGAGAGGGTAGGATATGTTCAGAGGTACAGTTGAAGTCGGAAATGTACATGCACTTAGGTTGGAGTCATTAAAACACGTTTTTCAACCACTCCACAAATTTCTTGTTAACAAACTATAGTTTTGGCAAGTCGGTTAGGACATCTACTTTGTGCATGACACAAGTAATTTTTCCAACAATTGTTTACAGACAGATTATCATTCACTGTATCACAATTCCAGTGGTTCAGAAGTTTACTGTGCCTTTAAACAGCTTGGAAAATTCCAGAAAATGATGTCATGGCTTTAGAAGCTTCTGATAGGCTAATTGACATCATTTGAGTTAATTGGAGGTGTACCTGTGGATGTTCTTCAAGGCCTACCTTCAAACTCAGTGCCTCTTTGCTTGACATCATGGGAAAATCAAAAGAAATCAGCCAAGACCGCAGACATTTCTTTGTAGACCTCCACAAGTCTGGTTCATCCTTGGGAGCTATTTCCAAACGCCTGAAGGTACAATGTTCATCTGTACAAACAATAGTACGCAAGTATAAACACCATGGGACCATGCAGCCGCCATACCGCTCAGGAAGGAGACGCGTTCTGTCTCCTAGAGATGAACGTACTTTGGTGCGAAAAGTGCAAATCATTCCCAGAACAACAGCAAAGGACCTTGTGAAGATGCGGGAGGAAACAAGTACAAAAGGGTCTATATCCACAGTAAAACGAGTCCTATATCGACATAACCTGAAAGGCCGCTCAGCAAGGAAGAAGCCACTGCTCCAAAACCGCCACAAAAAAAGCCTGACTACAGTTTGCAACTGCACATGGGGACAAAGATCGTACTTTTTGGAGAAATGTCCTCTGGTCTGATGAAACAAAAATAGGACTGTTTGGCCATAATGACCATCGTCATGTTTGGAGGAAAAAGGGGGAGGATTGCAGGCCGAAGAACACCATCCCAACCGTGAAGCACGGGGGTGGCAGCATCATGTTGTAGGGGTGCTTTGCTGCAGGAGGGACTGGTGCACTTCACAAAACAGATGGCATCATGAGGTAGGAAAATTATGTGGATATATTGAAGCAACATCTCAAGACATCAGTCAGGAAGTTAAAGCTTGGTCGCAAATGGGTCTTCCAAATGGACAATGACCCCAAGCATACTTCCAAAGTTGTGGCAAAATGGCTTAAGGACAACAAAGTCAAGGTATTGGAGTGGCCATCACAAAGCCCTGACCTCAATCCTATAGAAAATTTGTAGGCAGAACTGAAAAAGCATGTGTGAGCAAGGAGGCCTACAAACCAGACTCAGTTACACCAGCTCTGTCAGGAGGAATGGGCAACATTCACCCAACTTATTTTATTGTGGGAAGCTTGTGGAAGGCTACCCGAAACATTTGACCCAAGTTAAACAATTTAAAGGCAATGCTACCAAATACTAATTGAGTGTATGTAAACTTCTGACCCACTGGAAATGTGATGAAAGAAATAAAAGCTGAAATAAATCATTCTCTCTACTATTATTCTGACATTTCACATTCTTAAAATAAAGTGGTGATCCTAACTGACCTAAGACAGGGAATTTTTACAAGGATTAAATGTCAGGAATTGTGAAACACCTTAGCCAAATACATTTAAACTCAGTTTATGTAAACTTCCGACTTCAACTGTATATGGTGTGGGGAGAAGGTAGGATATGTTCAGAGGTATATGGTGTGGGGAGAAGGAGAGGGTAGGATATGTTCAGAGGTAGATGGTGTGAGGAGTAGGAAGGATATGCTCAGAGGTATATGGTGTGAGGAGTAGGAAGGATATGCTCAGAGGTATATGGTGTGAGGAGTAGGAAGGATATGCTCAGAGGTATATGGTGTGGGGTGTAGGCAGTGACCTGTTGAGGTGCCCCTGCTCTGCAACTCCTTCACTATGTGCTCCAGGTCTGCAGCCTCCCTCTGCAGCCTCCCCAGCTCCTCCTGCTGCCTCAGCAGGCTAGCCTGGACCGCAGCCGCCGTGGCCTGGAGGGACACGAGGGGAGAGAGCACAGGTGCCATTTTGGCCTGAATGTTGGCTGTATTGTTCACATACATACATAATATTACATTAGGCTATTCCATTTTTTATCACATGTAACCACATAAATTGTTTGAGGTTAACAATATATACTTTTGCTCATGGGTGTGGAAAGGTCTGTCCCTTTCTGGCCAATCAGCTCATTTATGGACCATATATTGGTCCATTTAAGGGAGCTGTTTTGGCGAACCCTAACCCCCAGAAGCAAAAACTTCCATATAGCTTCTTTAAAATCAGTATTGGACAAGTAGACAGTCAAATATGGAAAAGGAAAAATGTTTTCATGTTTTCATTCTTATGTGATGACATTGATGGCTTATGGTTCCATTGTAAACTAGTGACCAGCGTCATCACTGACCTGTGGGCTGGGCTCTGTTGACGGCTGTAGCACGGCAGGCTGGGAAGGGATCCTGGAGGCCGGAATGGTGGGCCCCGATAGGCTAACCTGAAACAGGAAATACACATGGCAGACTGAGAAAAAGCGGGGCAAAAAACACACAATACAGTAGTCTGTGATCTATGGGACGTCAATCTATTCAACGTCAGTTACTGTAGTTTTGATCTGGTGTGTGTGTGTGTGTGTGTGTGTGTGTGTGTGTGTATGTGTGCAGGGGTAAAAAGCAAGTGATCTTACCGTCTGATGGTCTACGTCAGAGTTGGTCACTTCTGTAACTGAGGGATCCTGAAACAAAACAACACATTTCCTCTTCAGTATATGCAACAATCAGCTCATTCTCATTAGCATTACGTTCAATGTGATTATTGTCTCATCTAATAGGCCTATCAATCCATCGCAGAAAGAATGTGTGATGCAACAATGGCGGCCTTCACATGTGACGTTCGTAGCCTTCAATAACAGAACTCATATAAAAGAGATTGCTTATGAATTCTTGTGATATTTCGAGAGGCCGAATAGCTCAAGAAGCTTAATTTCCTGAAGTAAAAAAAGTGTATGGAACGTCAGTCAGGGACATCCGCACTCAACCCAGAGTGCAGTTTGGCTTGATATGTCAACCCAGAGTCCAGTTTGGCTTGATATGTCAACCCAGAGTCCAGTTTGGCTTGATATGTCAACCCAGAGTCCAGTTTGGCTTGATATGTCAACCCAGAGTCCAGTTTGGCTTGATATGTCAACCCAGGGTCCAGTTTGGCTTGATATGTCAACCCAGAGTCCAGTTTGACTTGATATGTCATCCCAGAGTCCAGTTTGGCTTGATATGTCAACCCAGGGTCCAGTTTGACTTGATATGTCAACCCAGGGTCCAGTTTGGCTTGATATGTCAACCCAGAGTCCAGTTTGGCTTGATATGTCAACCCAGAGTCCAGTTTGGCTTGATATGTCAACCCAGGGTCCAGTTTGACTTGATATGTCAACCCAGGGTCCAGTTTGGCTTGATATGTCAACCAGGAGTCCAGTTTGACTTGATATTTCAGTGGGCAACAGAAAGAAAATGGCATCTCTGTATCACTAAGTAACTACCATAGAAAGAGAGCTGAGATCTTTGCCATTTAACCATAGTAATAAGCCTTTGATAAATCATTCATTACAATGGGAAGCATCCCAAGAAATACCAGGCAGGAGGCTCTCTCAACAATCCAATCCAGTAATTAGAAGGGTGTGGTGTTAAACAGAGAAGCCAATAGCGTTGACATTACCACACCAGACCTTCCAATAGGCTACTCAGTCTCTACCCTGGCTGTGTGTGTGGGCCCAAATTATTCTTTTTTTTACCTTTATTTAACTAGGCAAGTCAGTTAAGAACAAATTCTTATTTACAATGACGGCCTACCCCGGCCAAACCCTCCCCTAACCCGTACGACGCTGGTTCCAATTGTGCGTCGCCCTACGGGACTCCCGATCACGGCCGGTTGTGATACAGCCCAGGATCGAACCAGGGTTTGTAGTGACGTCTCTAGCACAGAGATGCAGTGCCTTAGACCACTGCGCCACTGCTTAGGTGTGCCAGTTTCACAATTTTACAGCAAAGCTGTAACTTCTTACATCTTACCATTGTCGTAGTCTCCTGTGCTAGAGTCACCAATCATTATGGCCGAAATCTGAGCCCAGTCAGAGTCACCACTGGTCGAGTCACGAATCGAGTCCATTAATATACAATTCGTTGTGTTATACAATTGTTTGTAGTCGCCAACAGATGGCAGTATAACGCCACTCATTAAAACCCCCAACTAATTTAGAATTCATCACTAACTCAAGTTCTACTCAATACATTTACGTCATTTAGCAGACGCTCTTATCCAGAGCAACTTACAAATTGGTGCATTCACCTTATGATATCCAATACCTGGGGTGTATTCATTACGGATACCTTTTTAGAACTAAAACGGAAGTCAACAGAGAAAACGGAACAAAACCGGAAGGGACCTACCTGAATTTATCCAATAGAAACTCTCGTTTGTGATTTCCATTTAGAGTAAATAGTTTCTGTTTCAAAATGTTTTGCATTTACAAAATGTTTTGCATTTTCAAAATGTTTTGCAACAGAATCGGCGTAATGAATACACCCGTGTTGCACTACTTAAATGAACAGTAAGTCAGGCTCTCAGATACGTTTTTATAATCACCCACTGATAAAGTGCATTCAGAAAGTATTAAGACCCCTTCCCCTTTTCCACATTTTGTAACTGTAAAGCCTTATTCTAAAATGGATGAAATGACTTTTTTCCCTCATCAATCTACACACATTATCCCATAATTACAAAAGTGAATGTTTTTTTTATTAATTTTTTTACATTTTTGCAAATGTATAAACAATTAAAAATGTAAATACATAAGTATTCAGACCCTTTGCTATGAGACTCAAAATTGTGCTCAGGTTCATCCTGTTTCCATTGAGCATCCTTGAGATGTTTCTACAACTTGATTGGAGTACAACTTTGGTAAATTCAATTGATTGGACATGATTTGGATATAAGGATTGGACATGATTTCTATATAAGGTCCCACAGTTGACAGTGCATGTCAGAGCAAAAACCAAGCCATGAGGTCGAAGGAATTGTCTGTAGAGCTTGGAGACAGGACTGTGACAAGGCGCAGATCTGGGGAAGGGTACCAAAAAAATTGGTTTCCATGTGTTTGATGCCATTCCATTCCAGCTATAATTATGAATGGTCCTCCACTCAGCAGCCTCCACTGGTGTAGGTGTTTTATAGAGTACCACAGTATGAGTCATAATACTCATGAAACATAGTGGTCAAACAGGGAAATGGTTCCAATCATTTTTCCACCATACATTTTTCCCATAGGTGATTTTAGAAACACTTAAAATAAGGTCTGTGTTCCCTGGCGTGACGTTTTGATAACCATGTAAATATCTCTTGGACAAGGTGTCTTTTATCAATATATTCGCCTGTACTTACCACCCCAAAAATTAAATGCGATTTAACTGCTAATGTGGCTATCATAAAGAACTACAAATGTCATGAGTCCTGGACTCGAGTACTACGACACTGCATCTAACCCACTGAGTCAAGTGAGTCCTGGACTCGAGTACTACGACACTGCATCTAACCCACTGAGTCAAGTGAGTCCTGGACTCGAGTACTACGACACTGCATCTAACTCACTGAGTCAAGTGAGTCCTGGACTCGAGTACTACGACACTGCATCTAACCCACTGAGTCAAGTGAGTCCTGGACTCGAGTACTACGACACTGCATCTAACCCACTGAGTCCTGGACTCGAGTACTACGACACTGCATCTAACCCACTGAGTCAAGTGAGACTCATCCTCATTAAGTAATGCCCACAATTAGAATACCAGACATGTTTTTTTTAGCATCCATGACCTGTTACAGGCTACAGGAGGCTGAGCTATTTGTTCAGGCTCATATACACCCTGCAAGCAAACAGTCAGTAGAGATGCTGGAAGTACAGTAAGAGTGATTGCTTTGCAACTACTAGCTACCATTAAAGTACTGGTATACAGTGCATTCGTAAAGTATTCAGACCCCTTCACTTTTTCCATTTTTTTTAACGTTACAGCCTTATTATAAAATGTAAAAAAATGATGGGGGGGGGGGGGGAACTACCTACACAGAATAACCCATAATGACAAAGCAAAAACAGGTTTTAAGAAATAAAAAACGAAATATCACATTAACATAATAATTCAGACCCTTTACTCAGGACTTTGTTGAAGCACCTTTGGCAGCGATTACAGCCTCAAGTATTCTTGGATATGACTCTACAAGCTTGGCACACCTGTATTTGGAAAGTTTCTTACATTCTCCTCTGCAGATCCTCTCAAGATCTGTCAGACCTGCAAAGCTATTTTCAGGTCTCTCCAGAGATGGTCGATCAGGTTCAAGTCTGGGCTCTGGCTGGGTCCCTCAAGAAACTTGCTTAGGGTCATTGTCCTGTTGGAAGGTGAACCTTCGCCCCAGTCTGAGGTCCTGAGTGCTCTGGAGCAGGTTTTCATCAAGGATCTCTGTACTTTGCTCCATTCAGCTTTGCCTCGATCCTGACTAGTCTCCCAGTCCCTGCTGCTGAAAAACATCCCCAAATCATGATGTTGCCACTGTAACAGTGTAGGTTCCGTCCCTCTCTTCGGCCCAACCCGGGCTCTAACCAGGGACCCTTGCACACATCAACAACTGACACCCCGCGAAGCATCGTTACCCATCGCGCCACAAAAGCCGCGGCCCTTGCAACGCAAGGGGAAACCCTACTTCAAGTCTCAGAGCGAGTGACGTCACTGATTGAAATGCTATTAGCGCGCACCACCGCTAACTAACTAGCCATTTCACATCGGTTACACCACCACCATGCTTCACCATAAGGATGGTGCCAGGTTTCCTCCAGACGTGACGCTTGGCATTCAAGCCAAAGAGTTCTTGGTTTCTCATGGTCTGAGAGTCCTCTTGGTGCCCTTTGGCAAACTTCAAGCGGGCTGTCATGTGCCTTATACTGAGGAGTGGCTTCCGTCTGGCCACTCTATCATAAAGGCCTGATTGGTGGAGTGCTGCAGAGATGCTTGTCATTCTGGAAGGTTCTCCAATCTCCAGAGGAACTCTGGAGCTCTGTCAGAGTGGCCATTGGGTTCCTGGTCACCTCCCTGACCAAGGCCCTTCTTTCCCGATTGCTCAGTTTTGCCGGGCGGCCTGCTCAAGGAAGAGTCTTGGTGGTTCCAAACTTCTTCCATTGAAGAATTATGGAGGCCACTGTGTTCTTGGGGACATTCAATGCTGCAGATTTTTTTTGGTACCCTTCCCGAGATCTGTGCCTCGACACAATCCTGTCTCGGAGCTCTACAGACAATTCCTTCGACCTCATGGCTTGGTTTTTGCTCTGACATGCACTTGCAACTGTGGGACCGTTTATAGACAGGTGTGTGCCTTTCCAAATCATGTCCAATTAATTGAATTTAGCACAGGTGGACTCCAAGTTGTAGAAAAATCTGAAATATGATCAATGGAAACAGGATGCACCTGAGCTCAATTTTGAGTCTCATAGCAAAGGGTCTGAATACTTATGTAAAGAAGGTATCTGTTTTTTATTTTGAATAAATTAGCAAAAATGTCTAATAAACAGTTTTTGCTTTGTCATTATTGGGTATTGTGTGTAGATTGATGAGGGGGATTTTTTTAAAATCCATTTTAGAATAAGGCTGTAACGTAACAAAATGTCAAGGGGTCTGAATACTTTCCAAAGGCACTGTATCTCATACAGGCCAGGCCTATAGGCCTATCCAGATTTGACGTAGTTACAGCAGTAACAATACCGTTTCACTGTACAAGTGGCAAACAGTCCTTAGGCTGCTAGGTAGCCCGTGTGTTTTCTGTAAGTTTTAATTGAAACAGTGGATACTATTTGTTTAGACTAGATGTTGAATTCTGTCAACATTACACACCAGGTCAGCCCTTTTACTGCTGGCAAAAGTACTGAAAATTGGTAAAGTACCCTATGCAGCATCTTACAGTATACAGGAGGTATTGTTTCATACTACTTACTGTAAAATGCTGAAATAGGACAATTTAACAGCCTATTTAATGGAGTTCCCAGCTGTGTCGCTAGTCAATAAAGCAGTATGCGCTACAGTATTCACAGGAAACATTTCCCAGTTTAAAACTGCCAAGAAGCCATACATTCTGAGTGAGAGTCAGCTGGATTCCCATCTTATTACTCAGAATAGCTGGATTCCCATCTTATTACTCAGAATAGCTGGATTCCAATTGTATTTCTCAGAACAGCTGGATTCCCATTGCATTTCTCAGAACAGCTGGATTCCCATTGCATTTCTCAGAACAGCTGGATTCCCATTGCATTTCTCAGAACAGCTGGATTCCCATTGCATTTCTCAGAACAGCTGGATTCCCATTGCATTTCTCAGAACAGCTGGATTCCCATTGCATTTCTCAGAACAGCTGGATTCCCATTGCATTTCTCAGAACAGCTGGATTCCCATTGCATTTCTCAGAACAGCTCTCTCTCTCAAACTTTCTCGATGGCCAGTGTGGCACCAGGCTTGAACCCTATCTCTGCTTGGCAGTTTCATACCTCAGATAAATCAGACACATGGTTAGAGGCTACAATTTAGTTGCGTTACATTTCACACCCACATTCTGTGTTTGGAGTGAAGTGACTTCGTAGCCTAATTGGTGTTTTGAGATTCCATTTTGCTGAGTTCTATTGGGAGATATTGTAAAAGGTGCAACTGAGCTGTAAGCCTACAGCCTAGACATCCTGGAGGCTGTGACGTTTGTTCACATCTAAAGGTAAACCGCATGGTGTAGGTTCATGGAAAAAAAGATGCATTCACTGACAGTGCGCTCATAACGTAGCCTATAGGCGAACAAACGTGTGTAATTTCATAAGGCCTACTTTGTAACCATTTAGCATTCTTTGCTGTGAAAGCATAGTAGACTTACAGTCTTATTTATCAGTTTGTACGCTATTTCCTTTATCAAATGTACACTGTTCTTTTGCAACTTCTTGTATCTGAGAGAGATGAGGTAAACCATCTGTGGCTAAAACCTTGTCAATCATGCTACAAACCCAGATACACCCAACACGTTTCCTGTGTTACTTTGTAGCAAGACTTGGAGAAAAGTTAGAGCCAACTTTGTATCAAGACGTGTGTAAAAAAAATAATAAAAGCGTATTACCTGAAAAGGGATGATGTCGTACGATTCTACAAATGGGTTATCTTCAAATCCCGACATTTTAATAGCGTTTTATAATATCTCCTCAAAGTAGACACAATATAGCCCTCCTATCGCTTGATAAGCTCCTCTTTCTTTCATTGGTTATTTCCTGAAATTGAGTTTAGTGCCCAGACGTAGGCTACATATGAGAATGACAGGTGCGTCATTTGGATAGTCAAGTAAAGTGCGTCATCTGTAGATTTTTTTATTGAAACTTTATAGATGCTTTGGGATGCAGACGTCTCAGATTTATTTAATACAAATGTGCATGTTTTTAATACCAAATTGAGGACACAATTCAATGTGTATTAATTGCACTAGCTAGGCCAATAATTAAAAGCACAATCATTTGGAAACATTCCCTAAGCTAATGTAGACTAGGTCAAAGTTTGATAATAAAAAACTATTTTCATTTGAACAAAACTATAGCAGAGAAAATATAGACATAAATGTGGTTTGAAAGTGACAAGGATGAGCCCATAGCATATCATGACGCCAGAACTACTGTGAACGCTGACGTTCCAGCGATGGAGGAAGTAAGAGGTGAGACATATTTATCCCTTTTTGTATTGATTTAATCCATAAAATACCCTAAATGACACTTTCACATGTAGCGACAAAGTCGCCAATATAAAACTAATCAAAGAGAAGCGCATCGGTAACAAACACAGCACGCGAGCGTACCTTCTTAAAGAACACACACATTCATTAATTCTCATGTGTTTTTAAGTATTCAGAAAATACAAATGCATCAATTCATACGAGACACATGCATGTATTCCATTCCATTCAAATGGTTGTTTGGGTTCAATAGCCTATAAAGTATCTGATGTTTTGCCTTCAAATGGTTGTTTGGGGTTCAATAACATTATTGCCAGCTGCACTGAGGTCAGAACACAATCACAGTTACACACCTTGGAGCCTGGCGTGAGATATGGGTATATCAATGAAGTGATGGGATATGCCACTGTACTCCAAATTGTACCTTTAATCTACACTGCTCCATCGAGAAGATTGAAATACTGCTAGTTTTCCTGGAAAACTGCCCTTGTTGCCCTAATGGTAGCTACCAGTAGCCACCGCAGCCATTATGGAATGGCACTTATTTTACTTGTATTATTGTCTATGCTGATGCCTAGTCACTTTACCCTGCCTTCATGTACATATCTACCTCAAATACCTTATTATTATCGATCCTGATGCCAAGTCACTTTACCCTGCCTTCATGTACATATCTACCTCAAATACCTTATTATTATCTATCCTGATGTCTAGTCACTTTACCCTGCCTTCATGTACATATCTACCTCAAATACCTTATTATTATCGATCCTGATGCCAAGTCACTTTACCCTGCCTTCATGTACATATCTACCTCAAATACCTTATTATTATCGATCCTGATGCCAAGTCACTTTACCCTGCCTTCATGTACATACAGTTGAAGTCAGAAGATTACATACACCTTAGCCAAATACATTTAAACTCAGTGTTTCACAATTCCTGACATTTAATCATAGTAAAGTCCCTGTCTTAGGTCAGTTAGGATCACCACTTTATTTTAAGAATGTGAAATGTCAGAATAATAGTATAGAGAATGATTTATTTCAGCTTTTATTTCTTTCATCACATTCCCAGTGGATCAGAAGTTTATATACACTCAATTAGTATTTGGTAGCATTTCCTTTAAATTGTTTAACTTGGGTCAAACTTTTCAGTTAGCCTTCCACAAGCTTCCCACAATAAGTTGGGTGAATTTTGGCCCATTCCTCCTGACAGAGCTGGTGTAACTGAGTCAGGTTTGTAGGCCTCCTTGCTCGCACATGCTTTTTCAGTTCTGCCCACAAATGTTCTATAGAATTGAGGTCAGGGCTTTGTGATGGCCACTCCAATACCTTGACTTTGTTGTCCTTAAGCCATTTTGCCACAGCTTTGGAAGTATGCTTGGGGTCATTGTCCATTTGGAAGACCCTTTTGCGACCAAGCTTTAACTTCCTGACTGATGACTTGAGATGTTGCTTCAATATATCCACATAATTTTCCTCCCTCATGATGCCATCTGTTTTGTGAAGTGCACCAGT
The DNA here is from genome assembly GCF_965601325.2 of Salmo salar. NCBI lineage: Eukaryota > Metazoa > Chordata > Actinopteri > Salmoniformes > Salmonidae > Salmo > Salmo salar. The sequence goes on from NC_138313.1 coordinate 43,594,304, forward strand.
CCCTCCTGCTGCAAAGCACCCCCACAACATGATGCTGCCACCCCTGTGCTTCACGGTTGGGATGGTGTTCTTCACCTTGCAAGCCTCCCCCTTTTTCCTCCAAACATAACGATGGTCATTATGGCCAAACAGTTCTATTTTTGTTTCATCAGACCAGAGGACATTTCTCCAAGAAGTACGATCTTTGTCCCCATGTACAGTTGCAAACCGTAGTCTGGCTTTTTTATGACAGTTTTGGAGCAGTGGTTTCTTCCTTGCTGAGCGGCCTTTCAGGTTATGTCGATATAGAACTAGTTTTATGTGGATATAGATACCTTTGTACCTGTTTCCTCCAGCATCTTCACAAGGTCCTTTGCTGTTGTTCTGGGATTGAGTTGCACTTTTCGCACCGAAGTACGTTTATCTCTAGGACACAGAATGCGTCTCCTTCCTGAGCGGTATGGCGGCTGCGTGGTCCCATGGTGTTTATACTTGCGTACTATTGTTTGTACAGATGAACATTGTACCTTCAGGCGTTTGGAAATAGCTCCCAAGGATGAACCAGACTTGTGGAGGTCTACAAAGAAATGTCTGCGGTCTTGGCTGATTTCTTTTGATTTTCCCATGATGTCAAGCAAACAGGCACTGAGTTTGAAGGTAGGCCTTGAAATACATCCACAGGTACACCTTCAATTGACTCAAATGATGTCAATTAGCCTATCAGAAGCCTCTAAAGCCATGATATCATTTTCTGGAATTTCCCAAGCTGTTTAAAGGCACAGTCAACTTCGTGTATGTAAACTTCTGACCCACTGGAATTGTGATACAGTGATTGATAAGTTAAATAATCTGTCTGTAAACAATTGTTGGAAAAATTACTTGTGTCATGCACAAAGTAGATGTCCTAACCGACTTGCCAAAGCTATAGTTTGTTAACAAGAAATTTGTGGAGTGGTTGAAAAACGAGTTTTAATGACTCCAACCTAAGTGTATGTAAACTTCCGACTGTATCTACCTCAGATACCTTATTATCTATCCTGTTGCCTAGTCACTTTACCCTGCCTTCATGTACATATCTACATTAAATACCTCTGCACATTGATATGGTACTGGTACTTCCTGTATATAGCTCCTCATTGATCTGGTACTTCCTGTATATAGCTCCACATTGATCTGGTACTCCCTGTATATAGCTCCACATTGATCTGGTACTTCCTGTATGTAGCTCCACATTGATCTGGTACTTCCTGTATATAGCTCCATTCTTGTGTATTTTATTTTATTCTTCTTGTGTATTATCATTTTTAAACTCTGCATTGTTGTGAAGGGCTCGTAAGCAAGCGTTTCACAGTAAAGTCTAAACCAGTTGTATTCGGTGAATGTGACAAATAAAATGTGATTTGATTTTCATTTGGATTACAGTGGCATATCTCATCCCTGCATTAAGGTACTTTTTCCGACCCATATCTCACGCCGGCTCCACGGTGTCTTAATGTAACCGTGAGGGGCTCCCGGGTGGCGCAGCGGTCTAAGGCACTGCATCTCAGTGCTAGAGGCATCACTGCAGTCCCTGGTTGGAATCCAGGCTGCATCTCAGTGCAAGAGGCATCACTGCAGTCCCTGGTTGGAATCCAGGCTGCATCTCAGTGCAAGAGGCATCACTGCAGTCCCTGGTTGGAATCCAGGCTGCATCTCAGTGCAAGAGGCATCACTGCAGTCCCTGGTTGGAATCCAGGCTGCATCTCAGTGCAAGAGGCATCACTGCAGTCCCTGGTTGGAATCCAGGCTGCATCTCAGTGCAAGAGGCATCACTGCAGTCCCTGGTTGGAATCCAGGCTGCATCACAGTGTAAACAAACCTAGAAAGTAGTTGATGTTTTGCTTTCAATGAATGTTGCAGTGCAGAAGTGCAATTTCCTGTCATACTGTGCATGTTTTATATTGAAAAATGATTGACTGTGGCACTGTTTTCTTTGTGTTACAGTATTTCCACTATCCTGTGCGGTACAGAATTATGCATGGGGTAAGGTTGGTCTGGACAGTGAGGTGGCCAAACTGGTTGTTGGTGGGGATGCTTCAACTGTCATTGAAGCAGGCAAACATTATGCTGAGGTGAGATTGACATTCCAGGGATCATCAACTAGATTCAGCCGCGGGATGATTTTTTTTCTTAAGCATATGGTCGGGCGCCGGAAAATAATTAAGCAATAAGGCCCGAGGGGGTGTGGTATACACTGCGTGCACAATTATTAGGCAAGTGAGTATTCTGATCTTATCATTGTTTCTATTCACATTTTCAAACTCCAAACCATATAAACTTGAATGCTTATTGGATTTAATCATTTTCAGGTGATATGTATTTGTGTAATGAGGGAGGGTGTGGCGAAAGTGAATAACACCTTATGTCAAGGTGTGCGTAATTATTAGGCAGCCTCATTACCTCAGGTAAAATGGGCCAAAAAAGAAATTTAACTGACACTGAAAAGCCAAAAATGTTAAATGCCTTTCAGACGGATGCGACACTCTTTAAATAGCTAAACTATTGAGGTGTGACCACCGGACATTCAAACGTTTTGTTGCGAATAGTCAACTGGGGCGCAAAAAACGCATGGGGAAGAAAAGGCGCAAATTAACTGCAAAAGACTTGGGAAGAATTAAACGTCAAACTACCAGGAACCCATTATCCTCCAGTGCCACCGTATTCCAGAACTGCAACCAACCTGGAGTGTTCAGAAGTACAAGGTGTCAAGTGCTCAGAGACATGGCCAAGGTCAAGAAGACTGAAACAAGACCACCACTGAATAAGATTCACAAGTTGAAGCGTCAAGATTGGGCAAAGAAATACCTGAAGACAGATTTTTCAAAGGTTTTATGGACAGATGAAATGAAAGTGACTCTTGATGGACCAAATGGATGGGCCCGTGGCTGGATCAGTAATGGACACAGGGCACCACTTTGAGTCAGGTGCCAGCAAGGTGAAGGAGGGGTACTGGTATGGGCTGCTATCATTGAGGATGAGGTAGTTGGACCTTTTCGGGTTGAAGATGGACTGAAACTCAACTCCCAAACCTACTGCCAGTTTCTGGAAGATTCTTTCATCAAACAGTGGTACAGGAAGAAGTCCTCAGCATTCTAGAAGGCCATGATCTTAATGCAGGACAATGCTCCATCACATGCATCCAAGTACTCCACTGCTTGGCTAGCCAGCAAGGGCCTCAAAGATGCCTGAATAATGACCTGGCCCCCTTCCTCACCTGACGTAAATCCTATTGAGAACTTGTGGGCCCTTCTCAAACATGCGATTTACAGTGATGGAAGACAATACACCTTTTTGAACAGCATTTGGGAGGCTGTGGTTGCTGCTTCAGTGAAAATTGATCGTGAACAGATCAAGAAACTGACAGACTCCATGGATGGAAGGCTCATGGCAGTTATTGAAAATAAGGGTGGCTAAATTGGTCACTGAATATTTTTGAAAGGCCAAAAATGTTATATAATTGTCATTTTGTGTTACTTATCTGTTACACTTACTCTAAAAATTGAGAATAAACAAGTGAGTTGAGAGAAATTATTTTTGTAATTTAGTTGCCTAATAATTCTGCACACTAATAGTTGCCTAATAATTGTGCACACTTATATATTTACCAGAGAAAGACAAAACTCACCTTTCCTTTGTTAAACATTCAGGTTTGAGGTTCAATAACATTTTGGGTTGACTGAGAGCATTGTGTTTGTTCAACAATAAAATGAATCCCGAGGAATACAATTTGCCTAATAATTGTGCACGCAGTGTATAGCCAATATTTTACCTTTATTTAACTAGGCAAGTCAGTTAAGAACCAATTCTTATTTACAATGACGGCCTAGTGGGTTAACTGCCTTGTTCAGGGGCAGAACGACAGATTTTTACCTTGTCAGCTCGGGGATTTGATCTAGCAACCTTTCGGTTACTGGCCCAACGCTCTGTCATTCTGCCCCTGAACAAGGCAGTTAACCCACTGTTCCCCTGATAGGCCGTCATTGTAAATAAGAATTTGTTGTTAAATGATTTGCCTAGTTAAATAAAGGTTAAATAATAAATTCATATCCTGTTTGTCCATTCATTGCATGTTACTGACAATTTTGTTTGATACAAGGTGTCTGTTTTCATTATAGTCTTCGAAAAACCGAATAAACAACTGATCACAAAAAAAGTACAATTACAAAGAGATGTTAATGGTTGTAAACAAACTCCTCTTGGTCAGTAATGAGGCCCCACCTTCTGTCTTCCGTCAGCTGTGGACGGGCGCTCACCCCAAAGGAGACGCCCTCATCAAGGACAACAGGATAGCCCAGAGGACGCTGGGCCAGTGGATCGCAGACTACCCAGCATGCTTGGGGTCAAAGGTCAAAGACACTTTCCATGGCCAGTTGCCCTTCCTCTTCAAGGTCCTGTCAGTTAACACCGCTCTGTCCATACAGGCTCATCCCAACAGGGTAAGTGTTCATTAGGACACACTGTAGCAAAACATTTTGCAGCGGAAAAAGTTAACAACCGTTTCTTATTGGACAAATTCAGATTGTATCTCACCTTTTTTCTTTCGTTCAGTGGCTACTGAATAACCCGGAAACCAGAGTAAAGGGAGGAGTGGTTTACAAATATTTATCTCAAGTATAAATGGTGTGTGTTCTTCATTTGTTTTCATTTTGGTAATCATATTGTCCTTTCCCCGTTGGTCCACACATCAGTTTCCAGAGCATTACCCTGACAACAACCACAAGCCTGAGATGGCCATCGCACTTAGTCAGTTTGAAGGCCTCTGTGGCTTCAGACCTGTGGAAGAGATCATTGGCTTTCTCAAATGTGAGTGGCATACATGGCATGAAAATTAACATCCGCCGAATGCGGGTAACTTTAGGTATTGGCGGGTAAGAGTGTGTATTTCACCAGCCACGTTGGCGGGTGGTCAATTTGCAATGATCTACAGTGCGAGCATCACATTCACAAATACAAATAGTCAAAAGTAAAGTATGAGTACATGTGTGACTTGCGATTGATAGAAGAAAAATGCTGCAGTAGCTGTTTTGTTTTGTTTCTTAACTGCTAATCGCACAAAGAAATAGGAATCCTATATCCCACCCCGCACAAACACACTGCCTGGCGGGGGAGCTGTGCGCAATGAGTGAAGTGCTGATAGATTCATGTTTTGGAGGCGCTGCGCACAGGCATAAAAGTTGGTCTTATTTACTCTAAAGACTACAAAGTGAGACTTTGTCAGCGTGTTTTTTTGGCTATTTACATTGGTTTTGTTCACAAGCTCTGTTGTTTTTCAACGTTAGTTTGAGTCTGCTGCTTCAACTGACAGTGAAGAGATGCCCTAGCAGTCAGATCCCAGATCTCACAGACACATCTGACACGACTGGAGTGGCCCCGTTACCACGGTAACCTCCCACAGCTGAACATTTTGTCTCAACTGATATTTTGGTTTAAAGACTCCATTCACAAAAAATGAAATGAAATTTAGCAATATACCACATTACTTCTTACTAATACATTTCTTGTTTTGGAAACATTACAATGCATGGTCATTTGTTATTTTTGTGTGTTTTTTTTATGTAATTATGGTGTAAAAAATATTTTGGCTGATAAGAAATCTAGCATATCTTTCAGATTGTCCATTTATCATTGTTTTATAATCCATGTTTTAAAATGTATTCAACCTCTCAGTTCAGTGATTTCCTTCACTTCAAGCTAAATAAAGGAGAGATCAATGATATTCAATTATCCTTTAAAGGCCATTATAGTGTGTTAATAGTATCTGTCTGTGTGTCCATCTCAGCTATCCCAGAGTTTCACGCCCTTGTCGGAAATGAGGCGGCGGAGGAACTGCAGAGCAGTATCGGGGAGGCACTCCGCATCTCGCTGGCCCTCAAGAAGTGCTTCACCCGCATGATGAACTGTGAGAAGAAGGTGTTTGTGGACCAACTCAACATGCTGGTGAAAAGAGTCACTGAGGATGGTGAGAGCATTATACAACAAGTATTTTATTTTTGTGACGCCTTTACCCTTCCTCATGTAGCTAGACCCCAACTAGCCTGGTCCCAGATCTGTTTGTGCTGTATAGCCACCAAATATGTCATGTTTGGCATGACAACGACCATAGCAGAAAAGCACAAACAGATCTAGGATCAGGCTAGGCCCCAGTTTTCTTGCGAAAGCCCCAAAAAGAGGTGTTCTCTTTTATATAATCAATAGTACATGAGTATGAATGTGGGCATAAATGATATTCTCTTTGCGATTGTAAATATTCTACAGCATAATGCTCAGTCATGTTTTCCAAAAGACCTCTTGCACCAATACATCTTTGTGTGTAATATTCAACCTTCATTTATCCAGGTTAGTCTTATTGAGATTACACATCTCTTTCACAAGAGACACCTGGGTTGTGTTCAATAAGCACTAAACAGAAAAAAAGCTGACTGAAACAGGGAGGGACTTGTCCAATAAGAAACATTCATTTTCTGTAACAACAGTTTTTTTCGTTGCGTGCTCTAATGAACATGACCCTTTTGTACCTGTTGTACCCTGTCCAGCTTCTGCAGGGAAGGACACATCGGGTAATAACGGTGAGCTGTTGCTCCGGCTCCACTCCCAGTATCCGGGTGACATCGGATGTTTCTCCATCTACTTCCTGAACCGCATGGTGCTGGAGCCCGGCGACGCTATGTTTCTGGGAGCCAATAAGCCACATATAATAAAATCAGCTATTGAAATACGTATTGAATGTTATGATACATTTAGGATACCTTCGTAATATTACATATTATATTTATTTATTACATAAATTATATTATTTTAAGTTGACATGTAAAGTTGCAATGAATAACAAATACAGAACAGTGAGAATTCTCCGAATCTTTTTTGAAAATTAACTTTGAAAGAAAAAACATTGTGTATCCTGTCCTTTCCCTCGTTATCTCTCTATTCAGACTGCATCGAGTGCATGGCCTGCTCAGACAACACGGTGCGCGCCGGCCTGTAGCTCTGGACCTGAAGCAAGGATATGCATATTCTTGATACCATTTGAAACAAAACACTTTGAAGTTTGTGGAAATGTAAAAGTAATGTATCGGAATATAACACATTAGATATCTTTTTATCATCTTTGAAATGCAAGAGAAAGGCCACAATGTATTATTGCAGTTTAGGAGCAATTTAGATTTTGGCCACTAGATGGAAGCAGTGTATTTGCAACGTTTTAGACTGATCCAATGAACCATTGCATTACTGTTCAAAATGTTGTATCAAGTCTGCCCAAAATGTTCCTAATTGGTTTAGTTACATTTTCAAGTACATAACTGTGCAATGTCAAACAATAGCATGGTATTATTTCACTGTAATAGCTACTGTAAATTGGACAATGCAGTTAGATTAACAAGAATTTTTACTTTCTGCCCATATAAGACATCTCTATGTCCTGGGAATTTTTCTTGTTACATACAATGTCATGCTAATCAAATTAGCGCACGTTAGCTCAAACGTCCCACGAGGGGACACCAATCCTGTAGAGGTAAAAAAAAAAAAAAAAGTAGGGGCGTGGATCAGAAAATCAGTCAGTATTTGGTGTGACCACCATTTGCTTCATACAGCGCAATCCTTTGCATAGAGTTTATCAGGCTGTTGATTGTGGTCTGTGGAATGTTCTCCCACTCCCCTTCAATGGCTGTGTGAAGTTTCTGGATATTGGCGGGAACGCGAACACGCTGTAGTACACGTTGATCCAGAGCATCCCAAACGTGCTCAATGGTTGACATGTCTTGTGAGTATGCAGGCCATGGAAGTACTGGGACATTTTCAGCTTCCATGAATTGTGTATAGTTTATTATAGTTGTCCATAGCATATGCCTGTACATGCCATAACCCGACCATGGGTCACTCTGTTTAAAACTTTAACATCAGCAAACCGCTCGCCCGCATGTCTGCCATATGCCTTGTACAGTTGAAACTGGGATTCATCCAGTTTCATCCACTTCATTCATCCAGTTTCATCCACTTCTCCAGGGTGCCAGTGGGCACTGATTGTGAGAATTTGCCCACTGACGTTGGTTACAACGTCGAACTGCAGTCAGGTCAAGACCCTGGTGAGGACAACCAGATGATCTTCCCTGAGACATTTCTGACAGTTTGTGTGGAAATTCTTTGGTTGTGCAAACCCACAGTTTAATCAGCTGTCCGGGTGGCTGATCTCAGACGATCCTGCAGGTGAAGAAGCCGGATGTGAAGGTCCTGGGCTGGGTGGTTACACGTGGTCTGCGGTTGTGAGGCCGGTTGGACGTACTACCAAATTCTCTAAAACAATGTTGGGGGCGGCTTATGGTAGAGAAATTAACATTCAATTATCTGGCAACAGCTCTGATGGACATTTCTGCAGTCAGCATGCCAATTGCACGCTCCCTCAAAACTTGAGACATCTGTGACATTGTGTTGTGTGACAAAACTGCACATTTTAGAGTGGCCTTATTGTCCCCAGCACAAAGTGCACCTGCGTAATGATCACGCTGTTTAATCAGCTTCTTGATATGTCACACCTGTCAGGTGGATGTATTATCTTGGAAAAAGGAGAAATGTTCACTAACAGGGATGTAAACAAAATTGTGCACCAAATTGAGAGAAATAAGCTTTTTGTGAGTATGGAAAATTCCTGGATCTTTATTTAGCTCATGAAACATGCAACCAACACTTTACATGTTGAGTTCATATTTTTGTTCAGTATAGATCAGCTACACATACTGAGACAGATGGCTGTTTCGCTCGCTCGGATGCAATCTCCAGTGAGATAAATTCAGCCTCTTCCAAATTGAAGTAAAAATATGAATCACAGAGAGACGAAATATAAATTATTCGATTTTATTTTCTTGGTAAATTTTTTGGCGAAGCCTGGCTTCCCTTGGCATCAATGAATACATGCCACTGAAGAAACTGACTGTTAAAACTGCCAAATCCCTCTGGATAGATGATGAATTGAAAAAAAGGTATGGCTGAGAGGGATGAGGCAAAGGGAATGGCAAATAAGTCTGGCAAAACAGCAGATTGGCAAACATACAGTAAATTGAGAAATTCACGTAACTAAACAAAAATAAACAAATACTATACTATGTAACAAAGACAAATCATATAAGGAATACTAGTAAAAAGCTTGAGTACCTTAAATGAATTTCTAGGCAGAAAGGCTAGCTAAGCACCATTTTGTATTGAGGCTGATGGCTCATTCATAATAAAAAATAAAATAAAACAAAAGCCTTTGATTTTGCCAAACACAAATAACTTTTTTGTTGACAAGATTAGAACATTTAAGCATGACATGCAAACAACAAATGCTGAGCTTTTATATTCACGCATAACGAACCAAATAATGAAAGACAATCACTGTAGCTTTGAAGTCCGCAAAGTTAGTGTGGAAGAGGTGAAAAATATTACTGCTGTCTCTAAATAAGGACAAACCACCTGGTACCGACAACCTGGATGGTAAATTACTGAGGTTGGTAGCGGAATACATTGCAACTCCTATTTGTCACATCTTCAATCAAAGCCTCGAAGATGGAGTGTGCCCTCAGGCCTGGAGGGAGGCAACGCTCATTCAATAAAGCACCCTTCAATGGTTCAAACATTGATCATAGCAAACGTAGGTGTTATGGATTAACATCCTCTGCCTTATCATAGATTGAGAGTTACCTATCTAATAGAACACAGAGGGTTTTCTTTAATAGAAACCTCTCTGATGCAAATTCGATTGAGTGTGGTGTATCGCAGGGCAGCCGGCTAGGTCCATTATTGTTTTCGGTTTTTACTAATGACCTTCCAATGACCTTGAATAAAGCCTGTGTGTCTATGCACGCTGATGACTCAACAGTATACACGTCGGCTACAACAGTAAAATAAATAACTGACACCCTTAACATAAAGCTACAGTCAGTTTTATAATGAGTAACTAGCAATAGACTGGTGCTAAATACCTAAAAAAAACTAAAAGCATATTTTTTGAATGATGTGGCTATTGAGCAAGTTGAGGAGATTAAACTGCTGGGTGTTACCCTAGATAGCATGCTGTCATGGTCAAAACATAGACTCAGTGGTAGAATCCCCCTTTCCCTTTCTTAAATTGGGAAGAGGTCTGTCCATGATAAGACGTTGCCCTGATTTCTTGACATCTCAGTCAACCAGACACGTGCTACAGGCCCTAGTTTTGTCAGGTGCGGCAAAGAAGGACATAGGCAAATTGCAGTTGGTCCAGAACAGAGCAGCACATATTGCACTTAGATGTACATGGAGGGTGAATGTCAGTGACGTATGTCAATCTGTCCTGGTTCAAAGTTCAGTGATTGACTGCATCGCTATTGGTCTTTGTGCAAGGTGTTGATGTGTTGATGGTACCGAACTGTCTGTTCAAGCAGTTGGTACACAGTTCACCCACTCATCTGTACAACACAATACATGCAACCTGAGGTTTCTTTACAGTCCCCAGGTCCAGAACAGTGGCTGGGAAACACACAGTATTAAATAGAGCCATGACTACATGGAACTCTCTGCCACCCCAGGTAACTCAAGCTAGCAATAAAACCAGATAAAAACCAGATAAAAGAACACCATACGGCATGACAGGGACTGTGAAGAGACACACAGACATTTTTATGTATTTTGCATTGTATAATGTATATGATACAAGGTTGGGATACGACTGTGATATGTGGTTGTCTCGCCTGGCTATCTTTAGATGAATGCACTAGCTGCAAGTCTCTCTGGATGGGAGCATCTGCTAAATGACTCACTTGTAATGTAAATGTAGTGCTATGTATATATTTATGTATTTTATTTGTGTTTCCTGTTTAGACCCCAAGAAGAGTAGCCACTGTCTCGGCAGCAGCTTATTGGGGATCCTAATAAATAGTAGATCAAACTTACATTTTCTCTCCTGTGTGAGTGAGCTGGTGACTCTTAAAATTATGCTGGACACTGAAATTCTTCCCACACTGGGAGCAGCGATATGGCTTCTCTCCGTTGAGTGAGTGAGCTGGTGTTTCTTTAAGACACCAGAGGGCGTGTAATTATTCCCACACTGGGAGCAGTGATATGGCTTCTCTCCTGTGAGAGTATGTTAGTGTCTCTTTAAGACACAAGAGGGTGTGTAACTCTTCCCACACTGGGAGCAGCGATGTTGCTTCTGTCCTGCATGAGTACGTTAGTGTCTCTTTAAATACGTGAAATAACAAGGGTGGTGCACTTCCCCCTACTGTCACAGTGAACGCAGTGGGATAGGGCCCAGAAGTTCACAGGTTCTAATCTTTCCTCAAAAAAAGGTAAATTTCTAGCCCACTACGCACCTTTTGAATGTACTTTTATTCCTCAACAAATGTAACAAGCCCATAACTTTATTGGTAAAGTAGAATTTGGAAAGGAGAGCATCTCAGAGTAGTGGTGCTGATCTAGGATCAGGTCCCCTCTCCATGTAATATTATTCATTGTGATTTAAAAAGGCAAACCTGATCATAAAATCAGCACTCCCTATTCTAAGATGTTTCATAGATATCTCTTTGTAAATGCTATGGCTAACACTTACCCTGGGAGGGTAGCAGGTAACTGTTCTAACCAATCTCTGGTTGAATTCCCCTAACAAGTTGAAGTGTTACAAAAAAAATTACAGCTTTATTTTCTGAAAACATATTGAATTTAAAACAATTACACAAACACATTACAATCCATCACAAAGTCAGAACCTTCAATTATTTAAATGAGCGGCTGTAATTTATAACTCCACAACATGTGAATGTTTTTTTATTTTTTTATTTTTTTACATGCCCATTTAGGTTCATTTACAACCATTATCCATCATAAGAGTTGCATCCCTCTGGCCTGTGGTGCCCCCTTTGGGTCCCTCTGTGATCTTCACTTCCTGTTTGAAGTTTTACAGGACCCCTAGGCCTTGGCTGCAGGGGGCTGCTTGGGTGCTGGCTCTGCCATGGTGTCCAGGGTGAAGCTCTGCCTGAGGACCTGCTCTAGCGTGGGTCTGAGGGCACCATAGAGCCTCTGCAGTGCCCGCACATCCTCCAAGGCATTATGCGCCTCGTAGGAGATGCCAACCACTATCCGAACAAGGTTTTCCTGCCGAAAACTCTGGAGTCCACGTCCCTTCAGAATCTCTCGCGCCAACGGGAGCGTGTCCAAGCAACCAGAAACTGCTAACTGGAACTCAGCTTTAAGGTCAAACTCAACAAGCGCTCTAGCTAGCACGGGGCAGTCGAAGCGCCGGGCATTGTGGGCCGCCAGCAGGGGCTTGTGGAAGGAGCGGAGGAAGGAGATGAAGGAGGTGAGGGCCTCCCTGAGGGGGATGGTGTCCACCTGTCGACCATTTAGGAGCAGGGTCTGGGGGTCCCTGACGGTGAACCCTGTGATGCTGGAGGCCTTGTGAGTCATGTTGCAACGAGGAACAGCGTACACGTTGAATGTCCTCTCCCCGCTGATGGCCGACAGCTGGATGATGTCACACATGGATGTGTCTATGGAGGTAGATGGAGATTCCGTCACATTTAAAGGACAGTACCGTTTACCCTTATGCCCTGTTAAACTCTATTCACAGTTGGGTTAAGGTTAGGAGGGGTTAGGGTTATTGGTTAGTAGGTTTAATACTTGCCAGTATTGTGACAAGGCTGGATTCACATGTAAAATATGAACAAAGGTGCTAACTAAAACAATAAAGTGTGCCTCGGCTGTCCCTGTAGGAGAAGACGTTTTGGTTCTGTGTAAAAAAACATTTATGATTAATGTAACACCTGTATTCTAATAGACGTGGAATTTTGACCTGAGGTAAATTGCAGGTAAATGGAACATAATTCCCTTTTTAATGCACTTTTTTCCCCTACACTTATTTCTGACCTTGAACTTAAGCAAGAGGTGATGCTATTCACCCGCTATTGGTTTGGGGTGGAGATCAAATGAATGTCCACAGATACACCGTATTCTGACCTTGACTTCATTACTTCATATTTCCACCACCTTTACACACGATGAATAAAGTCTAGCAACCTGTCTGTTCCAAGTGGAATAATATCTACTTTCCTTTTTTCCCCCAATAGAAATAACACCATTATCCATGCACTGTAATTTACTATTGATAAGAGCTAGGTAAATGATTAAACCGTTTGGATAAGGGCATTGTAAATATAGCCTTATGATCGCTGGAGACAAATGTGAAACCAGTCATATGGCAGCAAACAGAAGCATATCAACATATCACCTTTTCCACAGTGACGTTTATGAAACAAAAATATAAACAACGATTTTACTGATTTACAGTTCATAAGGAAATCGATCCATTGAAATACATTCATTAGGTCATGGAAGAACTGGGACATTTTCAGCTTCCAGGAATTATGTACAGATCCTTGCAACACTTTACATGTTGCATTCATACTTTGGTTCAGTATAATTGTCTGGACTTTTCACAGTATTTATTTTCTCCAATTTGTATCATGCTAAATATTAGCCACTATACACACAGTACATTTATAACTGTCTCTTTAGTGTTCGTTTCCTTACATTTATAACTGACGACTGTACAGGACCGTTATCCTCACCGTTCCATGGTTAGGGAGGAATTAGTATTATTTGGGTAGATTTATAGGACTACTGTTCAACCCCTATTGTACACTTTTCTCACCTTCCAATATTTCAAGAGTTGAACAATTGAATATGGCAACTTTCAGGATGAATCAAAACACTATTTTTGATTCACCATTATATTTTGTTCGTAAAAACTTTCCAATTTTTTATTTATTTGTATTGTTCATGAATACTGTCCGAACCCTAAATACAAGATCAGAGTATTTTTTTAATCTACCAATTGGTGCTGTCAAGAAGAAGAATATGCATGTCTTTACGTGGCTTTCTTTAATCCAGGCTGTATCACAACCAGCCGTGATAGGGAGTCCCATAGGGCGGCGCACAATTGGCTCAGCATCGTCCGGGTTTGGCCGAGGTAGGCCGTCATTGTAAATAAGAATGTGTTCTTAAATGACTTGCCTAGCTAAATAAAGGTAAAATAAATGAAAAAAATCATTAAAAATGTATCCCTAATATTCGGAACCATTCCATATATTATAGTATATGAGTCTGTCGATACAAATTCTAATTAAAGGTACACCAAAGTTAAAGGGATGGCTCTAGATAAATAAACCCTACTGAATAAAAACTCCACATGAAAATCTGATGGCCAGCAAGTGGGAGGGTTGTCAGTGGTTGAATTACATTTATTCAGCGAACGCAAGGGAACCACGCCTGAAACCCCGTTACGCACCTACATAAGTTAAGTCTGAATACGAGCTACTGAGAAGTGCATAGGAAAGGCGTACATTTTCTAAATCTAAATCGGGCCCATAGTGTGCAGTTCATAATAATACCTTATCATAATACCAGCACAGGCTCATGTGTCGTGTTGCTCTATTTCCAATGGCTTGTTAAGGCTACGTTGATTTTTGCTATTGTGAATGGCTCATAAATAATATGGTTTATTGATGATAAATATGAGAACATAGCTATCCTGGACCATCAGGTGAGCCAGTAGATATTGCACAACATCAGGAACTCGTTTTCACACATCACTTTCGTTAATAGAGAAAGCAGGGATCAAATTGTCACTCTATTATTAACATCCACGCACATCTTTGTCACAAATATGCTTTAAAAGTAGTCCAAAGAAAGTTCCTGAATTGTAATGTATACAGGGTTTCTTAGCTCTAACATTTACAATACTTTGTGTGTATAGTCTACTACTAAAAGGGGAAATGCAACAACAACAAAGCAGTTATTACCAGTGGTTTAAAGTACTTAAATTAAAAACACTTTAAAGTACTAAGTTGTCTTTTAGGCTATCTGCACTTTACTTTACTATTTATATATTTTTTACAACTTTTACTCCACTACATTCCTAAATAAAATAATGTACTTTTTACTCCATACAATTTCCCTGACACCCAAAAGTACTCAGCAGGACTGAAAAATGGTCCAATTCACACACTTATCTAGAAAACATCCCTTGTCATCTCTACTGCCTCTGATCTGACCGACTCACTAAACACAAATGCTTTATTTGTAAATTATGTCTGAGTGTTGGAGTGTGTCCCTGGCGATCCTTAAAAAAAAAAAAATATTAAATCACGGAAATTGTACCGTCTGGTTTGCTGAAGGAATTTTTTATTAATTCTACTTTTACTTTTGATACTTAACTATACATTTAGCAATTACATTTACCTTTGATACTTAAGTATACTGTATTTAAAACCCAAATACTTTAAAGACTTTTACTCAAGTAGTATTTTACTGAGCGACTTTAATTTTAATCGTGGATTATTAAAGTATCTTTACTTTTACTCAAGTATGACAATTGGGTACTTTTCCCACCACTGGTTATTACCCTCAGACTACTGTAAGTCTACTACATCAATTTTTATTATAGCGGCTTTTAACATAAAACAGTAAAGCACTCTATCAACCTAACAATATTAAAAACAAGGGTATATATTTTGTACAATACCTAATCCGGTAGTCTCCAAATCAAAGAATACTATGGTATCACCAGACACTGCTCCCATACCCTGGATAAGCAAAGTACAGTTAGTCAAATCAGTACCATTAATCAATGTATGATATCTTCATTATGAATGAATGACTTGACTTTGTGTTTAAAATAATAGCAATACTCTCCGAAACCGTTTTTTAAACAATCGTTTGTCAATGATATAAAATCAACAACTGAGCAATGGAATATGATCTTACCAAAGAGGACTGCATAACGACGTCGAAGCTGTCAAAATCCTAAATAGTCTCTCAAATCATCCTGTCTGCCGTCAAATGAAGTACCCTTTTATATTATAGTGACTCGTAAATAATAGTTTATTCAGGTGGCCCATAAGGGATGGGCCACAAGGGATGGGCCGGTGGTAAGAGCGAATCGATACTTATATAAAGTTACTTTCGTTTCAGGCATTGCTTACTCAACATTAAACAATTTAAAAGAAATGTGTTTCGTTACTGAATCATCGTGACATTGGTATAGAAAAGGGCTAGAGGGAAGTGAAGAATAACAACCGTAGTCAGATGACTATTTTCAGAAGGATTTCGTCAACACAACGAACAAATGTAGAATATTCCACACACCGTTCGCCTGGTTTCATTCTTTCGGCTGGAGTGACTCTTGATCAGACCCGTCATTCTGGGCCGTTTTTGTATTTTTTGGGGGTGGGTTGCCTGTTTTGCTTGTTATTTTGGCATTAATACTTGTCACATTTTGCAAATGTAACCGATGTGAAATGGCTAGTTAGTGAGACTTGAAGTAGGGTTTCCCCCTTGCATCGCAAGGGCCGCGGCTTTTGTGGCGCGATGGGTAACGATGCTTCGTGGGTGTCAGTTGTTCATGTGTGCAAGGGTCCCTGGTTCGAGCCCGGGTTGGGGCGAAGAGAGGGACGGAACCTACACTGTTACACAAACAAACAATGTAAAATATATCATTGAATTAATAAAGCCGCATACACACATGGTCTCTCTTTGGTTTTCTTGAGGAAGGCAGCTCCAACATGCAGGTGTTTCAGCCTAGATCAGTGATTTCTGTTGGGGGAGCCAGAAATAAATAGGAGCATTGCGCTGTGATTGGCTCAGTGTTCTGTCACTCATGGGGACACTATGTCATCACGAATTTAGGTCCTCAGTAAGGGTAGACATCTAGAATTGCAGCCCTTGTGTCCTGCCATAGTTTGTGGTCCAAACATTTAAAAGACACAACCTCGTCCACTTACCCTCGCTTTATGCCCTTGGGGAAATGCCCATTGCCATCTTGGTGGGTGGCCCAAATAATTAGCAAAGCAAGGGAAGTTTGCAGCCCCTCAGCCCTCGTTTTTAGTCGGCTTTGAGAGTGTACAATTATGTTCACTCTGGGGCCTGAAACTCCACATAACTGTATTCGATTGTACATCCGCTAAGAAAAGTCAGCGAAAACTTAAAAACAACATCAATGGAGAAGTCAACATATAAGTGGAAGTAAAAACGAATGCAAATAAGTTAGAAATGTTGCTACTACATAAAAAGTAAATATGTTTTTGTTTGGTTATCTTTTGGAAAACATTTTCTTTCTTCAGAAGATCCAGCTAGGCAGGCTAACGCTAGTTAGCTAATTCATTTGCTAGCTGTCATACAGTAGATGTATATTCATAATTATATAATTAATATAAGTAGAAATGCACTCATAATTGACTGTAGTGCATATAAATCACCCGCAAGCTACCGTCGGCTGAAAATACAATCATCGTGGGATAAGCGAGTGACGAATTTCCGGCCAAGGGTGGTCCATTTAAAAATCATTCCTTCCTCCCTCACCCGTTGCCCTGTAAGTGTATACTCGTCAGACGTCATGGCACATCATCAGAAGTATCCACTTAATTTGAGGGCTGAGGGGATAGGGTGTGTCTTTTAAGTGTTTGGACAACACCCATCGAGTTATATTACAAGGGGAACTTCCAAGGTAAAAATGCAGGGTCGTGTTCACTAGGGCACACCACTAGCAAAAAAAACACCTGTGGGAAGTTCAGATAGTGCCTCCATGTTTTTTTGAGCCAAGAAGGCTCAAGGTCATTGGCCACAGATAAAATGACATCCAATCACGTTATATGTACAACTCATCCAGAACGCCGCAGCCCGTCTGGTGTTCAACCTTCCCAAGTTCTCTCACGTCACCCCGCTCCTCCGCACACTCCACTGGCTTCCAGTTGAAGCTCGCATCTGCTACAAGACCATGGTGCTTGCTTACGGAGCTGTGAGGGGAACGGCACCTCCGTACCTTCAGGCTCTGATCAGGCCCTACTCCCAAACAAGGGCACTGCGTTCATCCACCTCTGGCCTGCTGGCCCCCTACCTCTGCGGAAGCACAGTTCCCGCTCAGCCCAGTCAAAACGGTTCGCTGCTCTGGCACCCCAATGGTGGAACAAGCTCCCTCGGAGTCAATCACCACCTTCCGTATACATCTGAAACCCCACCTCTTCAAGGAATACCTGGGATAGGATAAAGTAATCCTTCTAACCCCCCCCCCCAAAAAAAAGATATAGATGTACTATTGTAAAGTGGTTGTTCCACTGGATATCATAAGGTGAATGCACCAATTTGTAAGTCGCTCTGGATAAGAGCGTCTGCTAAATGACGTAAATGTAAATGTAAAATCTACTGGTAAATCCTTTTTAATCCTTGTCATATGAAAATAAATTATAGATAAAAGGTATCGGTGCTCTTTGACCATTGGACATAAAGATTATACAAGTTGGAAATCGCAAATTCCACAATGAGTCGTTTGGAAGGAATCAGTCACTAACTGCAAGCAGTGCAAAGCAACCAGTTGCCTACTATTCAATGGAGTGTTTGCATGTAGGTAAACAACAGCTGGTGCACGATATCTAAGGAAGTCTCAAGGTTTTGCTCGCCTGAGGTAGAGTATCTCATGTATCTCATGATAAGCTGTAGACCACACTATCTACCAAGAGAGTTTTCATCTGTATTTTTCGTAGCTGTCTACATACCACCACAGACCGATGCTGGCACAAAAACCGCACTCAGTGAGCAGTATACTGCCATAAGCAAACAGGAAAACTCTCATCCAGAGGTGGCGCTCCTAGTGGCCGGGGACTTTAATGCAGGAAACTTAAACATGTTAAACATGCAACCAGAGGGAAAAAAATTCTAGACCACCTTTACTCCACACACAGAGATGTGTACAAAGCGCTCCCATGCCCTCCATTTGGCAAATCTGACCATAATTCTATCCTCCTGATTCCTGCTTACAAGCAAAAATTAAGGCAGGAAGCACCAGTGACTCAGTCTATAAAAAAGTGGTCAGATGAAGCAGATGCTAAACTACAGGACTGTTTTGCTAGCACAGACTGGAATATGTTCCGGGATTCCTCCGATGGCATTGAGGAGTACACCACATCAGTCACTGGCTTCATCAATAAGTGCATGGATGACGTCTGTCCCCACAGTGACCGTACGTACATACCCCAACCAGAAGCCATGGATTACAGGCAGCATCCGCACTGAGCTAAAGGCTAGAGCTGCCGCTTTCAAGGAGCGGGACTCTAACCCGGAAGCTTATAAGAAATCCCTGCTATGCCCTCCGACGAACCATCAAACAGGCAAAGCATCAATACATTACTAGGATCGAATCTTACTACACCGGCTCTGAAGCTTGTCAGATGTGGAAGGGCTTGCAAACCATTACAGAATACAAGGGGAATCACAGCCGAGAGCTGCCCAGTGACACGAGCCTACCAGACGAGCTAAACTAATTTCTAAGCTCGCTTTGATGCAAGTAACAATGAAACATGCATGAGAGCACCAGCTGTTCCAGAAGAGTGTGTGATCACGCTCTCCGCAGCCGATGATAGTAAGAATATTAAACAGGTCAACATTCACAAGGCCGCCGGGCCAGACGGATTACCAGGACGTGTACTGCGAGCATGCGCTGACCAACTGGCAAATGTCTTCAATGGCGTTTTCAACCTCTCCCTGTCCGAGTCTGTAATACCAACATGTTTTAAGCAGACCACCACAGTCCCTGTGCCCAAGAACACTAAGGTAACCTGCCTAAATGACTACCGACCCGTAGCACTCACGTCTGTAGCAGGGGCGAAAATCTGATATCAACTTTGGAGGGGACAATTACATGAAATTTTCTCAAGAGCAATTCCTGAGGGGGACACCAAAAGTAGTGCTGTAACACATAGCCTACATTGTAATATGGTAAATGTATATTGAGGAACCAAAGAAATAAGGTGTTTGCCGTACTCCTAACTACCGGTACCCAAAACTACACAACTAATCACAACAGCAATACCATTGCCTTTAACAAATCTTAGTTCAGTCACCAGTTTAAGTTGAGAGTGGGGGTATCCATGGCATTTTCCAATTATGTTCCTATTTTACAAGTCAAAAAAATTGAGAACCTTTCATAATGTTGCCAAACAAAGACTCAACAAACTTACCTGAGACTCCCTGTCTCTGCCAGTCTGTCCCTGCATATCTGTCCCCAACTCTGCTGTCTGTGTGCCATCTGTTGCCTGCTCTGCCTAATGACATCATTGTGAAACATTTCCATTAGAATTTCATTTCTTTCTTATGAACATTTTATCAACTAGTCTTTGAGATATTAGGCTACTAGGGTTCTTACTATGCGTTTTGGTGTATTGAAAAATACTCTGATGTCCGTCTTTTATTTTTCTGCCATTTTTCTACCTGGCTGGCTGGCTGGCTGGCTACACACACACACAGTGTGTAGGTTATTTACAGTAGGAGATGGGCTTCTATCATCTTCTATCATTCTATTTGGGCTTCGATCTAAAAGGTAGCTAGCAAATGTGAAACGGATTAAAATGACAAGAGTTGACAGCTGTATGAGTTCACCATTTACACAACATATGCTGCAACCTTTTGTAATTTTAATAGTTTGTTTCATATTGGCTGGCTTCCAACAATAGCTGAATTTGCAAAGCTAGCGAGCACCAATTCAGTTTCAGTGGTGTTTGCTATAATCTTTGCTACCCGGGTTAAATAAAGGTGAAATAAAATAAATAAATAAAAGTTCCCTTGCGACAATTTAGCTTTTGCAACGAGACCATTAAATATATTTAAGACAATGGTAGAGAGAGAGTGTCAGTTCTGGCTTCAGTTTGGACTTCAGTTTATCACTAACCTTATCACAGGGACTTTGAAGCACTAACTTAGATCATCTGCATGCTCATCTTGGAATAAATTGACGATAGCAAAGATTCCATCTTTGACGACGCCACATAAATGGAATAGGTACTAGCTAGCTTAATAGTTAATATTTGCGCGCTAGCTCTGCATATTCACCTAGTGTGTGTGCGCGATTGACTAGATTAACCTCACGTCAGTTACGTTCATTGAGTGCCTTTCAGACAGATACGACCCCTCTGTTACCTTGCCAACTAAGGAACTGGCAGTGGATCAAACCATTGTGAGGCAAAGGGTGGGGGGGTCGCAATCTTTTGAAACTTAAAAACGCGCTATTAAGTGTCTATAATCAGCACAATTGCTTTCATTGCGTATTATTAATATTATTTAAATTACATAGTTATGTTTCAGTGATATATTGGGGGGGACAAATCATATTTTTCCCAGGATGGGGGGGTCGTGTCCCCCCCGTCCCCCCCGGGATTTCCGCCCCTGGTCTGTAGCCATGAAATGCTTTGAAAGGCTGGTCATGGCTCACATCAACACCATTATCCCAGAAACTCTAGACCCACTCCTATTTGCATACCGCACCAACAGATCCACAGATGATGCAATCTCTATTGCACTCCACACTGCCCTTTCACACCTAGACAAAAAGGAACACCTATGTGAGAATGCAATTAATTGAATACAGCTCAGTGTACAACACCATAGTGCCCTCAAAGCTCATCACTAAGCTAAGGACCCTGGGTCTAAACACCTCCCTCTGCAACTGGATCCTGGACTTCCTGATGGGCCGCCCCCAGGTGGTAAGGGTAGGTAACAACACATCCGTCACGCTGATCCTCAACACGGAGCCCCTCAGGGGTGCGTACTCAGTCCCCTCCTGTACTCCCTGTTCACTCATGACTGCACGGCAATTCACGACTCCAACACCAGCATAAGTTTGCTGATGACACAACACCGACAACGATAAGACAGCCTATAGGGAGGAGGTCAGAGACCTGACCGTGTGGTGCAAGGACAACAACGTCTCCCTCAACGTGATCAAGACAAAGATGATTGTGGACTAGAGGAAAAGGAGGACTGAGCACGGCCCCATTCTCATTGACGGGGCTGTAGTGGAGCAGATTGAGAGCTTCAAGTACCTTAGCGTCCACATCACCAACAAACTAACATGGTCCAAGCACACCAAGACAGTCATGAAGAGGGCACGACAAAACCTATTCCCCCTCAGGAGACTGAAAAGATTTGCCATGGGTCCTCAGATCATCAAAAGGTTCTACAGCTGCACCATCGAGAGCATCCTGACAGGTTGCATCATTGCCTGGTACGTCAACTGCTCAGCCTCCGACCGCAAGTCACTACAGAGGGTAGTGCGTACGGCCCAGTACATCACCGGGGCCAAGCTTCCTGCCATCCTGGACCTCTATACCAGGCAGTGTCAGAGAAAGGCCCTAAAAATTGACAAAGACTCCAGCCACCCTAGTCATAGACTGTTCTCTCTGCTACAGTACCGCACAGCAAGCTGTACCGGAGCGCCAAGTCTAGGTCCAAGAGGCTTCTAAACAGCTTCTACCCCCAAGCCATAAGACTCCTGAACAGCTAATCAAATGGTTACCCAGACTATTTGCATTGCCCCCCCCCCCCCCCCCCGCTGCTACTCTCTGTTATTATCAATGCATTGTCACTTTAATAACCCCACCTACATGTACATATTACATCAATAACCTTCGACACTGGAGCCCTCACACATTGACTCTGTACCGGTACCCCCTGTATATAGCCCCGCTATTGTTATTTACTGCTGCTCTTCAATTATTAGTTATTCTTATCTCTTAGTTTTTTTAAGGAATTTTCTCAAAACTGCATTGTTGGTTAAGGGCTTGTATGTAAGCATTTCACTGTAAGGTCTACCTACACCTGTTGTATTCGGCGCATGTGACAAATACAATTTGATTTGATGTTTAAGCGAGCACATCACAAGGTGAGTCCACAAATGTATTGTATGCTGCTGCATAAATTATGTAATATGCCAGGGAGATATGTATACTGTAGCTAAGAAAGTAATACTAAGTGTATGTTGTGTAGTAAGCTGTTAGTGGCCCATGTGCCTGACCCTAATAAT
The DNA here is from genome assembly GCF_965601325.2 of Salmo salar. Taxonomy (NCBI): domain Eukaryota; kingdom Metazoa; phylum Chordata; class Actinopteri; order Salmoniformes; family Salmonidae; genus Salmo; species Salmo salar. The sequence continues at coordinate 43,617,168 of NC_138313.1, forward strand.
TTAGTCTATTTTCACCTCTTAATTTCACTTAATGTTACTGTTCTGACTCTGTGGTGCTACACATGGAGCCTATAAACAGTTTTTTAAGAAATGTCATCATCTAATATTGTAAGAGGTGTCATTGTCTGCTTATATGCCCCCTTTATTTATTCTATGGTTCTGACTTGGTGTACAGGGGAAATACTGTAAGAGCAGCCCATGTTTGTCAGGACTCCTACTGAAGGTGGCTCCCCCTCCTGCTCGGGTGGCGCTCGGCGGTCGTTTTCACCGGCCTACTAGCTGCCACTGATTCTCTTTTTGTTTTCCCCCTTTTCGTTATTAGGTGCACCTGTTCTTAGTTGGGCTGATTAGCGGGCTTTATTAGCCAGTAGGCCCGCCTGGTCTTTGTGCGGGATTATCTTAATTGTATGCTGTGCGTGGTTACACATTTTTCATTGGTGCGTATGTTTGCGCAAGCTGTGTTTTGTCCCTTGTGTTTGGGGCACTTTGGTTTGTTGTGCGCTGTTTGGGTTGGCTTGTTGTTTGGTCAGTGTGCCTATTAAAGCCATTACCCTGAATCGCTGTTTTCCTGCACTTGATTCCTCGTCAGCAAACAACCACGCCTTACAATGTTCTGCATTCTGTCGCTGTACATTTCAAAAGTGCTGAACACAGTTTTACTGACTACGTCCGTCGTCGCTCGCTCATTGTCTTAATCGAAGTTACGGAATGCCTCTTATCCACTCATTGTTCCCTTATGCCATAGTTTGTACATCTCAATTGTCATTAGAAACCACATTTGTTTAAGCAAGTCAGCCATATCAGCTATGTTTTTCTTTAAAGGCAGTAAACAAGGCTGAATGAATTGTTTTGCTGCCAGACAAGGCTCAGCTGTTAGCCGTGGTAAGGATTCACTCCATGGTGCTGAAAAGAAAGCTCTGCTGTTGGGACAGCTTTATGTAGGCCCTAACAGTTTGTGGGCACCGCTTGTCGCCATTATAGTGCAATTAATGTGTTGTTTTGTAGTGTCTTTGCTGGTATGCATCTAAGCATTTTTTGGGGAGTTTGCCCCACCAAGATTTACAAGCTAAAATCGCCACTGCTCGTGATGGATGTTTTTACCATACAAAGAAAGCACAGTAGTCTATATCCAAATTATAGACTTTCATGTGACAACGAATCATAATACTTGTCCGATATATTCAACCATATTAATGCGATTTTAATAATTGAGTGACTTGGAAAATGTAACTAAATAATTTTGCAGGCCAACAGTTTGGCTTTCTTTAATAAGCCTATTGATTTTTGTTTTAACAATCATAGACATATACAGTACCAGTCAAAGTTTTGGACAAACCTACTCATTCAAGGGTTTTTCTTTATTTTGACTATTTTATACATTGTAGAATAATAGTGAAGACATCAAAACTATGAAATAACACATATGGAATCATGTAGTAACCAAAAAAGTGTTAAACAAATCAAAATATATTTGAGATTCTTCAAAGTAGCCACCCTTTTCCTTGATGACAGCATTGTACACTCTTGGTATTCTCTCAACCAGCTTCATGAGGTAGTCACCTGGAATGCATTTCAATTAACAGGTGTGCCTTGTTAAAAGTTAATTTGTGGAATTTCTTTATTTCTTAATGCTTTTGAGCCAATCAGTTGTATTGTGACAAGGTAGGGGTGGTATACTAAATATAGTCCTATTTGGTAAAAGACCAAGTCCATATTATGGCAAGAACAGCTCAATTAAGCAAAGAGAAACGACAGTCCATCATTACTTTAAGACATGAAGGTCAGTCAATCGGGAACATTTCTAGAACTTTTAACATTTCTTCAAGAGCAGTTGCAAAAACCATCAAGCGCTCTGATGAAACTGGCTCTCGTGAGGACCGCCACAGGAAAGGAAGACCCAGAGTTACCTCTGCTGCAGAGGATACGGTTATTAGAGTTAACTGCACCTCAGATTGCAGCCCAAATAAATGCTTCACAGAGTTCAAGTAACAGACACATCTCAACATCAACTGTTCAGAGGAGACTGCGTGAGTCAGGCCTTCATGGTAAAATTGCTGCAAAGAAACCACTACTAAAGGACACCAATAGGAAGAGACTTGCTTGGGCCAAGAAACACGAGCAATGGACATTAGACCGGTGGAAATCTGTTCTTTGGTCTGATGAGTCCAAATTTGCAATTTTTGGTTCCAATCGCCATGTCTTTGTGAGATGCAGAGTAGGTGAACGGATGATCTCTGCATGTGTAGTTCCCGACATGAAGCATGGAGGAAGAGATGTGATGGTACTTTGCTGGTGACACTGTCAGTGATTTATTTAAAATTCAAGGCACACTTAACCAGCATGGCTACCACAGCATTCTGCAAAGATAAGCCATCCCATCTGGTTTGCGCTTAGTGGGACTATCATTTGTTTTTCAACAGGACAATGACCCAAAACAGACCTCCAGGCTGTGTAAGGGCTATTTGTCCAAGGAGAGTGGATTGAGTGCTGCATCAGATGACCTGGCCTCCACAATCACCCGACCTCAACCCAATTGAGATCATTTGGGATGAATTGGCCCGCAGAGTGAAGGAAAAGCAGCCAACAAGTGCTCAGCATATGTGGGAACTTCTTCAAGACTGTTGGAAAAGCATTCCAGGTGAAGCTGGTTGAGAGAATGCCAAGCGTGTGCAAAGCTGTCATCAAGGCAAAGGGTGGATATTTTGAAGAATCTCAAAATGTAAATATATATTGATTTGAACACATTTTTGATTACTAGATGATTCCATATGTGTTATTTCATAGTTTTGATGTCTTCACTATTATTATACAATGTAGAAAATAGTAAAAAATTAAGAAAAACCCTTGAATGAGTAGGTGTGTCCAAACTTTTGACTGGTACTGTTTTTGTATCTTGAAAATGAAGAATAAATGTTACAATAACTCCTCCACAAAAAAGAGACAATTGCTCAAGTCTTTTTTTTTGCCTGTAAAAAAAACTGAACATGATTAATATTATATAAGGAGTCATACACAGGATAATATATCATTTTTATAACAGGCATTTACACAATGTACACTCAAGCATGATCATAAATACAACATACATACGGTATATAAAAAGAACACAAGAAGACAACAACAACAAAAAAGCAGAGAACTGCCTTCCAGTGATAGGTACATTCACTTTAGCAGGACACCATTGGCCAAAGTTAGCCTTATAGGGTGTACAAATACCATCTTAGTTTAGCTTGTTGTTGTTGTTGACCAGTAGAAATAGTTATTTTTCTCCCACACTGCTCAAAAACCCACAGTACACCTGTCTCAAACTGAACTTCCGAGTGCTGTTTCTGACAACCAGGGTGGTATTCATTAGGGCACACCATAGCAAAATGCTTTGCAACATAGAAACGAAAACAAGCAGTTGGTAGTCAATTCCGATAGTCCCTGTCTGTTTCAGGATGTTTTCTTCAGTTTGATGCCTAATGCATATGACTCCGGTTTGGTTGTGACTAGTTGTGACTGGTTGTGACTGGTTGAGGTTCCCGCTCCCTAAAACACCACTATGATTTGGAATTTCCGTCGCTCCACCCTAATAGTAGACCACAAGCAGCAAGTCCTGTCTACCCGTTTCGGACAGAGTGGGAAATCCGGATGTTACAGTTTAAGAAGAGGCAAGCTTGTGACAAACACATAGGCAAACCACATTCCCTATTCATTATGATGACTATTCTGCAATCAAGTCCTACCCCTTGCCCATGACAAGACCGTGATTGTGTTGTTTCAAATACGTGCTTGTTGTAAAGCATGGGATGGCAAGTACAGTACAGTAACGGCAAGATATTAGAAGACTAATTTAACCCCAGGTTAATCACTGGTGAGAAGAGACAGACAGACAGACAGACAGACTCTCTATAAGACACACAGGATATTGCACGTTATAGAGAGTGACAGAGATATAGAAGTATTTTTCAGAGTACCAGAGATAGTCGTCTGTCTGTTTAATCACACAAGATGGTTGAAACTGATGGCCTTTTTTATGAGGTGTTTAAATACACATTGAGCTCAAGAGTAAATGTATGGAAAGGTTCATTCATATTTGAACCAATGTAAACACCTAGGAAGGAAGAGTCAGAGGTGAAGGATTTGGCTGGCACAAAGGATGTATGGGACACATACAGTGCATTCGGAAAGTATTCAGACCCCTTGACTTTTTCGACATTTTGTTACGTTACAGCCTTATTCTAAAATTGATTAAATCGTTTTTTCCCTTCATTAATCTACATACAATACCTCATAATGACAAAGCAAAAACATGTTTTAAGAACATTTTGCAAATGTATACAGAATAAACAACGAAAATATCACATTTAAATATTCAGACCCTTTACTCATTACTTTGTTGAAGCACCTTTGGCAGCGATTACAGCCTCAAGTCTTCTTGGGTAGGACACTACAAGCTTGACACACCTGTATTTGGAGAGTTTCTCCATTCTTCTCTGCAGATCCTCTTAAGCTCTGTCAGGTTGGATGGGGAGCGTCGCTGCACAGGTATTTTCAGGTCTCTTTAGAGATGTTCGATTGGGTTCAAGTCCAGGCTCTAGCTGGGCCACTAAAGGACATTCAGAGACTTGTCCCGAAGCTACTCCTGCGTTGTCTTGGCTGTGTGCTTAGGGATGTTGTCCTGTTGGAAGGTGAACCTTCGCCCCAGTCTGAGGTCCTGAGTGCTCTGGAGCAGGTTTTCATCAAGGATCTCTCTGCGCTTTTCTCCGTTCATCTTTCCCTCGATCCTGACTAGTCTCCCAGTCCCTGCCGCTGAAAAACATCCCCACAGCATGATGCTGCCACCACCATACTTCACAGTAGGGATGGTGCCAGGTTTCCTCCAGATGTGACGCTTGGCATTCAGGCCAAAGAGTTCAATCTTGGTTTCATCAGACCAGAGAATCTTGTTTCTAATGGTCTGAGAGTCCTTTAGGTGTCTTTTGGCAAAATTCAAACGGGAGATGTGCCTTTTACTGAGGAGTGGCTTTCGTTTGGCCACTACCATAAAGGTCTGATTAGTGGAGTGCTGCAGAGATGGTTGTCATTCTGGAAGGTTCTCCCATTTCCACAGAGGAACTCTAGATCACTGTCAGAGAGACCATCAGGTTCTTGGTCACCTCCCTGACCAAAGCCCTTCTACCCCAATTGCGCAGTTTGGCCGGGCGACAAGCTCTAGGAAGAGTCTTGGTTCCAAACTTCATCCATTTAAGAATGATGGAGGCCACTGTGTTCTTGGTGACCCTCAAAGCTGCAGAAATGTTTAGGTACCCTTCCCCAGATCTGTGCCTCAAAACAATCCTGTCTCGGGGCTCTACAGACAATTCCTTTGACCTCATGGCTTAGTTTTTGCTCTGACATACACTGCCAACTGGTGTGTGCCTTTCCAAATCATGTCCAATCAATTGAATTTACCACAGGTGGACTCCAATCAAGTTGTATAAACATCTCATTGATGACCTATGGAATCAGGATGCACTTGAGCTCAATTTCGAGTCTCATAGCAAAGGGTCTGAATACTTATGGAAATATGGTATTTCTGTTATTTTTTATTTTTATAAATTAGCAAACATTTCTCAACCTGTTTTGTCATTTAGGTACTGTGTGTAGATCGCTGAGGATTTTTTAAAATCCATTTTAGAATAAGGCTGTAACGTAACAAAACGTGGAAAAAGTCAAGGGGTCTGAATACTTTCCAAATGAACTGTACATGTCAGAGGACTGTGTGTGTGTGTGTGAGAACCAAACACACACACACACACACACACACACACCACACACACACACACACACACACACACACACACACACACACACACACACACACACACACACACACACACACACACACACACACACACACGCACACGCACACACACCACCTCTTGGTACAGATAGGATTTATTCTAAGATGACAATAGCGTCAACGGTAACTATAACACAACAATAGTAATGCACAATTTGTTTTACACCCCCCAAAAAAAACAAATCGAGCCTTGATTTGGTTACTCTTAACACCAATGTTTCAGAATAAATGTAGGATCAATGTAACATCAACGTAGGATTGTGGGGGAACACAGACCAATGATGGAAAAGGCATTACAATACATTATATCTGATAAACATTGAAAACCAGAGTCGCCGTATCAACCACAACGGCAACAGTGGCGTGATGGTTGTAACTTACGTGTTCTGAATGGACTGACATCAGCCTCTTGCTGTTGAATTGTATTTTTTCACAAGAGAAGAAGTGGCACTAACTGAACATTGGGTCGAGTTCATTAGGGTATGCAACAGAAACCGCTTTAAAACATTTTGCAGTGTTAAAAATCAACAAAACACAAACAAACAAATAACAAACAAAACCATAACCTGAATCTCATACACTTCCTTTTGCAAAAGATTCCAGATAAGAGACGGTTATTATAAACATTGAACACTGGAGTTCCTTCCATTTATATATTTTTAATAACATAATAATTAGATCACATAATACATATTTATAACACATCATCGCCATAGTCTCTTTAATTGGCATAGGAAACAAGTGTAATGAAGGAGCATGCGGCCTCATGGACAGGTTGTATTGTGTAAACGTGAAAACGGACGCGAAAGTAGCTGAATGGCTTGTATCAAAATGGCCAGAGAGTAGCTGAGTGGCTTGTATCAAAATAGCCAGAGAGTAGCTGAGTGGCTTGTATCAAAATAGCCAGAGAGTAGCTGAGTGGCTTGTATCAAAATGGCCAGAGAGTAGCTGAGTGGCTTGTATCAAAATGGCCAGAGAGTAGCCGAGTGGCTCGTATCAAAATGGCCGATAGTCCTCTCAGTCAGTGACTCTGGCTCAAGCCACCATAGACCTGCGTTCAAAAGAAGGCGCTGTCTACTTGCTTCTCTCTTTTCTTATCTCCAGCCCCCCAGTGCCCCCCGAGGCTCCAGCAGGGGTCAAGGGGCTTGGAGGTCAAAGGTCAGGTGAGTCAAGGCGGCCACCCTCATACTTTCCTCACTCACTTGCTATCTGGCGTTTAGTCACTGTTTTATTTCTTTACAGCCTCCTGCCAGTCCTCCATCTCAGTACTTCTTTCATCCATTCATCATTCCATCTCTCTTTTTGTTTCTCCATCACCTTTCACTTCTCCCGCCGAGAGGACGGCGCCCAACTGCATCATGGGAAGGGTGGCGTTCCTCCTGGCACAGAGAAGGAGGATAGAGATGGGCAGAGCTAGGGAAGGACAGCAGTGAGAGATGGATGCCCACATGACCCATTCGAGCCCTGTTTCCCTCCCTCCCTCCTTCCCCCCATACACACTATTGGTATGGAAGGCGGTTCGGATGTCTTGTCTCCACCGCAACTCTCCCTCATACCATAAACTCGTTACTGCCATACAGAACCAGCTGTTGGGGCAGTGAGCTGAAGTCTGACTCCCTCCTGTGGCCCTCAGGGGCCTCGAGCGGCGAGCTTCTACTCAGCCTGAGCCGGTGGCAACTCTTCACCCCCACAGTGCCACTCGGGTCCCTCTCGGACTCTACTAAGGGGGCTCCTAGGCCCAAGGAGCAGGAGGAGAGTAGGGGGCCGGAGGAGGAGGAGCGGAAGCGGTAGTTGGGGGATTGAGGTATAATGGAGGAGGAGGAGAGCGAGGAGGAGGCGGTGGAGTCGACCGAGTTGGGTTGTCTCCGGAGGCAGCGGCGGCTCTTGGCTTCAGACTTCCGGGAGTGATAGGTGCCTGTTGAAAGGGTTAGGGTTTTTAAAATATTTTGTTTAACCCATCCACCCCACCCCCCTCCCAAGGACAAAATAGCTTTTTTTGTTACATACATACATACATACATACATACATACATACATACATACATACATACATACATACATACATACATACATACATACATACATACATACATACATACATACATACATACATACATACATACATACATACATACATGTTACATACACTTCATGACTAAAAGTATGTGGACACCTGCTTGTCCAACATCTCATTCCAAAATCATGGGCATTAATATGGAGTTGGCACACCCTTTGCTGCTATACACTCTTCTCCACTCTTCTGGGAAGGCTTTCCACTAGATGTTGGAACATTCCTGCGGTGACTTTCTTCCATTTAGCAACAAGAGCATTAGTGAGGTCGGGCACTGATGTTGGGCGATTAGGCCTGGCTCGTTCCAATTCATCCCAAAGCTAAAACAGAAAAGGGCTTTCCCCAAACTGTTGCCACAAAGTTAGAAGCATAGAATCGTTTAGAATGCCATTGTATGTTGTAGTGTTACGATTTCCCTTCACTGGAACTAAAGGGCCTTGCCGGAACCATGAAAAAAATTAACTGACCATTATTCTTCCTCCACCAAACTTTACAGTTGGGGCAGGTAGCGTTCTCCTGACATCTGCCAAACCCAGATTTGTCCGTTTGACTGCCAGATGGTGAAGCGTGACTCACTCCAGAGAACGTGTTTCCACTGCTCCAGAGTCCAATGGTGGTGAGCTTTACACCACTCCAGCCGACGCTTGGCATTGCGCATGGTGATCTTAGGCTTGTGTGCGGCTGCTCGGCCATGGAAACCCATTTCATGAAGCTCCCAACGAACAGTTTTTCTGCTGACGTTGCTTCCAGAGGCAGTTTGGAACTCGGTAGTGAGTGTTACAACCGAGGACAGAGTTTTTACGCACTACGTGCTTCAGCACTCGGCGGTCCCGTTCTGTGAGCTTGTCTGGCCTACCACTTCACGGCTGAGCCGTTGTTGCTCCTAGATGTTACCACTTCAGAATAAAAGCACTTACAGTTGACCGGGGCAGCTCTAGCAGGGCAGAAATTTGATGAACTGACTTGTTGGAAAGGTGGCATCCTATGACGGTACTGAGAAAGTCACTGAGCTCTTCAGTAAGGCCAATCTACTGCCAATGTTTGTCTATGGAGATTGCATGGCGGTGTGCTAGATTTTATACATCTGTCAGCAACAGGTGTGACTGAAATAGCCTAATTCACTCATTTGAAGAGGTGTCCACATACTTTTGTAGAGAGTGTACATGGGTGGCAGGTAGCCTGGCGGGTAGGAGTGTTGGGTCAGTAACCGAACAGTTGCTGGTTCGAATCCCGAATCGACAAGGTAAAAAATCTGTCATTCTGCAGGACACATTTCAGTTGAATGCATTCAGTTGTAGAAAGTATCCACTTTTACTTCCCTGCATGGTAGAGAAAAGTGTTTACCCACACACACACACACACACACACACACACACACACACACACACACACACACACACACACACACACACACACACACACACACACACACACACACACACACACACACACACACACACACACACACACGTCTCACCAGAGGGGTTGGAGGCGGCTCCTTCAGGGTCCATGTTGAGTTTCTCAGAGCTGTCTGCTGTTCCTATCGAGGCTTCCGACTCCAGAGTCTCATCATCAGACGCCCGCGGCTCCAAGATCAACATCTCATACGTTAACTCCTCCCTACACACACACACATATGTAGAATGTATGGACACACACACATATGTAGAATGTATGGACACATGACTGTAAGACGCTTTGGATAAAACCATCTGCATTTGATTTACACATCATGCCTACCACTTTGAAGATGCAAAATATTTTTTCTTGTGAAAAGAATTAACACAAAAAAACGAAAAACTTGAGCGTGCATAATTATTCATCCCCCAAAGTCAATACTTTGTAGAGCCACTTTATGCAGCAATTAAAGCTGAAAGTCTCTCGGGGTATGTCTCTATAAGCTTGGCACATCTAGCCACTGGGATTTTTGCCCATTCTTCAAGGCAAAACTGCTCCAGCTCCTTCAAGTTGGATGGGTTCTGCTGGTGTACAGCAATCTTTAAGTCATACCACAGATTCTCAATTGGATTGAGGTCTGGGCTTTGACTAGGCCATTCCAAGACATTTAAATGTTTCCCCTTAAACCACTCAAGTGTTGCTTTAGCAGTATGCTTAGGGTCATTGTCCTGCTGGAAGGTGAACCTCCATCCCAGCTTAAATCTCTGGAAGACAAACAGGTTTCCCTCAAGAACTTCGCTGTATTTAGCACCACCCATCATTCCTTCAATTCTGACCAGTTTCCCAGTCCCTGCCGATGAAAAACATCCCCACAGCATGATGCTGCCACCACCGTGCTTCACTGTGTAATACAGTTGAAACATTTGAGGCATTTATAAGTTATATTCTTCAAGAATCAATGGTTATATAGTAAATGGTTCTTTCAATAACTGCCAGTGAAGATTTCCTGTGGGGGTGAAATTGTTATTGGTGTTCTTGGGGTGATATGGTGTTCTTGGGGTGATATGGTGTTCTTGGGGTGATATGGTGTTCTTGGATGGTGTTCTTGGGGTGATATGAGGTGCTGGGTTTTCGCCAGACATAGCATTTTCCTTGATGGCCAAAAAGCTCAATTTTAGTCTGACCAGAGTACCTTCTTCCATATGTTTGGGGAGTCTCCCACATGCCTTTTGGCGAACATCAAACATGTTTGCTTATTTTTTTATTTAAGCAATGGCTTTTTTCTGGAAACTCTTCCGTAAAGCCCAGCTCTGTGGAGTGTACGGCTTAAAGTGGTCCTATGGACAGATACTCCAATCTCCGCTGTGGAGCTTTGCAGCTCCTTCAGGGTTATCTTTGGTCTCTTTGTTGCCTCTCTGATTAATGCCCTCCTTGCCCGGTCCGTGAGTTTTGGTGGGCGGCCCTCTCTTGGCAGGTTTGTTGTGGTGCCATATTCTTTCCATGTTTTAATAATGGATTTAAATGGTGCTCCGTGGGATGTTCAAAGTTTCTGATATTTTTTATAACCCAACCCTGATCTGTACTTCTCCACAACTTTGTCCCTGACCTGTTTGGAGAGCTCCTTGGTCTTCATGGTGCCGCTTGCTTGGTGGTGCCCTTTGCTTAGTGGTGTTGCAGACTCTGGGGCCTTTCAGAACAGGTGTATATATACTGAGATCATGTGACAGATCATGTGACACTTAGATTGCACACAGGTGGACTTTATTTAAATAATGATGTGACTTCTAAAGGTAATTGGTTGCACCAGATCTTATTTAGGGGCTTTATAGCAAAGGGGGTGAATACATACAGTGGGGGATAAAAGTATTTGATCCCCTGCTGATTTTGTACGTTTGCTCACTGACAAAGAAAGGATCAGTCTATAATTTTAATGGTAGGTTTATTTGAACAGTGAGAGACAGAATAACAACAAAAATATCCAGAAAAACGCATGTCAGAAATGTTATAAATTGATTTGCATTTTAATGAGGGAAATAAGTATTTGACCCCCTCTCAATCAGAAAGATTTCTGTCTCCCAGGTGTCTTTTATACAGGTAACGAGCTGAGATTAGGAGCACACTCTTAAAGGGAGTGGTCCTAACCACAGCTTGTTACCTGTAAAAAAGACACCTGTCCACAGAAGCAATCAATCAATCAGATTCCAAACTCTCCACCATGGCCAAGACCAAAGAGCTCTCCAAGGATGTCAGGGACAAGATTGTAGACCTACACAAGGCTGGAATGGGCTACAAGACCATCGCCAAGCAGCTTGGTGAGAAGGTGACAACATTTGGTGCGATTATTCGCAAATGGAAGAAACACGAAAGAACTCTCAATATCCCTCGGCCTGGGGCTCCATGCAAGATCTCACCTTGTGTAGTCGCAATGATCATGAGAATGGTGAGGAATCAGCCCAGAACTACACGGGAGGATCTTGTCAATGATCTCAAGGCAGCTGGGACCATAGTCACCAAGAAAACAATTGGTAGCACACTACGCCGTGAAGGACTGAAATCCTGCAGCGCCCGCAAGGTCCCCCTGCTCAAGAATACATATACATGCCCGTCTGAAGTTTGCCAATGAACATCTGAATGACTCAGAGGACAACTGGTGAAAGTGTTGTGGTCAAATGAGACCAAAATGGAGCTCTTTGACATCAACTCAACTCGCCGTGTTTGGAGGAGGAGGAATGCTGCCTATGACCCCAAGAACACCATCTCCACCGTCAAACATGGAGGTGGAAACATTATGCTTTGGGGGTGTTTTTCTGCTAAGGGGACAGGACAACTTCACCGCATCAAAGGGACGATGGACGAGGCCATGTACCGTCAAATCTTTGGTGAGAACCTCCTTCCCTCAGCCAGGGCATTGAAAATGGGTCGTGGATGGGTATTCCAGCATGACAATGACTCAAAACACACGGCCAAGGCAACAAAGGAGTGGCTCAAGAAGAAACACATTAAGGTCCTGGAGTGGCCTAGCCAGTCTTCAGACCTTAATCCCATAGAAAATCTGTGGAGGGAGCTGAAGGTTCGAGTTGCCAAACGTCAGCCTCGAAACCTTAATGACTTGGAGAAGATCTGCAAAGAGGAGTGGGACAAAATCCCTCCTGAGATGTGCGCAAACCTGGTGGCCAACTACAAGAAACGTCTGACCTCTGTGATTGCCAACAAGAGTTTTGCCACCAAGTACTAAGTCATGTTTTGCAGAGGGGTCAAATACTTATTTCCCTCATTAAAATGCAAATCATTTTATAACATTTCTGACATGCGTTTTTCAGGATTTTTTTGTTGTTATTCTGTCTCTCACTGTTCAAATAAACCTACTATTAAAATTATAGACTGATAATTTCTTTGTAAGTGGGCAAACGTACAAAATCAGCAGGGGATCAAATACTTTTTTCCCCCACTGCATGCATGGACAACTTTTCCGTATCTATACATTTTTTTAAACATTTTTTTAAACAAGTAATTTTTTTCATTTCACTTCACCAATTTGGACTATTTTGTGTATGTCCATTAGATGAAATCCAAATACAAATCCATTTAAATTACAGGTTGAAATGCAACAAAATAGGAAAAACGTCTAGGGGATGAATACTTTTGCAAGGCACTGTATTACCATCTGCTAAATGGCATATATATTACCACCTGCTAAATGGGGCGAATATTACCATCTGTAAAATGACATATATATTACCATCTGCTAAATGACATATATATTACCATCTGCTAAATGGCATATATATTACCATCTGCTAAATGACATATATATTACCATCTGCTAAATGACATATATATTACCATCTGCTAAATGACATATATATTACCATCTGCTAAATGACATATATATTACCATCTGCTAAATGACATATATATTACCATCTGCTAAATGACATATATATTACCATCTGCTAAATGACATATATATTCCCATCTGCTAAATGGCATATATATTCCCATCTGCTAAATGACGTATATATTACCATCTGCTAAATGACATATATATTACCATCTGCAAAATGGCATATATATTACCATCTGCTAAATGACATATATTACCATCTGCTAAATGACGTATATATATTACCATCTGCTAAATTCCATATATATTACCATCTGCTAAATGACGTATATATATTACCATCTGCTAAATGACATATATATTACCATCTGTAAAATGACATATATATTACCATCTGCTAAATGACGTATATATTACCATCTGTAAAATGACATATATATTATCATCTGCTAAATGGCATATATATATTACCATCTGTTAAATGACATATATATTACCATCTGCTAAATGGCATATATAGTACCATCTGCTAAATGACATATATATTACCATCTGCTAAATAACATATATATTACCATCTGTAAAATGACATATATATTACCATCTGCTAAATGACATATATATTACCATCTGCTAAATGGCATATATATTACCATCTGCTAAATGACATATATATTACCATCTGCTAAATGACATATATATTACCATCTGCTAAATGACATATATATTACCATCTGCTAAATGACATATATATTACCATCTGCTAAATGACATATATATTACCATCTGCTAAATGACATATATATTACCATCTGCTAAATGACATATATATTACCATCTGCTAAATGACATATATATTACCATCTGCTAAATGACATATATATTACCATCTGCTAAATAACATATATATTACCATCTGCTAAATGACATATATATTACCATCTGCTAAATGACATATATATTACCATCTGCTAAATGACGTATATTAATGTTATTATATATTACCCTGTCTACAGAATAACTCACTGAGCAGAACTAGGCTCTTTCTCTTGTTATCAACAAAGTTGTTCCCAAGACAATATACATTACTGCAGTGGTCACCAACCGGTCGATCGCCAAACATTTCTGTAAAAAACCCAACAATAAATCCTTGTGTTCCATGACTAGAGAGAGACTGTCAACGAATACAGCAGAGCTGCTGTTTTTATGAGTGAGTTCATGTTTAAGTTCTTACTCAGCACTGTCAACACTTTATTTTCAACACTTTTATAAGTCATAAAATGAGCTTCTCCACTCGCTCTGCAACCAGCAGTGCAGCTGTAATGAATGAGTAGGAAAGTGCATCGATAGGCTTGCGTCGTTATTATTAGCGGCTTGGGTCTTTTTCAATATTGAGTAATATTTCACTTCCTCTGTTCATAGGAGTAACAACATGAATTTGTTCATGAGGCAGAAGTAATGCGGTGCGACTCGAGTTTCACCATTAGCTGGAAGACGGTATCGTTTTTTGGTCAGTGTCAGTGGAGGAAAGGGACAGCGGAGGGATGTTGTGAGACGGACCCTCAGTCTGCTGCTCTCTCCCTCCGCTGAGACTGACCATCAGCCCAGTAAAATAAAAATAAAAAGCACATCATTTAAACGTGAGCTTACTCAGCTGTGTCCAACAAGTAATACAACAACTGATCTATTACTGGTGTGATCATATTGCACATCTCAAATTTTGAAATACATATTTATTTAAATGGTCCGAACAAGGCATTGGCAGGGAAATTCAAGCAAAGCCAATATGCAGTGAAAATGTATTGGGCCTATAGCCTACTGCACAAACATTATTGATACAGAACTGTTTTTACTTGGTTAATGTTGCAAAGGCTTATGTTTAAGTCATGTTTAAAACAAATCGGAGTGGTAGATCTCAGCTTGCATTTTGACTCAGAAAGTGATCTTGACTCAGAAAAGGTTTGTGACCACTGCTTTACTGTACTTTGATATTTGAGGAAGAGCCCTAGAGTACTAGAGTACTAGAGTTCTAGAGTACTAGAGTTGTTCTAGAGTTCTAGAGTTCTCGAGTACTAGAGTTGTTCTAGAGTACTAGAGTTGTTCTAGAGTTCTAGAGTACTAGAGTTGTTCCAGAGTTGTTCTAGAGTACTAGAGTACTAGAGTTCTAGAGTACTAGAGTTGTTCTAGAGTTCTAGAGTTCTAGAGTTCTAGAGTTCTCGAGTACTAGAGTTGTTCTAGAGTACTAGAGTTGTTCTAGAGTACTAGAGTACTAGAGTTGTACTAGAGTTCCAAAGTATTAGAGTTTTAGAGTTCTAGTAGAGTATAGTGACTTGTGAACACTGTTAATAATAAGAGACGATCAAGCTCACTTCTCTCTCTGCAGGCTCTCAATCTGCTCCGTGAGGACCCTCTCTTCCTGCTGCATGGTGGCCTGCTGCTGTTCTGTCAGCTCTGCTCTCTCCTCCTCTCCACTCTCCCCGTCCACCACCGGGAGCACTCTGGGGCTGAGGGGCGGGGAGGGCGTGTGGTGGCTGCTACCCCTCCGCAGACGACCTTTGCCCTATAGGACACAGGACACAAAGCTAGTTAGGATAGAGGCTAGGCTATAAGATCGTCTAGACTTGGCTAGGTCACTAGATAGGATAGAAAGGCTAGGCTATTAGATAGGCTAGGCTATTAGATAAGCTAGGCTATTAGATAAGCTAGGCTATTAGATAAGCTAGGCTATTAGATAAGCTAGGCTATTAGATTAGCTAGGCTATTAGGCTACGCTACAATGGGCTATTAGATAGGCTAGGCTATTAGATAGGCTAGGCTATTAGGCTAGGCTACAATGGACTATTAGATAGTTAGGATAGAGGCTGATCTAATGGTTCACATCGGACTCAGTGTCATGATTATTGTTTCTACTAACGATACATACACAGTAGAAACAGCCTGAGACATGAGTGTTCAATATGGCTGGACAGAAAACTCAATGTGTGACATAGTTGATGAGGGTCATTTATACTGTCATACGGTTGACAAGGGTCATTTATACTGTGATACGGTTGACAAGGGTCATTTATACTGTGATACGGTTGACGAGGGTAATTTATACTGTGATACGGTTGACGAGGGTAATTTATACTGTGATACGGTTGACGAGGGTAATTTATACTGTGATACGGTTGACGAGGGTAATTTATACTGTGATACGGTTGACGAGGGTCATTTATACTGTGATACGGTTGACGAGGGTCATTTATACTGTGATACGGTTGACGAGGGTCATTTATACTGTGATACGGTTGACGAGGGTAATTTATACTGTGATACGGTTGACGAGGGTCATTTATACTGTGATACGGTTGACGAGGGTAATTTATACTGTGATACGGTTGACGAGGGTAATTTATACTGTGATACGGTTGACGAGGGTAATTTATACTGTGATACGGTTGACGAGGGTAATTTATACTGTGATACGGTTGACGAGGGTCATTTATACTGTGATACGGTTGACGAGGGTCATTTATACTGTGATACGGTTGACGAGGGTCATTTTTACAGTGATGTGCATATTTTTCTTGACTATTTTTATGCAGTGTTATGACAAAGCTACTTCACGAGTGTTATAAAACCAACAAACTGTAGCGGACACACATACAGACACGCACGCACGCACAGGCATGACCTTTTGACCGGTGTTAGGCTGCATGTTATTATGTTGTGAAGCAAAAACATATATATTTTTTAAAAACATGTTGTGTTAGCCTTGGGGTTTGGTTTGGTCGGGATGCAACACTTCAAAACAGAAATTAAACAAAGCATGCTAACAGAAACCAACCACTGCTCTGCCTATCTGTCCAATGAACCAACCACTGCTCTGTCTATCTGCTCAACGGCATTAACCACTGCTCTGCCTATCTGTCCAACGAACCAACCACTGCTCTGCCTATCTGTCCAACAAACCAACAACTGCTCTGCCTAACAAACCAACCACTGCTCTGCCTATCTGTCCAACGAACCAACCACTGCTCTGCCCATCTGTCCAACAAACCAACCACTGCTCTGCCTATCTGTCCAACAAACCAACAACTGCTCTGCCTAACGAACCAACCACTGCTCTGCCTATCTGTCCAACGAACCAACCACTGCTCTGCCTATCTGTCCAACAAACCAACCACTGCTCTGCCCATCTGTCCAACAAACCAACCACTGCTCTGCCTATCTGTCCAACGAACCAACCACTGCTCTGCCTATCTGTCCAACGAACCAACCACTGCTCTGCCTATCTGTCCAACAAACCAACAACTGCTCTGCCTATCTGTCCAACGAACCAACCACTGCTCTGCCTATCTGTCCAACGAACCAACCACTGCTCTGCCTATCTGTCCAACGAACCAACCACTGCTCTGCCTATCTGTCTAACGAACCAACCACTGCTCTGCCCATCTGTCCAACGAACCAACCACTGCTCTGCCTATCTGTCTAACGAACCAACCACTGCTCTGCCCATCTGTCCAACGAACCAACCCCACTGCTCTGCCTATCTGTCCAACGAACCAACCACTGCTCTGCCTATCTGTCCAATGAACCAACCACTGCTCTGCCTATCTGTCCAACGAACCAACCACAGCTCTCATTGTTAACAGACACTAAGCACTCCTCTGCCTATCTGTCCAACGAACCAACCACTGCTCTGCCTATCTATCCAACGAACCAACCACAGCTCTCATTGTTAACAGACACTAAGCACTGCTCTGCCTATCTGTCTAATGAACCAACCACAGCTCTCATTTCTCTCACGTGACTTAGTAATGACCGTTGATAGTCATAATACATTCATCATAGAACTGTTTGAATTAACAAATAATAAATAAAAGGTTGATATTTATTACAAATCAATGGTGTCATCGGTGTGGAGATGCAGTGCATTCGCAAAGTATTCAGACCTCTTGACTTTTTCCACATTTTGTTACATTACAGCCTTATTCTAAAATGTATTACATTTTTTTGCTCTCATTAATATACACACACAATACCCCATAATTTATTATTTTTTATTTATTTTATTTCACCTTTATTTAACCAGGTAGGCTAGTTGAGAACAAGTTCTCATTTGCAACTGCGACCTGGCCAAGATAAAGCAAAGCAGTTCGACACATACAACAACACAGAGTTACACATGGAATAAACAAGCATACAGTCAATAATACAGTAGAAAAAGTCTAAATACAGTATGTGCAAATGAGGTAGGACAAGGGAGGTAATGCAATAAATAGGCCATGGTGGCGAAGTAATTACAAATTAGCAATTAAACACTGGAATGGTAGATGTGCAGAAGATGAATGTGCAAGTAGAGATACTGGGGTGCAAAGGAGCAGGACAAATAAATAAATACAGTATGGGGATGAGGTAGTTGGATGGGCTATTTACAGATGGGCTATGTACAGGTGCAGTGATCTATGAGCTGCTCTGACAGCTGGTAATTAAAGCTAGTGAGGGAGATATGAGTCTCCAGCTTCAGTGATTTTTGCAGTTCGTTCCAGTCATAGGCCACAGAGAACTGGAAAGAAAGGCAGCCAAAGGAAGAGTTGGCTTTGGGGGTGACCAGTGAGATATACCTGCTGGAGTGCGTGCTAAGGGTGGGTGCTGCTATGGTGACCAGTGTGCTGAGATAAGGCGGGCTTTACCTAGCAGAGACTTGTAGATGACCTGGAGCCAGTGGGTTTGGCGACGAGTATGAAGCGAGGGCCAGCCAACGAGAGCGTACAGGACACAGTGGTGGGTAGTATATGGGGCTTTGGTGACAAAACGGGTGGCACTGTGATAGACTGCATCCAATTTGTTGAGTAGAGTGTTGGAGGCTATTTTGTAAATGACATCGCCGAAGTCGAGGATCGGTAGGATAGTCAGTTTTACGAGAGTATGTCTGGCAGCATGAGTGAAGGTTGCTTTGTTGCGAAATAGGAAGCCGATTCTAGATTTAATTTTGGATTGGAGATGCTTCATGTGAGTCTGGAAGGAGAGTTTACTGTCTAACCAGACACCTAGATATTTATAGTTTTCCACATATTCTAAGTCAGAACCGTCGTGCAGAGTTGTGATGCTGCACGAGCAGGCAGGTGCGGGCAGCGATCGGTTGAAGAGCATGCATTTAGTTTTACTTACATTTAAGAGCAGTTGGAGGCCACAGAAGGAGAGTTGTATGGCATTGAAGCTCGTCTGGAGGTTAGTTAACACAGTGTCCAAAGAAGGGCCAGAGGTATACAGAATGGTGTCGTCTGCGTAGAGGTGGATCAGAGAATCACCAGCAGCAAGAGCGACATCATTGATGTATACAGAGAAGAGAGTCGGCCCGAGAATTGAACCCTGTGGCATCCCCACAGAGACTGCCAGAGGTTCGGACAACAGGCCCTCCGATTTGACACACTGAACTCTATCAGAGAAGAAGTTGGTGAACCAGGCGAGGCAATCATTTGAGAAACCAAGGCTGTTGAGTCTGCCGATAAGAATGTGGTGATTGACAGAGTCGAAAGCCTTGGCCAGGTCGATGAATACGGCTGCACAATAATGTCTCTTATCGTCGGCGGTTATGATATCGTTTAGTACCTTGAGCGTGGCTGAGGTGCACCCATGACCAGCTCGGAAACCAGATTGCATAGCTGAGAAGTTACGGTGGGATTCGAAATGGTCGTTAATCTGTTTGTTAACTTGTCTTTCGAAGACCTTAGAAAGGCAGGGTAGGATAGATATAGGTCTGTAGCAGTTTGGGTCTAGAGTGTCTCCCTCTTTGAAGAGGGGGATGACCGCAGAAGCTTTCCAATCTTTGGGAATCTCAGACAATACAAAAGAGAGGTTGAACAGGCTAGTAATAGGGGTTGCAACAATTTCGACAGATTATTTTAGAAAGAGAGGGTCCAGATTGTCTAGCCCGGCTGATATGTAGGGGTCCAGATTTTGCAGCTCTTCAGAACATCAGCTATCTGGATTTGGGTGAGGGAGAAATGGGGGAGGCTTGGGCCAGTTGCTGTGGAGGGTGGAGGGCTGTTGATCGGGGTAGGGGTAGCCAAGTGGAAAGCATGGCCAGCCGTAGAAAAATTCTTATTGAAATTCTCAATTATAGTTGATTTATCGGTGGTGACAGTGTTTCCTAGCCTCAGTGCAGTGCCCTTATTCTCCATGGACTTTACAGTGTCCCAGAACCTTTTTAAGTTTGTGCTACAGGATGCAAATTTCAGCTTGAAAAAGCTAGCCTTAGCTTTCCTAACTGCCTGTGTATATTGGTTCCTGACTTCCCTGAAATGTTGCATATCGTGGGGGCTATTCGATGCTAATGCAGAATGCCACAGGATGTTTTTGTGCTGGTCAAGGGCAGTCAGGTCTGGAGAGAACAAAGGGCTATATCTGTTCCTGGTTCTACATTTTTGAATGAGGCATGCTTACTTAAGATGGTAAGGAAGGCACTTTTAAAGAATAACCAGGCATCCTCTACTGATGGGATGAGGTCAATATCCTTCCAGGATACCTGAGCCAGGTCGATTAGAAAGGCCTGCTCGCTGAAGTGTTTTAGGGAGCGTTTGACAGTGATGAGGGGTGGTCGTTTGATTGCAGACCCATTACGGATGCAGGAAATGAGGCAGTGATAGCTGAGATCTTGGTTGAAAACAGCAGAGGTGTATTTGGAGGGCAAGTTGCTTAGGATAATATCTATGAGGGTGCCCGTGTTTACGGATTTGGGGTTGTACCTGGTGGGTACATTGATCATTTGTGTGAGATTGAGGGCATCAAGCTTAGATTGTAGGATGGCCGGGGTGTTAAGCATGTCCCAGTTTAGGTCACCTAGCAGCACAAGCTCTGAAGATTGATGGGGGGCAATCAATTCACATATGCTGTCCAGGGCACAGCTGGGGGCAGAGGGTGGTCTATATCAAGCGGCAACGGTGAGAGACTTGTTTCTGGAAAGGTGGATTTTTAAAAGTAGAAGCTCGAATTGTTTGGGTACAGACCTGGATAGTAAGACAGAACTCTGTAGGCTATCTCTGCTGTAGATTGCAACACCGCCCCCTTTGGCAGTTCTATCTTGTCGGAAAATGTTACAGTTGGGGATGGAAATTTCTTCCTAAGCCAGGATTAAGACACGGCTAGGATATCCGGGTTGGCAGAGTGTGCTAAAGCGGTGAATGAAATAAACTTAGGGAGGAGGCTTCTAATGTTAACATGCATGAAAATAATGACAAAGCAAAAACAGGTTTTTAGAAATGTGTGCAATTTTTTTTTTTTTTTTTGCACCAGTCTCAACGTCAACAGTGAAGAGGCGACTCCGGGATGCTGGTCTTCTAGGCAGAGATGCAAAGAAAAAGCCATATCTCAGACTGGCCAATAAAAATAAAAGATTAAGATGGGCAAAAGAACACAGACACTGGACAGAGGAACTCTGCCTAGAAGGCCAGCATCCCGGAGTCGCCTCTTCACTGCTGACGTTGAGACTGGTGTTTTACGGGTACTATTTAAGGCGTCTGTTTATCAAACTAGACACTCTAATGTACTTGTCCTCTTGCTCAGTTGTGCACTGGGGCCTCCCACTCCTCTTTCTATTCTGGTTGGAGACAGTTTGCTCTGTTCTGTGAAGGGAGTAGGACACAGCGTTGTACCAGATCTTCAGTTTCTTGGCAATTTCTTGCATGGAATAGCCTTCATTTCTCAGAACAAGAATAGACTAACGAGTTTCAGAAGAAAGTTCTTTGTTTCTGGCCATTTTGAGCCTGTAATCGAACCCACAAATTCTGATACTCCAGATACTCAACTAGTCTAAAGAAGGCCAGTTTTATTGCATCTTTAATCAGAACAACAGTTTTCAGCTGTGCTAACATAATTGCAAAAGGGTTTTCTAATGACAAATAGCCTTTTAAAATTATAAACTTGGATTAGCTAACACAACGTGCCATTGGAACACAGGAGTGATGGTTGCTGATAATGGGCCTCTGTACGCCTATGTAGACATTCCTTTAAAATAAATCAGCCGTTTCCAGCTACAATAGTCATTTACAACATTAACAATGTCTACACTGTATTTCTGATCAATGTGATGCTATTTTAAAAGGGCAAAATATTTGCTTTTCATTCAAAAACAAGGACATTTCTAAGTGACCCCAAACTTTTGAACGGAAGTGTAAGTAGTCAGACCCTTTATTCAGTACTCTGTTGAAGCACCTTTGGCAGCGATTACAGCTTTGAGTCTTCTTGGGTATGACGCTACAAGCTTGGCACACCTGTATTTGGGGAGTTTCTCCCATTCTTCTCTGCAGATCCTCTGAAACTCTGTCAGGTTGAATGTGGAGCATCGTTGCACAGCTATTTTCAGGTCTCTCCAGAGATGTTTAATCGGGTTCAAGTCCGGGCTCTGGCTGGGCCACTAAAGGACATTCAGAGACTCATCCCGAAGCCAAATGGCTATGTGCTTAGGGTCGTTGACCTGTTGAAAGGTGAACCTTTGCCCCAGTCTGAGGTCCTGAGCACTCTGGAGCAGGTTTTCATCAAGGATCTCTGTACTTTTCGCCGTTCATCTTTCCCTCGATAGTCTCCCAGTCCCTGCCTTTGAAAACCATCCCCACAGCATGATGCTGCCACCCCCATGCTTCACCGTAGGGATGGTGTACGGTTTCCTCCAGAAGTGATGCTTGGCATTCAGGACAAAGAGTTCGATCTTGGTTTCATCAGACCAGAGATTATTGTTTCTCATGGTCTGAGAATCCTTTAGGTGCCTTTTGGCAAACTCAAAGCGGGCTGTCATGTGCTTTTTACTGAGGAGTGGCTTCCATCTGGCCACTCTACCATAAAGGCCTGATTGTTGGAGTGCTGCAGAGATGGTCATTTTTTTTATGTGCAAAAATATCGAAAAAACAGTTTTCACTTTGTCATTATGGGGTATTGTGATGTCATTATGGGGTATTGTGATGTCATTATGGGGTATTGTGTGAAGATTGATAAGTAAAACATTTATTTTATCAATTTTAGAATAATAAAGCTGTAACGTAACAAAATGTGAAAAGAGGGAAGGAGACTGAATTCTTTCTGAACGCATTGTAAGTGACAAGCTGAGAATGACAGTTGGCCGACTGCAACAGACACAAAGACAATATTCTGTGGAAAATAAATATACAGAGAAAGGGAGGATGAAGACAGAGGGACAGCGAGAAGGACCGAGAGGAGGGAGAGAAGGGGGGAGAGAGAGAGGAGAGAGAGAGAGAGGAGGGAGAAAGATAGGAGATTGAGAGAGGAGGGAGAGAGAGAGGAGGGAGAGAGAGGACATAGAGGAGGGAGAGAGAGAAGAGAGAGAGGAGGGAGAAAGATAGGAGATTGAGAGAGGAGGGAGAGAGAGGAGAGAGAGGGAGAAGAAGGGAGAGAGAGGACATAGAGGAGGGAGAGAGAGAAGGGAGAGAGAGGAGGGAGAAAGAGAAGGGAGAGAGAGGAGGGAGAAAGAGAGGAGATTGAGAGAGAGAAGTAGGGAGAGAGCGAGGAGGGAGAAAGTGAGAAGGAGGGAGAGAGTGAGAAGGAGGGAGAGAGAGGTGGGAGAGGAGATTGAGAGAGGACAGAGAGAAGGGAAATAGAGAAGGAGGGGTAAAGAGAGAAGGACAGTGAGAGAGGACGGAGAGAGACAAGGGAGAGAAAAAAAGAAGAGATGGCACTGTGAGGGTACGCAGAATTGACTGACAGCATTGTCAGCACCACAGATAAATGGGCTGACAGGACTGGTTGATCGACAGCGCCACAGACAAATGGGCTAACAGGACTGGTTGATTGACAGTGCCACAGACAAATGGGCTAACAGGACTGGTTGATTGACAGCGCCACAGACAAATGGGCTAACAGGACTGGGTGTGGTCACATGAAGTATATACTAAGAATACATACCGGAGTGGTCGTGCGGGTTATGCCAATAAACTTAACAGCGATTAGTACAGGTTTCTGGAGTGGGGTAAGGGGAGAATAGGGTTAGAGAGGGTAACCTTCGTTGGAGGACATTACATTGTGTGAGAGGAATTAATAGTTAAAGGTTCAAAGTCAACCACTGGAAGACAGAGAGGGAGGTCTATGATGATCTCAGTCAGAGGGTAAGGTTACATTTGTCCTCACACGAGACCCTTGGGTCGTGTTCATTAGGTTATGCGACAGAAAACGCTTTAAAACATTTTGCAATGAAAATGAAAATGAGCGCCTCTTATTGGACAAGTCCAGAAAGTCCCTCCAATTTTCTGTCTGTTTTCTTCCATTTGATACCTAATGAACACGATGAACACCCCTGTGGTCCTGGTGCCTTACCATGGACTTCCTGATGTGTGTCAGTCTGCTCTTGGCCTTGTTCTCAGCAAATTCCAGACTGTTGATGTCCTTCAGTCTGGCCCTGTACTTATTCATCTGTTCTCCGATGATCAGCTCCACACACCTAGAGGAGGACATGGCAGAATGAGTCAGCTCCTAGAGGAGGACATGGCAGAATGAGTCAGCTCCTCACACCTAGAGGAGGACATGGCAGAATGAGTCAGCTCCTCACATCTAGAGGAGGACATGGCAGAATGAGTCAGCTCCTAGAGGAGGACATGGCAGAATGAGTCAGCTCCTCACACCTAGAGGAGGACATGGCAGAATGAGTCAGCTCCTAGAGGAGGACATGGTAGAATGAGTCAGCTCCACACACCTAGAGGAGGACATGACAGAATGAGTCAGCTGCTAGAGGAGGACATGGCAGAATGAGTCAGCTGCTAGAGGAGGCCATGGCAGAATGAGTCAGCTGCTAGAGGAGGCCATGGCAGAATGAGTCAGCTCCTAGAGGAGGACATGGCAGAATGAGTCAGCTCCTAGAGGAGGACATGGCAGAATGAGTCAGCTCCTAGAGGAGGACATGGCAGAATGAGTCAGCTCCTAGAGGAGGACATGGCAGAATGAGTCAGCTCCACACACCTAGAGGAGGACATGGCAGAATGAGTCAGCTCCTCACACCTAGAGGAGGACATGGCAGAATGAGTCAGCTCCTAGAGGAGGACATGGCAGAATGAGTCAGCTCCTAGAGGAGGACATGGCAGAATGAGTCAGCTCAGCACACCTAGAGGAGGACATGGCAGAATGAGTCAGCTCCACACACCTAGAGGAGGACATGGCAGAATGAGTCAGCTCCTCACACCTAGAGGAGGACATGGCAGAATGAGTCAGCTCCTAGAGGAGGACATGGCAGAATGAGTCAGCTCCACACACCTAGAGGAGGACATGGCAGAATGAGTCAGCTCCTAGAGGAGGACATGGCAGAATGAGCCAGCTCCTAGAGGAGGACAGGCGGAATGAGTCAGCTCCGCACACCTAGAGGAGGACATTGCAGAATGAGTCAGCTCCTAGAGGAGGACATGGCAGAATGAGTCAGCTCCTCACACCTAGAGGAGGAAAGGCAGAATGAGTCAGCTCCTAGAGGAGGACATGGCAGAATGAGTCAGCTCCTAGAGGAGGACATGGCAGAATGAGTCAGCTCCTAGAGGAGGACAAGGCAGAATGAGTCAGCTCCACACACCTAGAGGAGGACATGGCAGAATGAGTCAGCTCCTAGAGGAGGACATGGCAGAATAAGTCAGCTCCTAGAGGAGGACAGGCGGAATGAGTCAGCTCCGCACACCTAGAGGAGGACATTGCAGAATGAGTCAGCTCCTAGAGGAGGACATGGCAGAATGAGTCAGCTCCTCACACCTAGAGGAGGAAAGGCAGAATGAGTCAGCTCCTAGAGGAGGACAGGCGGAATGAGTCAGCTCCGCACACCTAGAGGAGGACATTGCAGAATGAGTCAGCTCCTAGAGGAGGACATGGCAGAATGAGTCAGCTCCTCACACCTAGAGGAGGAAAGGCAGAATGAGTCAGCTCCTAGAGGAGGACATGGCAGAATGAGTCAGCTCCTAGAGGAGGACATGGCAGAATGAGTCAGCTCCTAGAGGAGGACAGGCAGAATGAGTCGGCTCCTAGAGGAGGACATGGCAGAATGAGTCAGCTCCACACACCTAGAGGAAGACAGGCAGAATGAGTCAGCTCCTCACATTTAGAGGAGGAAAGGCAGAATGAGTCAGCTCCTCACACCTAGAGGAGGACAGGCAGAATGAGTCAGCTCCTAGAGGAGGACAGGAGAATGAGTCAGCTCCTCACATCTATAGCAGGACAGGCCGAATGAGTCAGCTCCTCACTCCTAGAGGAGGACAGGCTGAATAAGTCAGCTCCTAGAGGAGGACAGGAGAATGAGTCAGCTCCACACACCTAGAGGAGGACATTGCAGAATGAGTCAGCTCCTAGAGGAGGACATGGCAGAATGAGTCAGCTCCACACACCTAGAGGAGGACAGGCAGAATGACTCAGCTCCTAGGGGATGACAGGCAGAATGAGTCAGCTCCTCACATCTAGAGGAGGACAGGCAGAATGACTCAGCTCCTGGAGGATGACAGGCAGAATGAGTCAGCTCCTCACACCTAGAGGAGGACATGGCAGAATGACTCAGCTCCTAGAGGATGACAGGCAGAATGAGTCAGCTCCTAGGGGATGACAGGCAGAATGAGTCAGCTCCTAGGGGATGACAGGCAGAATGAGTCAGCTCCTAGAGGAGGACATGGCAGAATGAGTCAGCTCCTAGAGGAGGACATGGCAGAATGAGTCAGCTCCTAGAGGAGGACATGGCAGAATGAGTCAGCTCCTAGAGGAGGACATGGCAGAATGAGTCAGCTCCTAGAGGAGGACATGGCAGAATGAGTCAGCTCCTAGAGGAGGACATGGCAGAATGAGTCAGCTCCTCACACCTAGAGGAGGACATGGCAGAATGAGTCAGCTCCTCACATCTAGAGGAGGACATGGCAGAATGAGTCAGCTCCTAGAGGAGGACAGGCGGAATGAGTCAGCTCCTAGGGGATGACAGGCAGAATGAGTCAGCTCCTAGAGGAGGACATGGCAGAATGAGTCAGCTCCTAGAGGAGGACATGGCAGAATGAGTCAGCTCCTAGAGGAGGACATGGCAGAATGAGTCAGCTCCTAGAGGAGGACATGGCAGAATGAGTCAGCTCCTAGAGGAGGACATGGCAGAATGAGTCAGCTCCTCACACCTAGAGGAGGACATGGCAGAATGAGTCAGCTCCTCACATCTAGAGGAGGACATGGCAGAATGAGTCAGCTCCTAGAGGAGGACATGGCAGAATGAGTCAGCTCCTAGAGGAGGACATGGCAGAATGAGTCAGCTCCTAGAGGAGGACATGGCAGAATGAGTCAGCTCCTAGAGGAGGACATGGCAGAATGAGTCAGCTCCGCACACCTAGAGGAGGACATTGCAGAATGAGTCAGCTCCTCCAGAGGAGGACATGGCAGAATGAGTCAGCTCCTCACACCTAGAGGAGGACAAGGCAGAATGAGTCAGCTCCTAGAGGAGGACATGGCAGAATGAGTCAGCTCCTAGAGGAGGACATGGCAGAATGAGTCAGCTCCTAGAGGAGGACAAGGCAGAATGAGTCAGCTCCACACACCTAGAGGAGGACATGGCAGAATGAGTCAGCTCCTAGAGGAGGACATGGCAGAATGAGTCAGCTCCTAGAGGAGGACAGGCGGAATGAGTCAGCTCCGCACACCTAGAGGAGGACATTGCAGAATGAGTCAGCTCCTAGAGGAGGACATGGCAGAATGAGTCAGCTCCTCACACCTAGAGGAGGACAAGGCAGAATGAGTCAGCTCCTAGAGGAGGACATGGCAGAATGAGTCAGCTCCTAGAGGAGGACATGGCAGAATGAGTCAGCTCCTAGAGGAGGACAGGCAGAATGAGTCGGCTCCTAGAGGAGGACATGGCAGAATGAGTCAGCTCCACACACCTAGAGGAGGACAGGCAGAATGAGTCAGCTCCTCACATTTAGAGGAGGAAAGGCAGAATGAGTCAGCTCCTCACACCTAGAGGAGGACAGGCAGAATGAGTCAGCTCCTAGAGGAGGACAGGAGAATGAGTCAGCTCCTCACATCTATAGCAGGACAGGCCGAATGAGTCAGCTCCTCACTCCTAGAGGAGGACAGGCTGAATAAGTCAGCTCCTAGAGGAGGACAGGAGAATGAGTCAGCTCCACACACCTAGAGGAGGACATTGCAGAATGAGTCAGCTCCTAGAGGAGGACATGGCAGAATGAGTCAGCTCCACACACCTAGAGGAGGACAGGCAGAATGACTCAGCTCCTAGGGGATGACAGGCAGAATGAGTCAGCTCCTCACATCTAGAGGAGGACAGGCAGAATGACTCAGCTCCTGGAGGATGACAGGCAGAATGAGTCAGCTCCTCACACCTAGAGGAGGACATGGCAGAATGACTCAGCTCCTAGAGGATGACAGGCAGAATGAGTCAGCTCCTAGGGGATGACAGGCAGAATGAGTCAGCTCCTAGGGGATGACAGGCAGAATGAGTCAGCTCCTAGAGGAGGACATGGCAGAATGAGTCAGCTCCTAGAGGAGGACATGGCAGAATGAGTCAGCTCCTAGAGGAGGACATGGCAGAATGAGTCAGCTCCTAGAGGAGGACATGGCAGAAAGAGTCAGCTCCTAGAGGAGGACATGGCAGAATGAGTCAGCTCCTAGAGGAGGACATGGCAGAATGAGTCAGCTCCTCACACCTAGAGGAGGACATGGCAGAATGAGTCAGCTCCTCACATCTAGAGGAGGACATGGCAGAATGAGTCAGCTCCTAGAGGAGGACAGGCGGAATGAGTCAGCTCCTAGGGGATGACAGGCAGAATGAGTCAGCTCCTAGAGGAGGACATGGCAGAATGAGTCAGCTCCTAGAGGAGGACATGGCAGAATGAGTCAGCTCCTAGAGGAGGACATGGCAGAATGAGTCAGCTCCTAGAGGAGGACATGGCAGAATGAGTCAGCTCCTAGAGGAGGACATGGCAGAATGAGTCAGCTCCTCACACCTAGAGGAGGACATGGCAGAATGAGTCAGCTCCTCACATCTAGAGGAGGACATGGCAGAATGAGTCAGCTCCTAGAGGAGGACATGGCAGAATGAGTCAGCTCCTAGAGGAGGACATGGCAGAATGAGTCAGCTCCTAGAGGAGGACATGGCAGAATGAGTCAGCTCCTAGAGGAGGACATGGCAGAATGAGTCAGCTCCTAGGGGATGACAGGCAGAATGAGTCAGCTCCTAGGGGATGACAGGCAGAATGAGTCAGCTCCACACACCTAGAGGAGGACAAGCAGAATGAGTCAGCTCCTCACACCTAGAGGAGGACAAGCAGAATGAGTCAGCTCCACACACCTAGAGGAAGACAGGCAGAATGAGTCAGCTCCACACACCTAGAGGATGACAGGCAGAATGAGTCAGCTCCTAGGGGATGACAGGCAGAATGAGTCAGCTCCTCACATTTAGAGGATGACAGGCAGAATGAGTCAGCTCCTCACACCTAGAGGAGGACAGGCAGAATGAGTCAGCTCCTCACACCTAGAGGAGGACATGGCAGAATGAGTCAGCTCCTAGAGGAGGACATGGCAGAATGAGTCAGCTCCTAGAGGAGGACATGGCAGAAAGAGTCAGCTCCTCACACCTAGAGGAGGACATGGCAGAATGAGTCAGCTCCACACACCTAGAGGAGGACATAGCAGAATGAGTCAGCTCCTAGAGGAGGACATGGCAGAATGAGTCAGCTCCTCACACCTAGAGGAGGACATGGCAGAATGAGTCAGCTCCTAGAGGAGGACATGGCAGAATGAGTCAGCTCCTAGAGGAGGACAGGCGGAATGAGTCAGCTCCGCACACCTAGAGGAGGACATTGCAGAATGAGTCAGCTCCTAGAGGAGGACATGGCAGAATGAGTCAGCTCCTCACACCTAGAGGAGGAAAGGCAGAATGAGTCAGCTCCTAGAGGAGGACATGGCAGAATGAGTCAGCTCCTAGAGGAGGACATGGCAGAATGAGTCAGCTCCTAGAGGAGGACATGGCAGAATGAGTCAGCTCCTAGAGGAGGACATGGCAGAATGAGTCGGCTCCTAGAGGAGGACATGGCAGAATGAGTCAGCTCCACACACCTAGAGGAGGACAGGCAGAATGAGTCAGCTCCTCACATCTAGAGGAGGACAGGCAGAATGAGTCAGCTCCTCACACCTAGAGGAGGACAGGCAGAATGAGTCAGCTCCTAGAGGAGGACAGGAGAATGAGTCAGCTCCTCACACCTAGAGGAGGACAGGCAGAATGAGTCAGCTCCTAGAGGAGGACATGGCAGAATGAGTCAGCTCCTAGAGGAGGACATGGCAGAATGAGTCAGCTCCTAGGGGATGACAGGCAGAATGAGTCAGCTCCACACACCTAGAGGAGGACAAGCAGAATGAGTCAGCTCCTCACACCTAGAGGAGGACAAGCAGAATGAGTCAGCTCCACACACCTAGAGGAAGACAGGCAGAATGAGTCAGCTCCACACACCTAGAGGATGACAGGCAGAATGAGTCAGCTCCTAGGGGATGACAGGCAGAATGAGTCAGCTCCTCACATTTAGAGGATGACAGGCAGAATGAGTCAGCTCCTCACACCTAGAGGAGGACAGGCAGAATGAGTCAGCTCCTCACACCTAGAGGAGGACATGGCAGAATGAGTCAGCTCCTAGAGGAGGACATGGCAGAATGAGTCAGCTCCTAGAGGAGGACAAGGCAGAATGAGTCAGCTCCACACACCTAGAGGAGGACATGGCAGAATGAGTCAGCTCCTAGAGGAGGACATGGCAGAATGAGTCAGCTCCTAGAGGAGGACAGGCGGAATGAGTCAGCTCCGCACACCTAGAGGAGGACATTGCAGAATGAGTCAGCTCCTAGAGGAGGACATGGCAGAATGAGTCAGCTCCTCACACCTAGAGGAGGAAAGGCAGAATGAGTCAGCTCCTAGAGGAGGACATGGCAGAATGAGTCAGCTCCTAGAGGAGGACATGGCAGAATGAGTCAGCTCCTAGAGGAGGACATGGCAGAATGAGTCAGCTCCTAGAGGAGGACAGGCAGAATGAGTCGGCTCCTAGAGGAGGACATGGCAGAATGAGTCAGCTCCACACACCTAGAGGAGGACAGGCAGAATGAGTCAGCTCCTCACATTTAGAAGAGGAAAGGCAGAATGAGTCAGCTCCTCACACCTAGAGGAGGACAGGCAGAATGAGTCAGCTCCTAGAGGAGGACAGGAGAATGAGTCAGTTCCTCACATCTATAGCAGGACAGGCCGAATGAGTCAGCTCCTCACTCCTAGAGGAGGACAGGCTGAATAAGTCAGCTCCTAGAGGAGGACAGGAGAATGAGTCAGCTCCACACACCTAGAGGAGGACATTGCAGAATGAGTCAGCTCCTAGAGGAGGACATGGCAGAATGAGTCAGCTCCACACACCTAGAGGAGGACAGGCAGAATGACTCAGCTCCTAGGGGATGACAGGCAGAATGAGTCAGCTCCTCACATCTAGAGGAGGACAGGCAGAATGACTCAGCTCCTGGAGGATGACAGGCAGAATGAGTCAGCTCCTCACACCTAGAGGAGGACATGGCAGAATGACTCAGCTCCTAGAGGATGACAGGCAGAATGAGTCAGCTCCTAGGGGATGACAGGCAGAATGAGTCAGCTCCTAGGGGATGACAGGCAGAATGAGTCAGCTCCTAGAGGAGGACATGGCAGAATGAGTCAGCTCCTAGAGGAGGACATGGCAGAATGAGTCAGCTCCTAGAGGAGGACATGGCAGAATGAGTCAGCTCCTAGAGGAGGACATGGCAGAATGAGTCAGCTCCTAGAGGAGGACATGGCAGAATGAGTCAGCTCCTCACACCTAGAGGAGGACATGGCAGAATGAGTCAGCTCCTCACATCTAGAGGAGGACATGGCAGAATGAGTCAGCTCCTAGAGGAGGACATGGCAGAATGAGTCAGCTCCTAGAGGAGGACATGGCAGAATGAGTCAGCTCCTAGAGGAGGACATGGCAGAATGAGTCAGCTCCTAGAGGAGGACATGGCAGAATGAGTCAGCTCCTAGGGGATGACAGGCAGAATGAGTCAGCTCCTAGGGGATGACAGGCAGAATGAGTCAGCTCCACACACCTAGAGGAGGACAAGCAGAATGAGTCAGCTCCTCACACCTAGAGGAGGACAAGCAGAATGAGTCAGCTCCACACACCTAGAGGAAGACAGGCAGAATGAGTCAGCTCCACACACCTAGAGGATGACAGGCAGAATGAGTCAGCTCCTAGGGGATGACAGGCAGAATGAGTCAGCTCCTCACATTTAGAGGATGACAGGCAGAATGAGTCAGCTCCTCACACCTAGAGGAGGACAGGCAGAATGAGTCAGCTCCTCACACCTAGAGGAGGACATGGCAGAATGAGTCAGCTCCTAGAGGAGGACATGGCAGAATGAGTCAGCTCCTAGAGGAGGACATGGCAGAAAGAGTCAGCTCCTCACACCTAGAGGAGGACATGGCAGAATGAGTCAGCTCCACACACCTAGAGGAGGACATAGCAGAATGAGTCAGCTCCTAGAGGAGGACATGGCAGAATGAGTCAGCTCCTCACACCTAGAGGAGGACATGGCAGAATGAGTCAGCTCCTAGAGGAGGACAGGCGGAATGAGTCAGCTGCTAGAGGAGGACATGGCAGAATGAGTCAGCTCCTAGAGGAGGACATGGCAGAATGAGTCAGCTCCTCACACCTAGAGGAGGAAAGGCAGAATGAGTCAGCTCCTAGAGGAGGACACGGCAGAATGAGTCAGCTCCTAGAGGAGGACATGGCAGAATGAGTCAGCTCCTAGAGGAGGACATGGCAGAATGAGTCAGCTCCTAGAGGAGGACAGGCAGAATGAGTCGGCTCCTAGAGGAGGACATGACAGAATGAGTCAGCTCCACACACCTAGAGGAGGACATGGCAGAATGAGTCAGCTCCTCACACCTAGAGGAGGACATAGAAGAATGAGTCAGCTCCACACACCTAGAGGAGGACAGGCAGAATGAGTCAGCTCCTCACACCTAGAGGAGGACATGGCAGAATGAGTCAGCTCCTCACACCTAGAGGAGGACATGGCAGAATGAGTCAGCTCCTAGAGGAGGACAGGAGAATGAGTCAGCTCCTCACACCTAGAGGAAGACAGGCTGAATAAGTCAGCTCCTAGAGGAGGACAGGAGAATGAGTCAGCTCCTAGGGGATGACAGGCAGAATGAGTCAACTCCTCACATCTAGAGGAGGACAGGCAGAATGACTCAGCTCCTAGGGGATGACAGGCAGAATGAGTCAACTCCACACACCTAGAGGACAGGCAGAATGACTCAGTTCCTAGGGGATGACAGGCAGAATGAGTCAACTCCTCACATCTAGAGGAGGACAGGCAGAATGACTCAGCTCCTAGAGGATGACAGGCAGAATGAGTCAACTCCTAGGGGATGACAGGCAGAATGAGTCAGCTCCACACACCTAGAGGAGGACATGGCAGAATGAGTCAGCTCCACACACCTAGAGGAGGACATGGCAGAATGAGTCAGCTCCTCACTCCTAGAGGAGGACAAGCAGAATGAGTCTGCTCATAGAGGAGGACATGGCAGAATGAGTCAGCTCCTAGCGGAGGACATGGCAGAATGAGTCAGCTCCTAGAGGAGGACATGGCAGAATGAGTCAGCTCCTCACACCTAGAGGAAGACAGGCAGAATGAGTCAGCTCCTCACATCTAGAGGAGGACATGGCAGAATGAGTCAGCTCCTCACACCTAGAGGAGGACATGGCAGAATGAGTCAGCTCCTAGAGGAGGACATGGCAGAATGAGTCAGCTCCTAGAGGAGGACATGGCAGAATGAGTCAGCTCCTAGAGGAGGACATGGCAGAATGAGTCAGCTCCACACACCTAGAGGAAGACAGGCAGAATGAGCAACCAGTGAATAAGGTGACTTCTCCTGTTGCTCAATCTATAATTTAGAAATGATTATTGATATTGTTATATAGGAACTGATTGCAGTCTGAGGGGATCTGCAACAGAAATAACACTCACTCATCTGATGAATTAAAGCTATTGAGGTACGTCTGTTGTCACTGCCATTGTTTACACAGTTGCAACTAATCGTGTTATCAAGAGTAGTAGGTTAAGGCCCAGTTCTCTGTGACATTTTAGAGACACATTTGCATCCTCTAAGCCCACGCACACACTCATGAAGAAGTTTCACTTTCACTTTCCCACACACACACACACACACACACACACACACACACACACACACACACACACACACACACACACACACACACACACACACACACACACACACACACACACACACACACACACACACACACACACACACAAAGGAGAATGAACATTGAGAGAGAATTGACATTGACCAAGGAAAAGAAGAATAAGAACAAAAATAAATACATTTGGACTGGAATTTACAAAAATAATAATTAAAGGTTAAATATGTTAAATGTTGAAGGGTGAAAGCATTGGGAAATGTACCAAGGGAGATAGTAAAGGATGATTGAAGCAATGCAGTTAAATGGTTAACAATGTTATAATGATGTTTTCTTTAAGGTATGATGCATATAGACTATGTTAAACCTTAGAGGAACAAGGCCTTAGGAGGTTGATAATGAAAGTTTACAGTATAATGTTGTTTGCTTTAAGGTATGATGCATATAGACTATGTTTGTTAAGCTTAGAGGAACAAGGCCTTAGGGCGTGTAGGAGGTTGATAATGAAAGGTTACAATGTTGAAATGATGAAAGGTTTAAGTTGGTGAAGGTTTAAGTTGGTGAAGGTTTAAGTTGGTGAAGGTTTAAGTTGGTGAAGGTTTAAGATGTAATGGGAGTTAAGACGTTGGGTTGGGGTAGCATTATAATGGAGCCAAGTAGGCAATGGTAATGTTTTAAAAGTTAACGATAATGGAATGTACTAAATGGTGCTCGCTTGCATTGGAAATTCCCTGGTCAGAGCGACCAGGAGGAGGCATCCTGTCAAGGCGGGCATATTGCGAAAGGTAACATCCTGCCTAACTGGGTGTTAACCACTGAATGCGTCATCGGAGTAGGTGTAAACCACAATGAGAAAGGAAGATGGAGGGTATAAGGGGGGGCATGATAGAAGAACCTGTCGACTGCTGGAAGAATATTTTTATTGTAGCTTTTTTAGCTTAAAGTATATTTAATTTTTTCCTCCTATATTTTTTATTATACTTATATTTACATTTTTATTATATGCAGTTAAAGTAAAATTCTAAGAGGAATCCTTAAGAATACCGAATTGATATGAAAGAAGTCTCAAGGTATTGCTCTCCTGAGGTAGAGTACCTCATGATAAGCTGTAGACCACACTATCTACCAAGAGTTCTCATCTATATAATGCGTAGCCGTCCATTTACCACCGCAGACCGATGCTGGCTAAGACCGCACTCAACAAGATGTATAAGGCCATAAGCAAACAAGAAAATGCTCATCCAGAAGTGGCGCTCCTAGTGGCCGAGGACTTTAATGCTGGCAAACTTAAATCCATTTCACCTCATTTCTACCAGCACGTCACATGTGCAACCAGAGGGAAAAAAACTCTAGATCACCTTTACTCCACACACAAAGACGCGTGCACCCTCAATTTGGCAAATCTGACCATAACTCTATCCTCTTGATTCCTGCTTACAAGCAAAAACTAAAGCAGGAAGCACTGGTGATTCGCTCAATACTGAAGTTGTCAGATGACGTGGATGCTACACTACAGGACTGTTTTGCTACTACAGACTGGAATATGCTCCGGGTTTCATCCAATGGCATTGAGGAGTATACCACCTCAGTCACCGGCTTCATCAATAAGTGCATCGACGACGTCGTCCCCACAGTGACGGTACATACATATTCCAACCACAAGCCATGGATTACAGGCAACATCCGCATCGAGCTAAATACTAGAGCTGCCACTTTCGAGGAGCGGGACACAAATCTGGACGCTTATAAGAAATCCTGCTACGCCCTCAGACGATCCATCAAACAGGCAAAGCGTCAATACAGGATTAAGGTTGAATCCTACTACACTGGCTCTGATGCTTGTCGGATTTGGCAGGCCTTGAAAACTATTACGGACTACAAAGGGAAAGCGAGTCGCGAGCTGCCCAGTGACGCGAGCCTATCAGACAAGCTAAATGGCTTTTATGCTCGCTTTGAGGCAAGCAACACTGAAGCATGCATGAGAGCACCAGCTGTTCCAGACGACTGTGTGATCATGTTCTCCGTTGCCGATGTGAGCAAGACCTTTAACCTGTTAGGGCTAGGGGGCAGCATTTGCACGTCTGGATAAAAAAAATGTACCCGATTTAATCTGGTTACTAATCCTACCCAGTAACTAGAATATGCATATACTTATTATATATGGATAGAAAACACTCTAAAGTTTCTAAAACTGTTTGAATGGTGTCTGTGAGTATAACAGAACTCATTTGGCAGGCAAAACCCTGAGACATTTTCTGACAGGAAGTGGATACCTGATGTGTTGTATTACCTTTAAACCTATCCCATTGAAAAACACAGGGGCTGAGGAATATTTTGGCACTTCTTATTGCTTCCACTAGATGTCACCAGCCTTTACAAAGTGTTTTGAGTCTTCTGGAGGGAGATCTGACCGAACAAGAGCCATGGAACGATGATGTCCCATTAGACACCTGGCGCGCGAGTTCATGTTGGGTACCCTCGTTCCAATACGTTATAAAAGAGTATGCATTCGTCCACCTTGAATATTATTCATGTTCTGGTTAAAAAAGGCCCTAATGATTTATGCTATACAACGTTTGACATGTTTGAACGAACGTAAATATATTTTTTCCCCTCGTTCATGACGAGAAGTCCGGCTGGCTTAGATCATGTGCTAACATGACGGAGATTTTTGGACATAAATGATGAGCTTTTTTGAACAAAACTACATTCGTTATGGACCTGTGATACCTGGAAGTGACATCTGATGAAGAGAATCAAAGGTAATGGATTATTTACATAGTATTTTCGATTTTAGATCTCCCCAACATGACGTCTAGTCTGTATCGCAACGCGTATTTTTCTGGGCGCAGTGCTCAGATTATTGCAAAGTGTGATTTCCCAGTAAGGTTATTTTTAAATCTGGCAAGTTGATTGCGTTCAAGAGATGTAAATCTATAATTCTTTAAATGACAATATAATATTTTACCAATGTTTTCTAATTCTAATTATTTAATTTGTGACGCTGACTTGACTGCCGGTTATTGGAGGGAAACGATTTCCTCAACATCAATGCCATAGTAAAACGCTGTTTTTGGATATAAATATGAACTTGATAGAACTAAAAATGCATGCATTGTCTAACATAATGTCCTAGGAGTGTCATCTGATGGAGATTGTAAAAGGTTAGTGCATCATTTTAGCTGGTTTTATGGTTTTGGTTACCCTGTCTTTGAATTGACAAAACATTACACACAACTCTTGTAAATGTACTGTCCTAACATACTCTAAATTTATGCTTTCGCCGTAAAACCTTTTTGAAATCGTAAAACGTGGTTAGATTAAGGAGATGTTTATCTTTCAAAGGGTGTAAAATAGTTGTATGTTTGAAAAATTTGAATTTTGACATTTATTTGGATTCAAATTTGCCGCTCTTGAAATGCACCTGCTGTTGATGGAGTGCACCACGGGTGGCACGCTAGCGTCCCACCTAGCCCATAGAGGTTAAGCAGGTCAACATTCACAAAGCCGCGGGGCCAGACAGATTACCAGGACTTGTACTCAAAGCATGTGTGGACCAACTGGCAAGTGTCTTCACTGACATTTTCAACCTCTCCCTGACCGAGTCTGTAATATCTACACGTTTCAAGCAGACCACCATAGTCCCTGTGCCCAAGGAAGCGACGGTAACCTGCCTAAATTATTACCGCCCCGTAGCACTCATGTCGGTAGCCATGAAATGCTTTGAAAGACAGGTCATGGCTCACATCAACACCATCATTCTGGAAATCCTAGACCCACTCCAATTCGCATACCGCTCCAACAGATCCACAGACGACACAATCTCAATCGCACTCCACACTTCCCTTTCCCACCTGGACAAAAGGAACACCTACGTGAGAATGCTGTTCATTGACTACAGCTAAGCATTCAACATCATCATGCCCACAAAGCTCATCACTAAACTAAGGACCCTGGGACTAAACACCACCCTCTGCAACTGGATCCTTGACTTCCTGACGGGCCGCCCCCAGGTGGTAAGGGTAGGCAACAACACATCTGCCACGCTGATCCTTAACACTGGGGCCCCTCAGGGCTACGTGCTTAGTCCCCTCCTGTACTCCCTGTTCACTCACGACACAACAGCCTATTTGGAGGAGGTCAGAGACAACAACCTCTCTCTCCATGTGAGCAAGACAAAGGAGCTGATCGTGGACTACAGGAAAAGGCGGGCCGAACAGGCCGCCATTAACATCGACGGGCTGTAGTAAGGCGCTACAGAGGGTAGTGCGTACGGCCCAATAAATCACTGGGGCCAAGCTTCCTGCCATCCAGGACCTATATACACATGTGACAAATACAATTTGATTTGATAGAAGCATGTTTTAGACAACGTCTGAGGGGGGAGCCAAAAAACTGTTGATAGAGTTGTAGATGGACCGTTTGTCTTGTTATTAAATATGTCAAATGAAACTGTAATAGACCCCCCAAAAATATTTTATTGGCATAGCAATAAGTGTTTAGTAGAGGGCACTGAAGGTGTCTATCAATTCAATGTACTGTTGATGGTTACCTATCATTGATTGGTGATATTGATTGATTTGTGATTCTTTTATGCCTGTTTCTGAAATGTTGAAAAAATCTGCTTTATTGTTCTGAAACTGTCATCAAAGAGTCATACAAGTGCATGACGTTTTACTCTTTCTGAAATAGACAGGATTCATTTAGCATCTGGTTAACTAGCCTATCGGGGACCAGATATCGATGACCAGATATCGGGGACCCGAGTTGCTGGTATAAAGTAATCTAACCTGAGGGACTCGACTTCGGGGATAGCCCACTCTACTGTAAGGCCATTAATGTTGAGTTTGAGGAACAGTCCCTAGCTCTATCCTGGCTCAGTGGTAAGGCAGAGCGGCATCTATCAGATCTGTAGGGGCAAGAAATAACCTTGACCTTAACACTGATAGCAACAACAACCACAGCAGAGAAATTGGCTGTGTCTATAGCTGTCGCAATAGAGAGACAGACAGGTAGACAGAGGTTGTTTCCTATGACTCTGGTCCTGGAGTTCTGCAAAGCCTTCCAGAACCAGGAACGACGCGCCCTGTGTGAGAAGCACCATAAGGGAGTCTTACGCGGTGGTCTTGCCGATGTCCTGGACACTCTGCAGGGGGTCGATGGTGTCGGGGCAGCGGAGGATGCAGGGGGCGAACACGATGGCTAGGGCATTGGCCGACATACGG
Source organism: Salmo salar (assembly GCF_965601325.2). Lineage (NCBI taxonomy): Eukaryota > Metazoa > Chordata > Actinopteri > Salmoniformes > Salmonidae > Salmo > Salmo salar. The sequence continues at coordinate 43,656,739 of NC_138313.1, forward strand.
TTGGTGTCTTCCTGAAGGGTGATCCTGGAAGACCACACACACACAAACACACACACGTCAGAGGGGGGGGGGGGGGGGGGGTCGCAAAAAAACTATTGAAAACTGTCAAATAGTTTATTCAATGTCAAAACTGGTGGATGCCAACTTCCCTCCACCCTTCTCCCACACTGCCCGTCATGGATTTAGAAGCATTGGTGTATCATTGACTGGAGGGAGTTTGTGCACACTTTGGGAGAAGGGTGGAGAATTGGGACGCAGCCAGTGAGTGGACATCCTGTTTCCCATGGGACCCCTCACCTGACCAGGTGGAAGATGAGGCGCTCCAGGGTACTCAGGTGGGTTCTGCTGAGCAGGTCGATCACAGAGTACACCCCTCGGATCACCTCCTTCTTGTCTGGCTGGCCTGCATGGGGGACACACCACCAAAGAAATACAATTACTTCCTGCTTTTACTTCCTGCTTCACTCCTATTGGGGACACAGACATTACATCTTTATAATATATTATATATATAGATTTATACAGTGCATTCGGAAAGTATTGTTTTTAATACATTTGCTAAAATAAAAAATAAAACTGTTTTCGCTTTGTCCTTATGGGGTATTGTATGTAGAATGATGAGGAATTGTTATTTATTTTATTCATGTTAGAATAAGGCTGTAACGAAACAAAATGTGGAAAAGGTTAAGACGTCTGAACAAATCAAATCAAATTTGATTGGTCACATACACATATTTAGCAGATATTATTGTGGGTGTAGCAAAACGGAGTGATGGAGTGCTGCATCAGATGACCAGGCCTCCACAATTACAAATGAGTAGGGACAGCATAGACTACCAGTGAAAAGTTTGGACACACCTACTCATTCAAGGCTTTTTCTTTGATTTTGCTATTTTCTACATTGTATAATAATAGTTAAGACATCAAAACTATGAAATAACACATATGGAATCATGTAGTAACCTCAAAATGTTTTAAACAAATACACTGCTCAAAAAAATAAAGGGAACACTAAAATAACACATCCTAGATCTGAATGAATGAAATAATTTTATTAAATACTTTTTTCTTTACATAGTTGAATGTGCTGACAACAAAATCACACAAAAATAATCAATGGAAATCCAATTTATCAACCCATGGAGGTCTGGATTTGGAGTCACACTCAAAATTAAAGTGGAAAACCACACTACAGGTTGATCCAACTTTGATGTAATGTCCTTAAAACAAGTCAAAATGAGGCTCAGTAGTGTGTGTGGCCTCCACGTGCCTGTATGACCTCCCTACAACGCCTGGGCATGCTCCTGATGAGGTGGCGGATGGTCTCCTGATGGATCTCCTCCCAGACCTGGACTAAAGCATCCGCCAACTCCTGGACAGTCTGTGGTGCAACGTGGCGTTGGTGGAATGAGTGAGACATGATGTCCCAGATGTGCTCAATTGGATTCAGGTCTGGGGAACGGGTGGGCCAGTCCATAGTATCAATGCCTTCTTCTTGCAGGAACTGCTGACACACTCCAGCCACATGAGGTCTAGCATTGTCTTGCATTAGGAGGAACCCAGGGCCAACCGCACCAGCATATGGTCTCACAAGGGGTCTGAGGATCTCATCTCGGTACCTAATGGCAGTCAGGCTACCTCTGGCGAGCACATGGAGGGCTGTGCGGCCCCCCAAAGAAATGCCACCCCACACCATGACTGACCCACCGCCAAACCGGTCATGCTGGAGGATGTTGCAGGCAGCAGAACGTTCTCCACGGCGTCTCCAGACTCTGTCACATCTGTCACATGTGCTCAGTGTGAACCTGCTTTCATCTGTGAAGAGCACAGGGCGCCAGTGGCGAATTTGTCAATCTTGGTGTTCTCTGGAAAATGCCAAACGTCCTGCACGGTGTTGGGCTGTAAGCACAACCCCCACCTGTGGACGTCGGGCCCTCATACCACCCTCATGGAGTCTGTTTCTGACCGTTTGAGCAGACACATGCACATTTGTGGCCTGCTGGAGGTCATTTTGCAGGGCTCTGGCAGTGCTCCTCCTGCTCCTCCTTGCACAAAGGCGGAGGTAGCGGTCCTACTGCTGGGTTGTTGCCCTCCTACGGCCTCCTCCACGTCTCCTGATGTACTGGCCTGTCTCCTGGTAGCGCCTCCATGCTCTGGACACTACGCTGACAGACACAGCAAACCTTCTTGCCACAGCTCGCATTGATGTGCCATCCTGGATGAGCTGCACTACCTGAGCCACTTGTGTGGGTTGTAGACTCCGTCTCATGCTACCACTAGAGTGAAAGCACCGCCAACATTCAAAAGTGACCAAAACATCAGCCAGGAAGCATAGGAACTGAGAAGTGGTCTGTGGTCCCCACCTGCAGAACCACTCCTTTATTGGGGGTGTCTTGCTAATTGCCTATAATTTCCACCTGTTGTCTATTCCATTTGCACAACAGCATGTGACATTTATTGTCAATCAGTGTTGCTTCCTAAGTGGACAGTTTGATTTCACAGAAGTGTGATTGACTTGGAGTTACATTGTGTTGTTTAAGTGTTCCCTTTATTTTTTTGTGCAGTGTATTTTATATTTGACATTTTATATTAGCCACCGTTTGCCTTGATGACAGCTTTGCACACTCTTGGCATTCTCTCATCAAGGCAAAGGGTGACTACTTTGATGAATCTCAAATATAACATTTTTGGGTTACTACATGATTCCATATGTGATATTTCATAGTTTTGATGGCTTCACTATTATTCTACAATGTAGAAAGTAGTAAAAAAATATATATATATTTGAATGAGTTTGTCCAAACTTTTGACTGGTACTGTGTGTGTATATATATATATATATATAAACACACACACACACACACACACACACACACACACACACACACACACACACACACACACACACACACACACACCTTGATTCAGTGAAAATCATCGATAAAATGGTACCTTGGCCACATTTAGCCATTACTACATAGTAACATTGTAACAGAATAACAAGGTGAATACTTGTGACCCCAGCTCTTACCCATTGCCCGGAGGAACTCCTCGTACAGTTCAAAGGTCATCAGAGGGTTGGGCAGGTCACGGAGCCATTGTTTGAGCACGCCGGCGATGACGTGGATGTTGTAGTCGTCCAGGTTCATGCTGCTCACATCTGAAGTAGGAGAGGAAGAGAGTAAGAGAGGAGGACAGGAAGAGAGCAGGACAGGAAGAGAGTAGGAGAGGAAGAGAGTAGGAGAGGAAGATATTAGGACAGGAAGAGAGTAGGACAGGAAGAGAGTAGGACAGGAAGAGAGTAGGAGAGGAATACTACAGTTAGATTGAACATTACAACTGACACAATGCTTATGATCCGGTAGTGTGAATACCGTACAAATGGTGTCATGGCATCTTGTTTTGTAGGGAGGGTAGACACTACTATTACAGCCTGCGTCAACAGTCTATATCCATGCTAGGGAATGCAGTTTCAACACAGTCCTTGCCACCTGTTTCCTCACATTATCTAAACCAATCAGAAACCCTATAGAGCAGGTACCCTGAAATGATCTAAACCAATCAGAAACCCTATAGAGCAAGTACCCTGACATTATCTAAACCGATCAGAAATCCGATAGAGCAGGTACCCTGACATTATCTAAACAAATCAGAAACCCTATAGAGCAGGTACCCTGACATTATCTAAACCAATCAGAAACCCGATAGAGCAGGTACCCTGACATTATCTAAACAAATCAGAAACCCTATAGAGCAGGTACCCTGACATTATCTAAACCAATCAGAAAGCCTATAGAGCAGGTACCCTGACATTATCTAAACCAATCAGAAACCCGATAGAGCAGGTACCCTGACATTATCTAAACAAATCAGAAACCCTATAGAGCAGGTACCCTGACATTATCTAAACCGATCAGAAATCCGATAGAGCAGGTACCCTGACATTATCTAAACAAATCAGAAACCCTATAGAGCAGGTACCCTGACATTATCTAAACCAATCAGAAACCCGATAGAGCAGGTACCCTGACATTATCTAAACAAATCAGAGGGGGGGGGGGGCGGAACATAGTTGTAAATAATTTGCAAATTGACCGCAAGAATCCCAAACAGATATAGTATTGGAAAAAAATAGAATAATTTCAAACATGAATTACATTGGGATATGATCACATTTGCCGTTCTATTTATGAGTGGGTATACTTGGGAACATATTTCCTTATTAAATTAAATTAAAACCCCATTGAGCTGATTTCCTGGTTCTTTTACAGTCATATGTCCAATAACGAATTTAAAAGAAAAATCCATATCTCAGACTGGCTAATAAAAAGAAAAGATTAAGATGGGCAAAAGAACACAGACCCTGGACAGAGGAACTCTGCCTAGAAGGCCAGCATCCCAGAGTCGCTTCTTCACTGTTGACGTTGAGACTGGTGTTTTGCGGGTACTATTTAATGAAGCTGCCAGTTGAGGACTTGTGAGGCGTCTGTTTCGCAAACTAGACACTCTACTCTCCTCTTGCTCAGTTGTGCACCGGGGCCTCACACTCCTCTTTCTATTCTGGTTAGAGCCAGTTTGTGCTTGTCGTGGAAATTGCAAGATTATGTTATAATTCTTGTATTGCATTATAATGGTTGTTTTATTCGACAGAATAGAGTATTCTGTTAACTATTGTGTGTGTGTTCTACTGAGGAGGGCCTCTATGAGATAACACTGACAGAGGAGATTTCCGATGTCTTTGGGTGATAAAACCTAAAGAGCATTCCAGATAACATGAGTTAATGTTTCTGTTCTATACCGTACCAGGGAGAGACAGTTTGGAGTAGGAGGACCAGACACAGGTCTTTACAATGAAAACTGTTGACACAGCAGTTACTGTCTGCTATGTATTATAGATACCTTTCATACAAATCTTAACCTTGTGACCATTCTATGTATCTGTTGTTCGTCATGTAGGTTGAGAGGGGTGTATCTTGGCTATAAAAGATCTTTGTACTTTTGTGTTGTCACTTTCAATGGTTCATTAGAAACGGTGCATCATTGAAAGTCAGTGCTATTGCAAAGATCTTAATATTAAAGATGTAGTTTAAGTATAACTCTGACTGGTGTGTGAAGTTTGTCTCTCTCGTCATTTGGTAATACAGAAATTAACCACCACACGCTGTTCTGTGAAGGGAGTAGTACACAGCGTTGTACGAGATCTTCAGTTTCATGGCAATTTCTCACAAGAACAAGATTAGACTGACGAGTTTCAGAAGAAAGTTCTTTGTTTCTGGTCATTTTGAGTTTGTAATCGAACCCACAAATGCTGATGCTCCAGATACTCAACTAGTCTAAAGAAGGTCAGTGTTATTGCTTCTTTAATTAGAACAACAGTTTTCAGCTGTGCTAACATAATTGCAAAAGGGTTTTCTAATAACCAATTAGCCTTTGAAAATTATAAACTTGGATTAGCTAACACAACGTGCCATTGGAACACAGGAGTGATGGTTGCTGATAATGGGCCTCTGTACGCCTATGTAGATATTGCTTTTTTTATTTTAAATCAGCCGTTTCCAGCTACAATAGTCATTTACAACCTTAAATGTCTACACCTGTAACAAGTGTCGTCATGAATGGACCAAGGCGCAGCAGGTATGTGGATACTCATGTTTTTTAATTAAAAAAAAGGAGTAAAGTATCCACTGGACAAAACAATAAAGACGACAGCAACAGTCTTGCAGGCACATACAACGCAGTGCAAGGACAACTACCCACAATCCCAAAGAAAAACACACCCTTCTATATAGGACTCCCAATCAAAGGCAACTCAACACACCTGCCTTCAATTGGGAGTCCAATCCCCAACACAAACCCTTAACATACAAAAAACCTGCCACATCCTGACCAAAACTGGTACAATACCTCCCTCTGCTGGTCAGGACGTGACAACACTGTATTTCTGATAAATGTTATGTTATTTTAATGGACGAAAAATGTGCTTGTCTTTCAAAAACAAGGACATTTCTAAGTGACCCCAAACTTTTGAATGGTAGTATATATAAACTCAGCAAAAAAATAAATGTCCTCTCACTGTCAACAGCATTTATTTTCAGCAAACTTAACATGTGTAAATGTTTGTATGAACATAACAAGATTCAACAACTGAGACATGAACTGAACAAGTTCCACAGACTAACAGAAATTGAATTTATTTTATTTAATTATTCATTTCACCTTTATTTAACCAGGTAGGCTAGTTGAGAAAAAGTTCTCATTTGCAACTGCGACCTGACCAAGATAAAGCATAGCAATTCGACACATACAACAACACAGAGTTACACATGGAATAAACAAAACCTACAGTCAATAATACAGTAGAACAAAATAAAAAATGTGTCCCTGAACAAAGGGGCGGGGTCAAAATCAAAAGCAACAGTAAGTGTCTGGTGTGGCCACCAGCTGCATTAAGTACTGCAGTGCATCTCCTCCTCATGGACTGCACCAGATTAGCCAGTTCTTGCTGTGAGATGTTACCCCACTCTTCCACCAAGGCACCTGCTAGTCCCCGGACATTTCTGGGGGGAATGGCCCTAGCCCTCACCCTCCGATGCAACAGGTCCCAGACGTCCTCAATGGGATTGAGATCCGGGCTCTCGCTGGCCATGGCAGAACACTGACATTCCTGTCTTGCAGGAAATCATGCACAGAAAGAGCAGTATGGCTGGTGGCATTGTCATGCTGGAGGGTCATGTCATGATGAGCCTGCAGGAAGGGTACCACATGAGGGAGGAGGATGTCTTCCCTGTAACGCACAGCGTTGAGATTGCCTGCAATAACAACAAGCTCAGTCCGATGATGCTGTGACACACCGCCCCAGACCATGACGGACCCTCCACCTCCAAAACGATCCCACTCCAGAGTACAGGCCTCTGTGGAACACTCATTCCTTTGACGATAAACGCGAATGCGACAATCACCCCTGGTGAGACAAAACCGTGACTCGTCAGTGAAGAGCACTTTTTGCCAGTCCTGTCTGGTCCAGCGATGGTGGGTTGGTGCACATAGGCGATGTTGTTGCCGCTTATGTCTGGTGAGGACCTGCCTTACAACAGGCCTACAAGCCCTCAGTCCAGCCTCTCTCAGCCTATTGCGGACAGTCTGAGCACTGATGGAGGGATTGTGCATTCCTGGTGTAACTCGGGCAGTTGTTGTTGCCACCCTGTACCTGTCCCGCAGGTGTGATGTTCGGATGTACCGATCCTGTGCAGGTGTTGTTACACGTGGTCTGCCACTGCGAGGACGATCAGCTGTCCATCCTGTCTCCCTGTAGCGCTGTCTTAGGCATCTCACAGTACGGACATTGCAATTTATTGTCCTGAATGCCTAAGGCACGTTGATGCAGATGAGCAGGGACCTGGGCATCTTTCTTTTGGTGTTTTTCAGAGTCAGTAGAAAGGCCTCTTTAGTGTCCTAAGTTTTCATAACTGTGACCTTAATTACCTACCGTCTGTAAGCTGTTAGTGTCTTAACGACCGTTCCACAGGTGCATGCTCATTAATTGTTTATGGTTCATTGAACAAGCATGGGAATCAGTGTTTAAACTTTTTACAATGAAGATCTGTAAAATTTTGAAAGACAGGGTCCTGAAAAAGGGACGTTTCTTTTTTTGCTGAGTTTATATATATATACAGTACTAGTCAAAAGTTTGGACATACCTCAATTACCTCGACTAACCGGTGCCCCCGCACATTGACTCTGTACTGGTATCCCCTGTATATACAGTTGAAGTCCGAAGTTTACATACACTTAAGTTGGAGTCCTTAAAACTTGTTTTTCAACCACTCCACAAATGTCTTGTTAACAAACTATAGTTTTGACAAGTCTGTTAGGACATCCTCTTTGTGCATGACACAAGTCATTTTTCCAACAATTGTTTACAGACAGATTATTTCACTCATAATTCACTGTATCACAATTCCAGTGGGTCAGAAGTTTACATACACTAAGTTGACTGTGACCTTTAAACAGCTTGGAACATTTCAGAAAACAATGTCATGTCTTTAGAAGCTTCTGATAGGCTAATTGACATCATTTGAGTCAATTGGAGGTGTACCTGTGGATGTATTTCAAGGCCTACCTTCAAACTCAGTGCCTCTTTGCTTGACATCATGGGAAAATCAAAAGAAATCAGCCAAGACCTCACAAAAAAAATTGGAGACCTCCACAAGGTTGATTCATCCTTGGGAGCTATTTCCAAATGCCTGAAGGTACCACGTTCATCTGAACAAACAATAGTACGCAAGTATAAACACCATGGGACCACGCAGCCGCCATACTGCTCAGGAAGGAGACGCGTTCTGTCTCCTAGAGATGAACGTACTTTGGTGTGAAAAGTGCAAATCAATCCCAGAACAACAGCAAAGGACCTTGTGAAGATGCTGGAGGAAGCAGGTACAAAAGTATCTATATCCACTGTATAAAACAAGTCCTATATCAACATAACCTGAAAGGCCGCTCAGCAAGGAAGAAGCCACTGCTCCAAAACTGTCATAAAAAAGCCAGACTACGGTTTCCAACTGCACATGGGGACAAAGATCGTACTTTTTGGAGAAATGTCCTCTGGTCTGATGAAACAAAAATAGAACTGTTTGGCCAAAATGACCATTGTTATGTTTGGAGGAAAAAGGGGGAGGCTTGCAGGCCGAAGAACACCATCCCAACCGTGAAGCACGGGGGTGGCAGCATCATGTTGTGGGGGTGCTTTGCTGCAGGAGGGACTGGTGCACTTCACAAAATAGATGGCATCATGAGGCAGGAAAATTATGTGGATATATTGAAGCAACATCTCAAGACATCAGTCAGGAAGTTAAAGCTTGGTCGCAAATGGGTCTTCCAAATGGACAATGTTGTGGCAAAATGGCTTAAGTACAACAAAGTCAAGGTATTGGAGTGGCCATCACAAAGCCCTGACCTCAATCCCATAGAACATTTGTGGGCAGAACTGAAAAAGCGTGTGTGAGCAAGGAGGCCTACAAACCTGACTTAGTTACACCAGCTCTGTCAGGAGGAATGGGCCAGAATTCACCCAACTTATTGTGGGAAGCTTGTGGAAGGCTACCCGAAACGTTTGACCCAAGTTAAACAATTTAAAGGCAATGCTACCAAATACGAATTGAGTGCATGTAAACTTCTGACCCACTGGGAATGTGATGAAAGAAATAAAAGCTGAAATCACTCTCTTTCTACTATTATTCTGACATTTCACATTCTTAAAATCAAGTGGTGATCCTAACTGACCTAAAACAGGGAATTTTTACTCGGATTAAATGTCAGGAATTGTGAAAAAAACGGAGTTTAAATGTATTCGGCTAAGGTGTATGTAAACTTCAACTGTAGCCTCACTATTGTCATTTTACTGCTGCTTTTTGATATTTGTTACTTTTATTTCTTATTTTTGTATTCCTTTTTAGGTATTTTTTCTTAACTGCATTGCTGGTTAAGGGCTTGTAAGTAAGCATTACACTGTAAAGTTTAGTATTTGGCGCAAATACAATTTGATTTGACCTACTCACTCAAGGGTTTTTCTTTATTTTGACTATTTTATACATTGTAGAATAATAGTGAAGACGTCAAAACTATGAAATAACACATATGGAATTACGTAGTAACCAAAACAGTGTTCAACAAATCAAAATATATTTTATATTTGAGATTCTTCAAAGTAGCCACCCTTTGCCTTGATGACAGCTTTGTACACTCTTGGCATTCTCTCAACCAGCTTCATGAGGTAGTCACCTGGAATGCATTTCAATTAACAGGTGTGCCTTGTTAAAAGTTAATTTGTGCAATTTCTTTCCTTCTTAATGTGTTTGAGCCAATCTGTTGTGTTGTGACAAGGTAAGGGTGGTATACAGAAGATAGCCCTATTTGGTAGAAGACCAAGTCCATATTATGGCAAGAACAGCTCAATTAAGCAAAGACAAACTGTGGGAATCAAATAAAATCCCCCGCGGGATTGTGGGACCCTGCTATGGAGTATAGACCAGAGATGGGCAACATGAGGGGCCGCTGTGGCTCGTGGGTATGCGTACCCACATCCATACCCACACATACAGTCAGAGCTAGAATTTTGGTGGCCCTAAGCAATATTTTGTTGGGCTTACGAGCAAAAATTTTAGCGGCCCCACCTGACATCAGACAGAAGACATTGAAGTTTTAGAGTTTAATTCCTGTAATTCATAACATTTTGCCATGGAGCAGAGACCCAAATGTTTGCAGTTTTTTTATATGATATCTGAGTGAGAGGAACTAACAAAAGCAATGGGGGACCCACTGGTTACCACAAGTTTAGATAGCTGGCCGCTAAACTAAATTACCAAACTAGACTAAATTACCAATTTAGACTAAATTACCAAACTAGACTAACTTACCAATCTAAAAAATGTCAGCTGACATGGACTAATTGACTGACATTTCGAAATTGCACCTTATGTATTCTAGTATTCTCACCTTCAAAAGAAAGTTGAGACCCCGGGGGGGGGACTGATCTGAGGGCCATCCCTGGTATAGACAGTCCTTTGACCATATCTCTGCTATCCCTCCCCGGTCTACTTTAACTGGTGTAGTACCCTGCCAATTATACCTGTGTCCAGCCCCTGCCGCAGCTCTTTGATCTTATTGGTGGAGCCAGACTTCCTGTAGATGCCCTCTGTGTAGAGGCCGTGCATCTCGATGTAGTTGATGAGCTTCTCCACCACCAGGGGCACTGTCCTCTCCTCGCTGGTCAGACGAGACACCTCCACGCCAAACTGCCTGGACGACAGCTCCAGGTCGTACTGATAGAGAAAAACACCAACACGGATGGAAGGACGGCCACATGTACACCGCAAACACACGCGCACAGACGGACGGACAGAAGTGAGAAGCGCAGACAGAACGATATATAACATGGAGGTACAGAGAGAGAAAAAATTGTGGTGTAAAATATTTAATGGGTATTTGCATCTGCAAATGTAAACACTCCAACATCCGTTATTAGGAATGTAAGAAAAGCCATCGAGGGAATAGTCTCCTCTTTACATCACTGCTAAGTATGACATGGTTTGTTGATCGTTAGCCTTATCCCTCCTTTCCATTGTCAGTAACGTACACTTGCACACTATAAAATAGTCTCTTACCTTTTTGCTACATTTGGTGGTCATCCTGGAGCAGCACTTTCTATGGCAGGCGTACCGACACACTGCAGAAGAGGACACAACAGAGACAGCCACACTGCTAACCTTACACAACGTTCTGACAACGTTCCGTGTCCAAACCCTGGTCAGTCAACAACCTGTATACCCTAACCTTTCTGCAACATTCCAACAACGTTTCAACATTGTTCAGTGTCCAACCCCTGGGTCAAGAATAGTGCCGTTTGGAATCAATACTTAGAGAGAGTACGGAGGACATAACAAGATAGAAGATTTATGACAAGAGCTGGAACACCATTTTTTTAAATTATTATTGAAAAAATATATTTAACCTTTATTTAACGAGGCGAGTTGGTTAAGAACAAATTCTAATTTACAATGACGGCCTACCCCGGGCCAAACCCGGATGACGCTGGGCCAATTGTGCACCGCCCTATGGGACTCCCAATCACGGCCGGATGTGATACAGCCTGGAATCGAACCAGGGACTGTAGTGATGCCTCTTGCACTGAGATGCAGTGCCTTAGACAGCTACGCCAATCTGATTACAGACATTTAAGAGGCAGCACAGTAACAGGACGTGTGAGTGTCAGTGAATCCACGTGTGTGTGTGTGTGTACTCACGTTTGCAGACGCAGGCCCGGTCCATCATCCAGATGAGAGAGGAGCAGTACTCGCAGTAGGTGGGGATGCTGTACTGGGTGGACTTGAAGATGTGGCCGTTGTGCTCCTCAACCTGCAGAGGGCGATAGAGGGGCTCAGCTCAGTTTGCCATAAAGAGACAGCCATACATCACATTAGAAACTTAGTGTAGAGATATAGTATAGAATACCCAGTCAAAGAAAGATGGAGGACTCACAATGTCAGGTTCCTTTTTCCTCCTCTTCTTACGTTCTGGTTTGGAGGCCTGAGAGAACAGGAGACAGACGGACAGATCAGTGAGAGAACAGGAGACAGACGGACAGATCAGTGAGAGAACAGGAGACAGACGGACAGATCAGTGAGAGAACAGGAGACAGACGGACAGATCAGTGAGAGAACAGGAGACAGATGGACAGATCAGTGAGAGAACAGGAGACAGATGGACAGATCAGTGAGAGAACAGGAGACAGACGGACAGATCAGTGAGAGAACAGGAGACAGATGGACAGATCAGTGAGAGAACAGGAGACAGACGGACAGATCAGTGAGAGAACAGGAGACAGACGGACAGATCAGTGAGAGAACAGGAGACAGACGGACAGATCAGTGAGAGAACAGGAGACAGACGGACAGATCAGTGAGAGAACAGGAGACAGATGGACAGATCAGTGAGAGAACAGGAGACAGATGGACAGATCAGTGAGAGAACAGGAGACAGACGGACAGATCCATCCATCTTGCCACCCATCACACCCATACATCCAACATGCCATACGACTGTTAAGGGATTTCCATATCAATGGGACTGACCTGAAAAAAGTACAAGCTAAATAAACAACTCACACACACCCAGCCCAAACCCTTCCACCCCTACACACACCCCCACACACACCCAGCCCAAACCCTTCCACCCCTACACACACCCCCACACACACCCAGCCCAAACCCTTCCACCCCTACACACACCCCCACACACACCCAGCCTAAACCCTTCCACCCCTACACACACCCCCACACACACCCAGCCCAAACCCTTCCACCCCTACACACACCCCCACACACACCCAGCCCAAACCCTTCCACCCCTACACACACCCCCACACACACCCAGCCCAAACCCTTCCACCCCTACACACACCCCCACACACACCCAGCCCAAACCCTTCCACCCCTACACACACCCCCACACACACCCAGCCCAAACCCTTCCACCCCTACACACACCCCCACACACATCCAGCCTAAACCCTTCCACCCCTACACACACCCCCACACACATCCAGCCCAAACCCTTCCACCCCTACACACACCCCCACACACACCCAGCCCAAACCCTTCCACCCCTACACACACCCCCACACACATCCAGCCTAAACCCTTCCACCCCTACACACACCCCCACACACATCCAGCCCAAACCCTTCCACCCCTACACACACCCCCACACACATCCAGCCCAAACCCTTCCACCCCTACACACACCCCCACACACACCCAGCCCAAACCCTTCCACCCCTACACACACCCCCACACACACCCAGCCAGCCCAAACCCTTCCACCCCTACACACACCCCCACACACACCCAGCCCAAACCCTTCCACCCCTACACACACCCCCACACACACCCAGCCCAAACCCTTCCACCCCTACACACACCCCCCCACACACACACCCAGCCCAAACCCTTCCACCCCTACACACACCCCCACACACACTCAGCCTAAACCCTTCCACCACTACACACACCCCCACACACACCCAGCCCAAATCCTTCCACTCTTACACACACACACACCCAGCCCAAACCCTTCCACCCCTACACACACATCCAGCCCAAACCCTTCCACCCCCACCCAGCCCAAAACCTTCCACCCTTCACACACCCCCCACTCAGCCAGCCCAAACCCTTCCACCCCTACACACACCCACACACACACCCAGCCAGCCCAAACCCTTCCACCCCTACACACACATCCAGCCCAAACCCTTCCACCCCACCCCCACCCAGCCCAAAACCTTCCACCCCTACACACACCCCCACACACACTCAGCCAGCCCAAACCCTTCCACCCCTACACACACCCACACACACACCCAGCCAGCCCAAACCCTTCCACCCGTACACACACATCCAGCCCAAACCCTTCCACCCCACCCCCACCCAGCCCAAAACCTTCCACCCCTACACACACCCCCACACACACTCAGCCAGCCCAAACCCTTCCACCCCTACACACACCCACACACACACCCAGCCAGCCCAAACCCTTCCACCCTTACACACATAAGAACCCACACTACCTTGATGATGGTGCCGTCCATGGGCTTGTACTCGGTCATGAACTCATCCAGGAAGACCTTGAAGGTGTTGACCCAGACCTTGACGGGCGACTCACTCCAGTCCCTCTGTTCCAACCGCATGCTCTTCTCCAGGATGTGTTCAAACAGGGCATACAGGTCCTTATAACGGATACTCTTACCGTCATCCATCTGGAGGAGAGGGATAGGGGGAGAAGGAGGAGAGAGGGACGGGGGAGAAGGAGGAGAGTGGGATAGAGGAGGAGGAGAGAGGGATAGAGGAGGAGGAGGAGAGAGTGATAGAGGAGGAGGAGAGAGGGATAGAGGAGGAGGAGGAGAGAGTGATGGAGAGAGGGATAGGGGGAGAAGGAGGAGAGAGTGATAGAGGAGGAGGAGAGAGGGATAGGGGGAGAAGGAGGAGAGAGTGATAGAGGAGGAGGAGAGAGGGATAGGGGGAGAAGGAGGAGAGAGGGATAGGGGGAGAAGGAGGAGAGAGGGATAGAGGAGGAGGAGAGAGGGATAGGGGGAGAAGGAGGAGAGAGGGATAGGGGGAGAAGGAGGAGAGAGGGATAGAGGAGGAGGAGAGAGGGATAGGGGGAGAAGGAGGAGAGAGGGATAGAAAAAGGAGGAGAGAGGGATAGAGGAAGAGGAGAGAGGGATAGGGGGAGAAGGAGGAGAGAGGGATAGGGGGGAGAAGGAGGGGAGAGAGTGATAGAGGAGGAGGAGAGGGATAGGGGGAGAAGGAGGAGAGAGGGATAGAGGAGGAGGAGAGAGGGACAGGGGGAGAAGGAGGAGAGAGAGATAGGGGGAGAAGGAGGACAGAGGGATAGGGGAGGAGGAGAGAGGGACGGGGAGAAGGAGGAGAGAGTGATAGAGGAGGAGGAGAGAGGGATAGGGGGAGAAGGAGGAGAGAGAGGAGGAGATAGGGAAGGAGGAAGGTGGAGGATAAAAGATTAGTGGAAGAAGAGGTATTTGTGGATAGGACCAGCCCATACATGTTCATCTAAAGCATATTGAGATATTGTGAGAAAGTGCTATAATGCAATTGATTACATTATTACTATGTAAAGTAGTATGGAAGACAGAGATAATGATTACAGTATTACTATGTAAAGTAGTATGGAAGACAGAGATAATGATTACAGTATTACTATGTAAAGTAGTATGGAAGACAGAGATGATTTCAGTATTACTATGTAAAGTAGTATGGAAGACAGAGATGATTACAGTATTACTATGTAAAGTAGTATGGAAGACAGAGATGATTACAGTATTACTATGTAAAGTAGTACGGAAGACAGAGATGATTACAGTATTACTATGTAAAGTAATATGGAAGACAGAGATGATTACAGTATTACTATGTAAAGTAGTACGGAAGACAGAGATGATTACAGTATTACTATGTAAAGTAATATGGAAGACAGAGATGATTACAGTATTACTATGTAAAATAATATGGAAGACAGAGATGAGGAAGGACATGGAAGTAGAAAGGAGGCAAGACTACAAATATTGATTTATGTGCTAAAATACGGTCAGCCACTGTCTGAAGAAAAAGCATTTTGTGGTCACTAATGGTTGTCATTGGAGTGCCCAGCACCCAAGTGGGAATATAACTCTAGTGTGAACCGTAACCATGTAAAACAACAATACACCATGTCCATAGTGGTACTCACAGCCAGGGCGGTGGAGTAGGAGTTGAAGATGTTGAGGCGGAACTCCTTCAGAGCTTTCTTGAAGACCACGTCCACCAAGGTGTCCTTCTGACAGTCCTCAGAGTCCAGATCACTGATCTATAATAATATCAGAGTCCAGATCACTGATCTATAATAATATCAGAGTCCAGGTCACTGATCTATAATAATATCAGAGTCCAGGTCACTGATCTATAATAATATCAGAGTTCAGATCACTGATCTATAATAATATCAGAGTCCAGATCACTGATCTATAATAATATCAGAGTCCAGATCACTGATCTATAATAATATCAGAGTCCAGATCACTGATCTGTAATAATATCAGAGTCCAGATCACTGATCTATAATAATATCAGAGTCCAGATCACTGATCTATAATAATATCAGAGTCCAGATCACTGATCTATAATAATATCAGAGTCCAGATCACTTATCTATAATAATATCAGAGTCCAGATCACTGATCTATAATAATATCAGAGTCCAGGTCACTGATCTATAATAATATCAGAGTCCAGGTCACTGATCTATAATAATATCAGAGTCCAGGTCACTGATCTATAATAATATCAGAGTCCAGATCACTGATCTATAATAATATCAGAGTCCAGATCACTGATCTATAATAATATCAGAGTCCAGGTCACTGATCTGTAATAATATCAGAGTCCAGGTCACTGATCTATAATAATATCAGAGTCCAGATCACTGATCTATAATAATATCAGAGTCCAGATCACTTATCTATAATAATATCAGAGTCCAGATCACTGATCTATAATAATATCAGAGTCCAGATCACTTATCTATAATAATATCAGAGTCCAGATCACTGATCTATAATAATATCAGAGTCCAGATCACTAATCTATAATAATATCAGAGTCCAGGTCACTGATCTATAATAATATCAGAGTCCAGATCACTGATCTATAATAATATCAGAGTCCAGGTCACTGATCTATAATAATATCAGAGTCCAGGTCACTGATCTATAATAATATCAGAGTCCAGATCACTGATCTGTAATAATATCAGAGTCCAGATCACTGATTTATAATAATATCAGAGTCCAGATCACTTATCTATAATAATATCAGAGTCCAGATCACTGATCTATAATAATATCAGAGTCCAGAGTCCAGGTCACTGATCTATAATAATATCAGAGTCCAGATCACTGATCTATAATAATATCAGAGTCCAGATCACTTATCTATAATAATATCAGAGTCCAGATCACTGATCTGTAATAATATCAGAGTCCAGATCACTGATCTATAATAATATCAGAGTCCAGAGTCCAGATCACTGATCTATAATAATATCAGAGTCCAGATCACTGATCTATAATAATATCAGAGTCCAGATCACTTATCTATAATAATATCAGAGTCCAGGTCACTGATCTATAATAATATCAGAGTCCAGATCACTGATCTATAATAATATCAGAGTCCAGATCACTGATCTATAATAATATCAGTGTCCAGGTCACTGATCTATAATAATATCAGAGTCCAGGTCACTGATCTATAATAATATCAGAGTCCAGATCACTGATCTATAATAATATCAGAGTCCAGATCACTGATCTATAATAATATCAGAGTCCAGATCACTGATCTATAATAATATCAGAGTCCAGATCACTGATCTATAATAATATCAGAGTCCAGAGTCCAGATCACTGATCTATAATAATATCAGAGTCCAGATCACAGATCTATAATAATATCAGAGTCCAGAGTCCAGATCACTGATCTATAATAATATCAGTGTCCAGAGTCTAGGTCACTGATCTATAATAATATCAGAGTCCAGATCACTGATCTGTAATAATATCAGAGTCCAGAGTCCAGATCACTGATCTATAATAATATCAGAGTCCAGAGTCCAGGTCACTGATCTATAATAATATCAGAGTCCAGATCACTGATCTATAATAATATCAGAGTCCAGATCACTGATCTATAATAATATCAGAGTCCAGAGTCCAGGTCATGCGCTTCTCCACTCACACTGAAATCGGCACTGCAGCTTCGATTAATAAATAGCAAAGTGTGTTGATAGGCTTTCCTATTATAAGCGGTTGTGTTTTTGAAAATACACTGCTCAAAAAAATAAAGGGAACACTTAAACAACACAATGTAACTCCAAGTCAATCACACTTCTGTGAAATCAAACTGTCCACTTAGGAAGCAACACTGATTGACAATAAATGTCACATGCTGTTGTGCAAATGGAATAGACAACAGGTGGAAATTATAGGCAATTAGCAAGACACCCCCAATAAAGGAGTGGTTCTGCAGGTGGGGACCACAGACCACTTCTCAGTTCCTATGCTTCCTGGCTGATGTTTTGGTCACTTTTGAATGCTGGCGGTGCTTTCACTCTAGTGGTAGCATGAGATGGAGTCTACAACCCACACAAGTGGCTCAGGTAGTGCAGCTCATCCAGGATGGCACATCAATGCGAGCTGTGGCAAGAAGGTTTGCTGTGTCTGTCAGCGTAGTGTCCAGAGCATGGAGGCGCTACCAGGAGACAGGCCAGTACATCAGGAGACGTGGAGGAGGCCGTAGGAGGGCA
This sequence comes from Salmo salar, assembly GCF_965601325.2. Taxonomy (NCBI): domain Eukaryota; kingdom Metazoa; phylum Chordata; class Actinopteri; order Salmoniformes; family Salmonidae; genus Salmo; species Salmo salar. Next base: position 43,675,147 of record NC_138313.1, read on the forward strand.
ACAACCCAGCAGCAGGACTGCTACCTCCGCCTTTGTGCAAGGAGGAGCAGGAGGAGCACTGCCAGAGCCCTGCAAAATGACCTCCAGCAGGCCACAAATGTGCATGTGTCTGCTCAAACGGTCAGAAACAGACTCCATAAGGGTGGTATGAGGGCCCGACGTCCACAGGTGGGGGTTGTGCTTACAGCACAACACCGTGCAGGACGTTTGGCATTTGCCAGAGAACACCAAGATTGGCAAATTCGCCACTGGCGCCCTGTGCTCTTCACAGATGAAAGCAGGTTCACACTGAGCACATGTGACAGACGTGACAGAGTCTGGAGACGCCGTGGAGAATGTTCTGCTGCCTGCAACATCCTCCAGCATGACCGGTTTGGCGGTGGGTCAGTCATGGTGTGGGGTGGCATTTCTTTGGGGGGCCGCACAGCCCTCCATGTGCTCGCCAGAGGTAGCCTGACTGCCATTAGGTACCGAGATGAGATCCTCAGACCCCTTGTGAGACCATATGCTGGTGCGGTTGGCCCTGGGTTCCTCCTAATGCAAGACAATGCTAGACCTCATGTGGCTGGAGTGTGTCAGCAGTTCCTGCAAGAGGAAGGCATTGATGCTATGGACTGGCCCGCCCGTTCCCCAGACCTGAATCTAATTGAGCACATCTGGGACATCATGTCTCACTCCATCCACCAACGCCACGTTGCACCACAGACTGTCCAGGAGTTGGAGGATGCTTTAGTCCAGGTCTGGGAGGAGATCCCTCAGGAGACCATCCGCCACCTCATCAGGAGCATGCCCAGGCGTTGTAGGGAGGTCATACAGGCACGTGGAGGCCACACACACTACTGAGCCTCATTTTGACTTGTTTTAAGGACATTACATCAAAGTTGGATCAGCCTGTAGTGTGGTTTTCCACTTTAATTTTGAGTGTGACTCCAAATCCAGACCTCCATGGGTTGATAAATTAGATTTCCATTGATTATTTTTGTGTGATTTTGTTGTCAGCACATTCAACTATGTAAAGAAAAAAGCATTTAATAAGATTATTTCATTCATTCAGATCTAGGATGTGTTATTTTAGTGTTCCCTTTATTTTTTTGAGCAGTATATATATATATATATAAAGGAATATTTCACTTTCTCTGTTCATAGGAGTAACAACATGAATTTGTGCATGAGGCAGAAGTAATGCGGTGCGACTCGAGTTTCACCATCAGCTGGAAGACGGTATCCCCCCTCAGTGTCGGAGGAGGGGGGAGAGGGACGGTCCGACGGCGAGAGACAGACCCTCTGATGCAGGCACCATCAGCCCAATAAAATAAAGCTAATTATTTCACTGTATGCTCACTCAGCTGTGCCTCACAAGTAATACAAAACTACATATTATTATAATAATATTACAGAACTGTTTTTAATTGGTTCATGTTGCACAGGCTTACATATTTAAGTCATGTTTCAAAATAATTCTGACCGGTAGATCTCAGCCTCCATTTTGAATCAGAAAGTGATCTTGATTGGTCACCACTGGTGTAGTACAATTCAGTACTGCTGTGTTGGTGACCACTGGTGTAGTACAATACAGTACTGCTGTGTTGGTGACCACTGGTGTAGTACAATACAGTACTGCTGTGTTGGTGACCACTGGTGTAGTACAATACAGTACTGCTGTGTTGGTGACCACTGGTGTAGTACAATACAGTACTGCTGTGTTGGTGACCACTGGTGTAGTACAATACAGTACTGCTGTGTTGGTGACCACTGGTGTAGTACAATACAGTACTGCTGTGTTGGTGACCACTGGTGTAGTACAATACAGTACTGCTGTGTTGGTGACCACAGGTGTAGTAAGATGTGGATGTTGATTAAGGCAGGCCTGTCTCTCTGTTTCCCTCTGCCTGTCTGTCTCTGTTTCCCTCTGCCTGCCTGCCTGCCTGCCTGCCTGCCTGCCTGCCTGCCTGCCCGCCCGCCCGCCCGCCCGCCCCGCCCGTGCCTGCCTGCCTGTCTCTGTTTCCCTCTGCCTGCCTGCCTGCCTGCCTGCCTGCCTCTGTTTCCCTCTGCCTGCCTGTCTCTGTTTCCCTCTGCCTGCCCGCCCGCCCGTGCCTGCCTGCCTGTCTCTGTTTCCCTCTGCCTGCCTGCCTGTACCTACCTTCTTCATGAGGAAGTCGTTCATGCTCCTGTAGTCGTTGGTGCTGGTGAGGATGTGCAGCGCGTCGTTCCCCCACTGGGCAGGCTCTAGGACCACGCTGCTGATCTTGACGCTGCGCCTCCGCCTCACTTTGGGAGAGGGCTCCTTGTTCTCCTTGGTCTCCCGTCCCCTGGTCCCCATCAGGTTGGGACTGTTGGGGGGAGACGTTGTTCCGTCTGAACCCGCCACGGTCATAAAGATATAGTAGGGATGGAGTGAAGACAATTGTTTGGGTTTTCTATTTAAGCAATAAGGCCCGAGGGGGTGTGGTATATGGCCAATATACCATGGCTAAGGGCTGTTCTTAGGCACGACGCATTGCGGAGTGCCTGAATGCAGCCCTTAGCCGTGGTATATTGGCAATATATCACAAACCCCCGAGGTGACTTATTGCTATTATAAACTGGTTACCAACGTAATTAGAGCAGTAAAAATAAATGTTGTCACATCCGTGGTATACAGTCTGATATACCATAGCTGTCAACCAATCAGCATTCAACCCAAGTTCATAATTAGTTTTTCGTCTTATTGTTGAGATGAGAAATCCGCAGTGTAACCTAATATCACATGTCCAGTGTTATGAAATACAACAGAACTTTATTGTCCTTCTTCCCAACCCCTCCGGGTAAAGCACGACAAAGTGTCTTACCTATCTTGTCAGTGCTGTCTCTCTGTGTGGACTGCTGCTTGTCTCTAGACAGCTTCTTCTCTGCGTGCTTGGCCTTGCCCCAGAACCGTATCTTCCCTCGTACTCTGCTGCAACACACAGTCACACAGCTTAGAAGACACCTGTGTTAACAGACTAGTACCCTTGTCAAATTCTTATTTACAATGACTGCCTAGGAACAGTGGGTTAACTGCCTTGTTCAGGGGCAGAACGACAGATTTTTACCTTGTCAGCTCGGGGATTCAATCTAGCAACCTTACGCTCTAACCACTAGGCTACCTGCCGCCCAGTATGGGCTATAGGGAGGGAGGGAGGGAGGGAGGGAGGGAGGGAGGGAGGGAGGGAGGGAGGGAGGGAGGGAGGGAGGGAGGGAGGGAGAGAGAAGCTACCTTCCATCCTGACTGGATGTCTTCCTGAGCGTTGCTACCTTTCCCAGGTCCCTTGAAGACATGGTCTTATGGATGTCCTTCTGCACTTCCTTGTGAGTAGCCTGGGAGAACGGAAGGGAAGTCTTTTATTACCCAACATATGACAGCGCAACATTTTCAATGTTCAATGACTTGGCATCAAAGGCTCGGGCTATTTTTCCATGTTTTTTTTAGTCATATCCTGAAACGGGAAAAGATGGTGAGAGAGGAGTCCCATTTGAGACAGAATATACATTTGCCTAGTGGGCAGTGCAATATCAGACTTTAATGTCAGAACACAGAAATACATCCAATATGTGCACGTTCCTATCGCATCACTCATTCCGTCTGCACAAAACAACAACTAACAGTCTACAAACAAACGGACATACTCACATATTGAGACATACAGTAGACATACAGACATAGACAGTACAAACATATTTTCTGTTAAAACGACAAAACTAGAAGAGATATGAGTGGGTGAGAGAGAGCTCATGCTCAGAAAGACGTGGAAGGGGAAATAGAATGGTGTGTCAATGGTACTGGGTTAAAGGTTCCCGCATGCATTACTGACTGCTCTCCTGGCTATGACTAGTTGCACTAGCCTGATCCCAGATCTGTTTGCGATGGCCATTAGAGTTTGCAAGACAGCCCTAACAGTTCTGAGATCAGGTTTAGAGGAGAGTGACATGGCATTTCTCCTGTTCCCGATACTTTTCTTTTTTTTACTGAACCTGTATTTTGACAGGAAGTCATACTGATGCTTGGTTCTATTTTACAGATGAGCCCTGCAGAAATACATCAAACACATACAATATAACAAAACACATGAAGAAAAAACAGACACATTTCTCAACATAGAGGTCTCTGATCATGACTCTGAACTGACCAAAGGGGGACCAGAACATCTCATTTCAGAGAGCTCTGGAAGTTGTTTCACATAAATCGCGTTACATAAACTAAAAGCAGCTTTTTGGTTAGGGGTACTGTGTGTACGATGGGTGATTATTCTCTCCAGAGGGAAACACAGATTACCACTTTCAGTTGCTGTAAAGTATTTTGAGACAAACTATTCCTAGAAGAGGCTTGACCGCAGTGTTTTGATATTCAGCATCAGAAAAGAAGTGGAAGGACAGAAACCTGTTTCTATCTAGTAGTTAAATACTAAACCGAGGTGAAGGAAGCTAGTTAAGTTCAGTGGGGTTAGTTGTGTTAAAAGATTCCCCTCCCGGCTAGTAAGCCTGGCCCCCAGAGAGAAAATAAAAATTCTGGGGGGGGGGGGGGGAGTTCCGAGGGGGGGGGGGGGTAGCTTGGACCCTATATGGTACGTTTACCATTTCGGAGACAGTGTGACAAACAGGCTGGGCAACCCCCTCGGAGGATCGGGAGAGGAGGGGCAGCGTACAGGACAGGACGGGGGTGTAGAATGTCTCGTCATCGTCCGACTGACCCGTCCCCTCAGAGTTACAGCGGGTCAGGAAGTCGGAGCGGGTTCGAGACATACGGGCTTTCTTTTTGGGGTCGGGCCGGCACACCTGCACAACCACACACACACACCAAAACACGTCAGTGGTCTGGGTATGTGTTGGGAGATAGGGATGGTGTGTGTGTGTGTGTATGTCTGTGTGTGTGTGAGTCTGGGTGGAGTGGAATGATGTATGTGTGACTGGGACAATTTGTGTGTGTGTTGCACTACATGACCAAAAGTATGTGGACACCTGCTCGTCCAACATCTCAATCCAAAATCGTGGGCATTAATATGGAGTTGGTCCCCCCTTTGCTGCTATAACAGCCTCCACTCTTCTGGGAAGGCTTTCCACTAGATGTTGGAACATTGCTGAGGGGACTTCCTGCCATTCAGCCACAAGAGCATTAGTGAGGTCGGTCATTGATGCTGGGTGATTAGGCCTGGCTCGCAGTCGGCGTTCCAATTCATCCCAAAGGTGTTCAATGGGGTTGAGGTCAAGGCTCTGTGCAGGCCAGTCAAGTTCTTCCACACCGATCTCGACAAACCATTTCTGTATGAACCTCGCTTTGTGCATGGGGGCATTGTCATGCTGAAACAGGAAAGGGCCTTCCCCAAACTGTTGCCACAAAGTTGGAAGCACAGAATCGTCTAGAATGTCATTGTGTTCTGTAGCGTTAAGATTGGTCTTCACTGAAACTAACGGGCCTAGCCACAACCATGAAAAAAAGGCCCCAGACCATTATTCCTCCTCCACCAAACTTTACAGTTGACACTATACATTGGGAAAGGTAGCGGGATTCATCAATCCAGAGAACGCGTTTCCACTGCTTCAGAGTCCAATGGCGGCGAGCTTTATACCACTCCAGCCGACGCTTGGCATTGCGCATGGTGATCTTAGGCTTGTGTGCAGCTGGAGCTCCCAACGAACAGTTATGTCCTGTCGTTGATCCAGAGGTAGTTTGGAACTCGGTAGTGAGTGTTTCAACCGAGGACAGATGATTCTTACGTGCTACGCACTTCAGCACTCGGCAGTCCCTTTCTGTTAGCTTGTGTAGCATACCACTTCTCGGCTGAGACGTTGTTGCTCCTAGACGTTTCCACTTCACAATAACAGCACTTACAGTTGACCGGGGCAGCTCTAGCAGGGCAGAAATTTGACGAACTGACTTGTTGGAAAGGTGGCATCCTATGACGTGCCACGTTGAAAGTCACTGAGCTGTTCAGTAAGGCCATTCTACTGTCAATGTTTGTCTATGGAGTTTGCATGGCTGTGTGCTTGATTTATACACTGGTCACCAACAGGTGTGGCTGAAATAGCCTAATTAACTAATTTGAAGGGGTGTCCACATACTTTTTTATATACAGTGTTTGGAAAGTATTCAGACCCCTTGACTTTTTCCACGTTTTGTTACGTTACAGCCTTATTCTAAAATGGATTTTAAAAAATCCTCAGCGATCTACACACAGTACCTAAATGACAAAACAGGTTGAGAAATGTTTGCTAATTTATAAAAAAAAAAAAAACAGAAATACCATATTTCCATAAGTATTCAGACCCTTTGCTATGAGACTCGAAATTGAGCTCAAGTGCATCCTGATTCCATAGGTCATCAATGAGATGTTTATACAACTTGATTGGAGTCCACCTGTGGTAAATTCAATTGATTGGACATGATTTGGAAAGGCACACACCAGTTGGCAGTGTATGTCAGAGCAAAAACTAAGCCATGAGGTCAAAGGAATTGTCTGTAGAGCCCCGAGACAGGATTGTTTTGAGGCACAGATCTGGGGAAGGGTACCTAAACATTTCTGCAGCTTTGAGGGTCACCAAGAACACAGTGGCCTCCATCATTCTTAAATGGATGAAGTTTGGAACCAAGACTCTTCCTAGAGCTTGTCGCCCGGCCAAACTGCGCAATTGGGGTAGAAGGGCTTTGGTCAGGGAGGTGACCAAGAACCTGATGGTCTCTCTGACAGTGATCTAGAGTTCCTCTGTGGAAATGGGAGAACCTTCCAGAATGACAACCATCTCTGCAGCACTCCACTAATCAGACCTTTATGGTAGTGGCCAAACGAAAGCCACTCCTCAGTAAAAGGCACATCTCCCGTTTGAATTTTGCCAAAAGACACCTAAAGGACTCTCAGACCATTAGAAACAAGATTCTCTGGTCTGATGAAACCAAGATTGAACTCTTTGGCCTGAATGCCAAGCGTCACATCTGGAGGAAACCTGGCACCATCCCTACTGTGAAGTATGGTGGTGGCAGCATCATGCTGTGGGGATGTTTTTCAGCGGCAGGGACTGGGAGACTAGTCAGGATCGAGGGAAAGATGAACGGAGAAAAGCGCAGAGAGATCCTTGATGAAAACCTGCTCCAGAGCACTCAGGACCTCAGACTGGGGCGAAGGTTCACCTTCCAACAGGACAACATCCCTAAGCACACAGCCAAGACAACGCAGGAGTAGCTTCGGGACAAGTCTCTGAATGTCCTTTAGTGGCCCAGCTAGAGCCTGGACTTGAACCCAATCGAACATCTCTAAAGAGACCTGAAAATACCTGTGCAGCGACGCTCCCCATCCAACCTGACAGAGCTTAAGAGGATCTGCAGAGAAGAATGGAGAAACTCTCCAAATACAGGTGTGTCAAGCTTGTAGTGTCCTACCCAAGAAGACTTGAGGCTGTAATCGCTGCCAAAGGTGCTTCAACAAAGTAATGAGTAAAGGGTCTGAATATTTAAATGTGATATTTTCGTTGTTTATTCTGTATACATTTGCAAAATGTTCTTAAAACATGTTTTTGCTTTGTCATTATGAGGTATTGTATGTAGATTAATGAAGGGAAAAAACGATTTAATCAATTTTAGAATAAGGCTGTAACGTAACAAAATGTCGAAAAAGTCAAGGGGTCTGAATACTTTCCGAATGCACTGTATAGTGTAAGTAGATATCACTTAGAGACACACTGACAGTTTGAATGACACAAATGAATAACACATTTAACTTACTATACAAGCACACACTTACATGCACAATGTGTGTGTGTGTGTGTGTGTGTGTGTGTGTGTGTGTGTGTGTGTGTGTGTGTGTGTGTGTGTGTGTGTGTGTGTGTGTGTGTGTGTGTGTGTGTGTGTGTGTGTGTATTTCCTTGGGGTAGTGTATTGTGTTAACCCACCTCTCTGGCGGTCTGTCCAGCGGTGGCTCTAGAGACAGAGGCCAACGACCACTCCTGGTTCACCAGGTCCTTATCAGACCTACAATACAGTCACAAGACATTACATCTCTTTGTACACTTTCAAATGTACTTACATATTCAAATATATTTTTTCCTGTGTTTTACAATGTTGTTGCTGTACAAGACAATGAAAAATAACAAAAATAGGAAATATTTTTATGACCATTTAGAAGAAGAAAACAACTTAGTGGTCATTTATTGAAATGAAAGTGTTAATTTGTACACATTGTCTGTCAGTGAAAAAAAATAAAGCTAGTGTTGAGAGAACAAATGAACAACAAAGCTTTGAATGAGCAGCAACATCAAAGCAACGTTACAGCAACACAACACTCACTTGGAGAAGGGGAGCTTGTGTCGGGGGGAGAACGTGATGTTGGTGGGGGTCTTCTCAGTCATATTGACAATGACGGTCTTGGTCAGAGTCTTCTTCTGTGATGCCAAGGCTGCTTCCCTGCTCTCCAGGATACTGTTGGTGGAGACCCAGCTGTCCTGCGCTGGCCTGCCCGCCTTCCTCCCCTGCTGGCTGGGAGGGACTTCGCCAGCGGGGGCCTTGGGCTCCAGAACTATCTGGATATCTACCTCGGAAGGACAAAGGCCATGGCTGGAGTTGGAGGAGGGCGCCAAGCTAGACATGTCGACCCCAGCTAAGTCTCTCGGAGGTTTGGTAACAGTCCTGGACGGCTGGGCCTTCTCTGATACTTCCAGGCCAGCGATGGGTGTAGGGGAGAATGTTGCGGCGGTTACACCCATCTGGAGTGCACTCTCCTGGGCTATTGCCGCCCGCAGTTCCCCTTCGTCCAGCAGGGTCTCCTTCTGCATACTGATGACAACCACCACGGGCCGTTGAGAGGTGGACTCTCTCCTCTCCTTCACACGCTTGTTGGGGCTCTGTTGCTTAGGCTTGGGCTCACTGCTTTGGTCCTCAGGGGGGATGTAGAAGGTGGCTCGCGTAGCACCCGTCACCACCTCCTTGATAGGGGGCAGTAGCTCCTCCGCCCTGGGGCTCAGATCATTCTGTTTTACCACCTCCGGGTGCTCCGGGGACTGGGACTCTGTAGGGGTGTGAATGGGAGACCCTGGTCTGACCGATCCCTCTTGGGAAGAAGTCCGGAGCGGCGCTGACTGGTTAACATGGCAACCGGGGTTACCAGGCCCTCCCGCCTCCACCTTGATGTCTATGGAGGTGTCGAGCAGCTCAATGCTCCCGTGGCTATCAGGGGAGCCAAGGTGTGGGGAGGAGGGCCGGTGGTGTTGGTGGTCGTCCAGGGGACAGGAAATGCTGTCCGGACACGGGGGTACATGGGTCTCCTCTTCTGGCAGAGTCCCTCCCGTTCTGTGGGTCCGCACCTTGAGTAGCTCCAGGCTGAACTGGGTCTGCTCCAGCTCCCTCATACGCCGATTCTGTCTCTTGGCCCGTGTCTTGTGGCTGCTGGGCTCTATACTCTGTCTGCTGGACTCCTCTATACACGGTCTTCTCTCGCTCTCTCTATCCTCTTCCACCAAACACTTCCACCTAGACTCCTTAGAGTCTTCAGTAGGCCAGATAGTGGAGACATCTTGGATGCCATGGTCGTGGGTGATCTCTACGACATGGTCCTCCGAGATGTCCGTATCCAGGCCCATGGTCCTATCTGCCTTCTCTTCTTCTGTGGTGGGGCTACTTTGTCCATTGAGCAACTGCTTTTCCTGCTGACTCTGCTCTTTTAGTTCAGTGAATCTATAGGAAACAGGGAGTCAAACTGTAAGCAAACACAGCTTAAAGCAAATCTACCTTCCATTCCTACTCTTCTCCAATGTGTTCTTCATCAGTGTATGGAAAGGCTAATAATTTGAACCTGGGAACAATAGGGTATGCAAGCTTTTGTTCCAGCCCAGCACTAAAACACACTTAATGTGTTTTTCTTTAACCAATTATAACTACATGAATCAGGTGTTTTTAGAGCTATTGTGACGGCCCTGAATTTGTCTGAACCGTCTCAGTGCTTCTCCTGCACATGAGGCGCCTGCCCTTTAATTCCCCATTAAATAGATAGCGTCAGTTGAGCAAAAGGGCGTGACAGTGGGGTGAATGAGGAAGTATTCTTCTTTACTCCGAATGTTTTGTTGTATTTATAAAGTGTTCTTCTTCTCCAGATTAACCCGGATCAGATCCTCTCACTTCTTCCTTTGGGACTAAACATCTCAGTTGGTCTTTGCTGTTCTGCACCGTAATGGCCGCCAGGGCCCTGTGCTGGCTGCAGTTTCTTCACTGCCTCTGTATTATCAGGACAGAGTACCGCCACTGCAGGAACTGGCCTTTCTCTGCAGGAGATCTGTTGGCGGATTGGATTGATTGACTGACTTTGTTTTAGTGGGATTTCCACCGTGTTGGGTTGTGTTCAGTGGTTGGTGAAGACTACTGGGAGTTCTGGTAACCTTTTATTGTTGTGTGGTAAAAGACCTTGAGATTCTGATTGTATGATTGAGACCGGTTTCAAGCTACACTTTGTGAAGAGGCAAAGATTGCGTGACTGAGGTCACTTGAGTTCATATGAACTCCTTTACCAGGCAGGAGTCTTTTCAGGCCTGAGGTACGGGACTTTCTTGAGGAACCAGAGATCATTGTGCTGTGATGTTATTATGTGGGTGATAATTTAAAAAAAAGTATTTAAATATATATATAAATATATATATAAATATATATATATATATATATATATATCTTTTTTTTATATATATATATAACCAACGCAAAAGAATACAGTTGTTTTGAAGTTATTTCCAATGTTTTAAGGGTTTCTGCAAAAGTATATTTCCATACTGACTTTTACATGAGGCCTTTGTATTGGTGTAGATTTGACAGACCAGATGGGGCTCATTCCCTCACAAACAAAAAAGGAGAAATCAATATTTTCTCTGGTAAGCACGACCTACCTGGTACCCCTAACAAACAATAACCTCATGTCAAACCCGTTACACTATGTTTGATCATATTTAGAATATAAATCCATATCGTCCATCTTTATGTACACCGAGTATACAAAACATTAAGAAAAACATTGTTCCATGACAGACAGACCAGGTGAATCCAGGTGAAAGTTATGATCCCTTATTGATGTCACTTGTTAAATCCACTTGAATCAGTGTAGATGAAGGGGAGGAGACAGGTTAAAGAAGGATTTATAAGCCTTGAGATAATTGAGACATGGATTGTGGATGTGTGCCATTCAGAGGGTGAATGGGCAAGACAAAATATTTAAGTGCCTTTGAACGGGGTATGGTAGTAGGTGCCAGGAGCACCGGTTTGTGTCAAGAACTGCAACGCTGCTGGGTTTTTCACTCTCAACAGTTTCCCGTGTGTATCAAGAATGGTCCACAACCCAAAGGACATTCAGCCAACTTGACACAACTGTGGGAAGCATTGGAGTCAACATGGGCCAGCATCCCTGTGGAACACTTTCAACACCTTGTAGAGTCCATGACCTGATGAATTGAGGCTGTTCTGAGGACAACAGGGGAGGAGGTGCAACTCAATATTAGGAAGGTGTTCTTAATGTTTGGTATACTCAGTGTATATCATAAAATAGAAATGTTTATCCCTCCTAGTTACCTCAGGCGTGCCATGTAGCCCCTGCATGCTGCCTGTAGCAGCATAACTGCACCACGTGTCCTATGGTAGTGGGCTCTCTCTCTGTAGACGCGCCAGGCTGTCTGCACCGTAATGGCCGCCAGAGCCCTGTGCTGGCTGCAGTTTCTCCAGCGCCTCTGTATTATCAGGGCAGAGTCCCGCCACTGCAGGAACTGCCTGCACTGCCTGTAGCCCCTCCACGATGCCTGCAGGCACACTGCTGCCTCCTCCTGGACGGCTGGGTCCACTGCTGCCTCCTCCTGGACGGCTGGGTCCACTGCTGCCTCCTCCTGGACGGCTGGGTCCACTGCTGCCTCCTCCTGGACGGCTGGGTCCACTGCTGCCTCCTCCTGGACGGCTGGGTCCACTGCTGCCTCCTCCTGGACGGCTGGGTCCACTGCTGCCTCCTCCTGGACGGCTGGGTCCACTGCTGCCTCCTCCTGGACGGCTGGGTCCACTGCAGCCTGCTCCTGGACGGCTGGGTCCACTGCTGCCTGCTCCTGGACGGCTGGGTCCACTGCTGCCTCCTCCTGGACGGCTGGGTCCACTGCTGCCTCCTCCTGGACGGCTGGGTCCACTGCTGCCTCCTCCTGGACGGCTGGGTCCACTGCTGCCTCCTCCTGGACGGCTGGGTCCACTGCTGCCTCCTCCTGGATGGCTGGGTCCACTGCTGCCTCCTCCTGGACGGCTGGGTCCACTGCTGCCTCCTCCTGGACGGCTGGGTCCACTGCTGCCTCCTCCTGGACGGCTGGGTCCACTGCTGCCTCCTCCTGGATGGCTGGGTCCACTGCTGCCTCCTTCTGGACGGTTGGGCCCACTGCTTCCTCCTCCTGGACGGCTGGGTCCACTGCTGCCTCATCCTGGACGGCTGGGTCCACTGCTTCCTCCTCCTGGACGGCTGAGTCCACTGCAGCCTCCGACTGTCTGAGCAGGCAGCCCCTCCACCACCGCTTTGGAGAGGAGAGAATTGAGAAATATGAATTAACAAAGTGATTTCAAGTATGAAGTCATATTTGTGGCAAAACTGAGAATGTTTATTGACTGGGGTGTTATCTTTGAAGTATAAGTTGAAATGAATTGTTTATTGACTGGGGTGTTATCTTTGAAGTATAAGTTGAAATTAATTGCATGTGAGTGGTTTTGGAGTTTTGGAGTAGTGTCGAGAATCCTTTCGAGGTAAGGAAAAGCTTGAAAAATGAAAAACTGACCCTTTAAGGCACAATTTGCATGTGAACTGAATATATCCCAGAAAGACCTCCAGTGGGTAAACATCTACTGAGATATGTTAATAAGATATAGAAGTTGATAGAAGTTGTTGGAACGCAATACGTTTGTTATTCCGTATACGATGACAGGTTAATATGGATATCCCGTCAGATATTTGACAAAACACAGTGTCTGAATGTTTGACTGGCTAAAATAAACTCTCTGTGAACAACTCACTTTAAATTGACTACTTCCCTCTACAGTCAAACTCAACCCACAGTTTCTTTGTGGAGACTGAAACAAATGAACACAGCTACCGAACAAAAATCTATTTAACGGCCCGAGAGAATAACATTTCTAAATTAGCAGTAGGCCGTATTTACAGTTGAAGTCGGAAGTTAACATACACATTAGCCAAATACATTTAAACTCAGTTTTCACAATTCCTGACATTTAATCCTAGTAAAAATTCCCTGTCTTAGGTCAGTTAGGATCACCACTTTATTTTAAGAATGTGAAATGTCAGAATAATATGAGAGAGAATGATTTATTTCAGCTTTTATTTCTTTCATCACATTCCCAGTGGGTCAGAAGTTTACATACACTCAATTAGTATTTGGTAGCATTGCCTTTAAATTGTTTAAGTTGGGTCAAATGTTTCGGGTAGCCTTCCACAAGCTTCCCACAATAAGTTGGGTGAATTTTGGTCCATTCCTCCTGACAGAGCTGGTGTAACTAAGTCAGGTTGGTAGGCCTCCTTGCTCGCACATTCTTTTTCAGTTCTGCCCACAAATGTTCTATAGGATTGAGGTCAGGGCATTGTGATGGCCATCCAATACCTTGACTTTGTTGTCCTTAAGCCATTTTGCCACAACTTTGGAAGTATGCTTGGGGTCATTGTCCATTTGGAAGACCCATTTGTGACCAAGCTTTAACTTCCTGACTGATGTCTTGAGATGTTGCTTCAATATATCCACATAATTTTCCTGCCTCAGGATGCCATCTATTTTGTGAAGTGCACCAGTCCCTCCTGCAGCAAAGCACCCCCACAACATGATGCTGCCACCCCCGTGCTTCACGGTTGGGATGGTGTTCGTCGGCTTGCAAGCCTCCTCCTTTTTCCTCCAAACATAACGATGGTCATTATGGCCAAACAGTTCTATTTTTGTTTCATCAGACCAGAGGACATTTCTCCAAAAAGTACTATCTTTGTCCCCATGTGCAGTTTCAAACCGTGGTCTGGCTTTTTATGGTGGTTTGGGAGCAGTGGCTTCTTCCGTGCTGAGCGGCCTTTCAGGTTATGTCAATATAGGACTCGTTTTACTGTGGATATAGATACTTTTGTTCCCATTTCCTCCAGCATCTTCACAAGGTCCTTTGCTGTTGTTCTGGGATTGATTTGCACTTTTCGCACCAAAGTACATTCATCTCTAGGAGACAGAACGCGTCTCCTTCCTGAGCAGTATGACGGCTGTGTGGTCCCATGGTGTTTATACTTGCGTACTATTGTTTGTACAGATGAAAGTGGTACCTTCAGGCGTTTGGAAATTGCTCCCAAGGATGAACCAAACTTGTGGAGGTCTCCAATTTTTTTTCTGAGGTCTTGGCTGATTTCTTTGATTTTCCCATGATGTCAAGCAAGGAGGCATTGCGTTTGAAGGTAGGACTTGAAATACATCCACAGGTACACCTCCAATTGACTCAAATGATGTCAATTAGCCTATCAGAAGCTTCTAAAGCCATGACATCATTTTCTGGAATTTTCCAAGCTGTTTAAACGCACAGTCAACTTAGTGTATGTAAACTTCTGACCCACTGGAATTGTGATACAGTGAATTATAAATGAAATTATCTGTCTGTAAACAATTGTTAACAATACATTTGTGGTGTGGTTGAAAAGTGAGTTTTTAAGTGTATGTAAACTTCCGACTTCACTGTATATGCCGTGAGTAAAAAAAAGTTTTTAAAAAGTCACTTTGCGAGACTATTTAAATTCTCTGTTTAGGTTTATTTCTACAATGAAATGGTTGTCTTTAAACACGTTTAACCTAAAAAGATATTCAACTTTTCAAACGGCTACGGCTATTGCCAGTTGACAGGTGTGTATAATCATTGTTTTGCCAATTACTCGACTAAACATGATTAGGGTTTTAGCCTGTCTGTCGCTAGGTTCTGAGTTGATTAGGTTTGTTTCTTGTTCAGTCCGACAATGATTTGGACTGCAGATGGACTCTCTCTACTGGGACCCAAGTATCCCTTCCAGAAAGTATATGGCTTCCAGGAAAGCAATTTTCCCCTCTTTCTCATGTGGAGCGTAAGGTAGCCAGTCACTACTGGCTACTACCCTGCGTCACTACACTCGTCTTCGAACCCTATTGATCAGTCAGTTAGATAATAGAGTATGTAATTGTAATGCTGAGGTTTGGCATTAGCCAAACCCAGATTAGTCCATCGGACTGTCAGATGGTGAAGAGTGATTCATCACTTCAGAGAACGAGTCTCCACTGCTCCAGAGTCCAATGGCGGCGAGCTTTACACCACTCTAGCCGACGCCTGGCATTGCACATGGTGATCTTAGGCTTGTGTGCAGCTGCTCGGCCATGGAAACCCATTTCATGAAGCTCCCGACAAACAGTTCTTGACGTTGCTTCTAGAGGCAGTTTGGAACTCGGTAGTGAGTGTTGCAACCGAGGACAGGCGATTTTTACGTGCTATGCACTCGGCTGTAACATTCTGTGAGCTTGTGTGGCCTACCACTTCACGGCTGAGCTGTTGTTGCTCCTAGACGTTTCCACTTCACAATAACAGCACTTACAGTTGACCAGGGCTGCATGGATGTGACATCACGACATCTACATTCAGTTCAGTGGGACTGAACGATGACAACTAGGACCATTGACTAGTACATTTTTACAGTTACATTTTACTCATTTAGCAGAAGCTCTTATCCTGTGCATTCAACCAAGTAATACACAGTATGGAGTGTCTGTTACGATCATCTGTGCCCGTGACTTCAATGCTGTGTCCTGATTGGTTGGTGTGAGGGCTTACTTGGAAGGTGTATTTGATGGCGTATCCTGATTGGCGGATGCGGACGGTCTCCAGCATGCCTGTGTACCTCAGCTGCCTGAGCACAAGGGCATCGTTGAAACGCAGGGGGAGCTGAGAGAGATGGAGAGAGAGAGACAGAGACAGAGAGAGAGAGAGAAAGAGAGACAGAGAGAGAAAGAGAGACAGAGAGAGAAAGAGTGAAAGAGACAGAGAAAGAGTGGGAGGGAGAGAGAGAGAGAGAGAGAGAGAGAGAGAGAGAGAGAGACAGAGTAAGAGAGAGAGATAATAAGAGAGCGAGAGAAGGAAAGAGAGATTTAAAACACCCAAGAACGATTAAAACAATGTATAATTGGCTATAACGGGCAACGCAATTAACAGACAATTTCATTGTTCAGTGGTTTCATTGTGACATTAGCATCTGAGCTAACTGAATCAGCTGTCCCTACAGCAGCTGTTATCTGAATGTACCTTCTCTGCATTGGAGCGGACACACTTGACAAAGTAGGGCTCTGACTGACCCAGGGTCTCCATCAGCTTGTTGAGAGAGGCCTTCACACAGCAACAGACATCACAGCATTAGTAATGTAATAATAACAACAATAATAATAACAAATAATAATATAACAATAATATTAACAACAATAATAAAACAATAATACTAACAACAACAATAATAATAATAGTAATAATATAACAATAATAATAACAATAATAAAACAATAATACTAACAACAATAATAGTAATAATATAACAATAATAACAACAACAATAAAACAATAATACTAATAACAACAACAACAATAATAATAATAGTAATAATATAACAATAATAATAATAATAACAATAATAACAACAACAACAATAATATAACAATAATAATAATAATATAACAATAATAACAACAACGCCATTTAGCAGACACTTTTATTCAAAGCAACTTACAATACAGTCACGCGTACATACAATTTAACACACGGGTGGTCCCGGGAATCGAACCCACTATCCTGGCATTGTAAGTGCCATGCTCTAGCTAGTGTCCCATCATATTGCCATCTCATAATATGTTGAATAAACCAAGTATTATAAAAGCACATGTTATTTATTATAGTAGACTCATGTTCCATTCCAAATCAACCTCTTGCCCTTACATTTGATCTGAGATCATCACTGTGACATGTTTTCATTTATAGAAATATTCTATTTGACATCTGTCCAATTCTTAAGATCTTCACAAAATGCTTCGAGATACGTAGGAGCTGAGTGTTGGAATTGGGTGCTGGTATTGGTTTGAGGGCTGTGAAGAGATGAAGGACCCAGAGCCTGCCACTATAGGGTGAGAGAGGAGTCTTACTTGGAACTGGGCGCTGATGCTGGGGGTTTTCTTCTTCTTGTGCAGGAGGAGGAGGGACTTAGTGATGCGGTCGTGGAGGGTCACGCTGCTCAGGTACCTCAGAGACTTCACGTCCAACAGGTGCTGCACAGATACAGGAACCGCCATAAGAACATGTTCAGACAATATAGTACTCCAAAGAATTCACAGAAGTATTCCTCTTCTAAGGCCAAACTGTTACTGTCCATCTATGCTTGTCTCTATAAAGCTCTGTACATTCACTGTAATCCATTACTTCACTATTGAGATTTCCTCCTAGAATAGATCGTATGTCCATAGAGAAAAAGCACTTGTACTTTCAAGGTGTAAAATGGCCACGACTTTGTAAGGACCTTACCTTCGGTAAGCTGGGCTTGGACTTGTAGTTTTTGTTCCGCCTGTGGGAGAGAGATTGGTTGTCAGATATACTACAGAATGAACATACAGTATATGAACACACATTGACCACTGCCTGTCCATGGTTTCTGACTGTGGCTTGAGTGTTCATGGTGATGGTCACACTTGTCAATACTCTACACCCTGTGCTCTCCACCAGGAGAATCATAAAGTATGGACACACATTGACCGTGGATTGAACACTGGCTGATCATGGTTTGAGTGTGCGTGGTCAGACTCGAACTGCTGTACACACCTTTTCTATTCATACTGTATACTGTCCATACACACCATTCACCTAGATGTATATGTGTTCCTAATGTTTTGTCCACTCGGTGTAGCTGTATTTATATTCCGGACACTGTTCCTAATGTTTCCTCCAAGTTGGTGTAGCTGTATTTATATTCCGGACTCTGTTCCTAATGTTTTGTCCATTCGGTGTAGCTGTATTTATATTCTCACTCTGACTCTGGGTCCTAGACTTCTAATATTTCTGTCTTAATGTCTTTGTTCTTTTTAACTTTTAGATTGTGTGTATTGTTATTGTGGTACTAGATATTGCTGCATTTTCGGAGCTGGAAACATCATAATTTCCCTGCACCAGTGATAACGTCTGCAAAAACGGTGTACACGACCGATACACTTTGATTTGACTTTGTAGTCATACTCACATGAGGATGCTCTGTGCCCTCTCCAGCAGCTTGCTGCTAGTAGAGTTGAAGAAGATGCCGTCATCAAACTCTGAGCCAGAGGAGGACAGACCACCCTGTCTGGAGCGACGCCCGTTACAGCCCACACCATAACCATCCCTAGAGGAGAGATAGTGACAGAAAGAGAGAGAGGGGGGAGAGGGAGCGGAAGAGAGAGAGAGAGAGAGACAGAGACAGAGACAGAGAGAGAGAGAGAGAGAGAGAGAGAGAGAGAGAGAGAGAGAGAGAGAGAGAGAGGGGGGAGAGGGAAAGAAAGAGTGAAAAAGAAGAAGAGGGAGCAATAGGGATCATTTTTATCCATAAAAAGTACATTTATGCTTTGAGAATCCATAAAACAGTGTGATAGGTACCTGGTGGGCTTTTCCTTCAGTGTGTTGCTGCCCTGGAGGTCTGACAAGGGGGTCCGGGGATTCTTTCGAGTGATATCTGTACAAGACAGAGATGGAAGGGAGGACGGACAGAGAGTTGAGGAGAGAGAGAGTTGAGGAGGAGAGAGAGAGAGACATGAGGAGAGAGACATGAGGAGAGAGAGAGACATGAGGAGAGAGAGAGTTTAGGAGAGAGAGAGAGACATGAGGAGAGAGAGAGACATGAGGAGAGAGAGAGAGTTGAGGAAAGAGAGAGAGAGAGAGACATGAGGAGAGAGAGAGTTGAGGAGAGAGAGACATGAGGAGAGAGAGAGACATGAGGAGAGAGAGAGTTGAGGAGAGAGAGAGACATGAGGAGAGAGACATGAGGAGAGAGAGAGTTGAGGAGAGAGAGAGAGAGAGAGAGAGTTGAGGAGAGAGAGAGAGAGTTGAGGAGAGAGATAGAGAGTTGAGGAGAGAGATAGAGAGTTGAGGAGAGAGAGAGAGAGAGAGTTAAGGAGAGAGAGAGAGACATGAGGAGAGAGAGAGAGTTGAGGAGAGAGAGAGAGAGTTGAGGAGAGAGAGAGGGATACACATGCAACTCCATTATGGAATGGTGATATCAAATCAAGTAAGAACAAGATATTGGATCAAGTAAGTTCTCTCTGCTACCACACGGCAAGTGGTACTGGAGCGCCAACTCTAGGTCCAGAAGGCTTCTGAACAGCTTCTACCCCCAAGCAATAAGACTCCTGAACAGCTAACCAAATGGATACCCAGACTAATTGCATTGACCCCCCCCATTTTTACGCTGCGCTACACTTTGTTTATTATCTATCCATAGTCACTTTAGTCAGTCTCACTCAGATATCATATTCAAAACTGCAAACATTTCTCTCTACCTTATGGCAAAATGTGTACAATTCCAGGAAATGAGTTATAAAATTGGGTACGCAGACCCACGAGCAATTACGGCCCCTCATGACGAGTTCAGATCCACCCCTCATCAAAGTAGCCCATCCCTGTGTTAAATGATCAAAAACGGCTGGAAATATCACACAGTTGGGACTTTTACCGAGTGAGAACAAGTTCCTTCAGAACTAGCTAATTGTTTGCTTCCTTATTTGTAAGCCCAGGAAAAGAGAGTTGGGTAGCAGAGAGCATTGTGGGACTTGGAGTTTTCTTACTGTATTTCTCATCTTTGCATCTCTGCAGGATCTCTAGGCTCCTCTGGTGCACAGGGTGATGGAGGAAGCTGAAGCTGTCCACGCTCTTGACAACACACGGTACAGCAGCATCATTCACTGAGAGAGAGAGAGAGAGAGAGAGAGAGAGAGAGAGAGGAGAGAGAGAGAGAGAGAGAGAGAGAGAGAGAGAGAGAGAGACAAGGAGAGGAAGAGAGAGGAATAATTCATGTGTTAAGTTGGCGAAAAGTTTGACAATGTCATGCAACTGAAGGAGATGAAGCCTAATGTGGAAGCTCAACATGTAATAATAGGAGATGAAGACTAATGTGGAAGCTCAACATGTAATAATAAGAGATGAAGACTAATGTGGAAGCTCAACATGTAATAATAGGAGATGAAGACTAATGTGGAAGCTCAACATGTAATAATAGGAGATGAAGACTAATGTGGAAGCTCAACATGTAATAATAGGAGATGAAGACTAATGTGGAAGCTCAACATGTAATAATAGGAGATGAAGACTAATGTGGAAGCTCAACATGTAATAATAGGAGATGAAGACTAATGTGGAAGCTCAACATGTAATAATAAGAGATGAAGACTAATGTGGAAGCTCAACATGTAATAATAGGAGATGAAGCCTAATGTGGATAAGTGGCAGCT
Source organism: Salmo salar (assembly GCF_965601325.2). NCBI lineage: Eukaryota > Metazoa > Chordata > Actinopteri > Salmoniformes > Salmonidae > Salmo > Salmo salar. The sequence continues at coordinate 43,695,641 of NC_138313.1, forward strand.
CCTACATCATCAGTGGTCGGGGGGAGAGCTAAAACTCCTTCACCTCTGAAACAGACCAGGATGTTACCTTGGATATAGAAATGCTCGAATATCCCTAAAGCCAGGGGATGAATAACGAAAAAGAGCTGCGTTTAGGTTTGTGAAGTCAAGCTTGTCTAATCACTGAGAATGTTCAGGAGTCATATTGTGTTTCAAGGATACTTATTGTCTCTTTCAAACCCGGGGCAAAGTACACCATTTGAGCATTTGCTATTTCTGACAGCCCACCGAAGCTAACATACTGTACTGTGGGGGACGAAAACTCACATCATCTGTCACTCGGGAAGAAGGGTGAGAGTGTGTCTGGGAGAGAATAAATGTGTATGTTCAAAAGTGTGTGTATTTCAGTGAGTTTATACATGTACATGTCTGTGTGTAAAGCTATTTTATTTCTATTTAACTCGGCAGGTCAGTTAAGAACAAATTCTTATTTACAATGACGGCCTAGGAACAGGGGCAGAACGACAGAGTTTTACCTTGTCAGCTCAGGGATTCGAACTTGCAACCTTTCGATTACTAGTCCAACGCTCTAACCACTAGGCTACCCTGCCGCCCCATGCACTGTGTATGGCTACAGCAGCAGTCTATGGTCTCACCAGTCTTCTTGTCGGCGTGTCTCTTCCCAGCCTCCCTGAAGGCTACCATGGCTCTGAAGTAGGTTCTGAGGACGGCCCAGCGGAAGGTGGCCACCGGGTCGATGCCCATCAGGCCACAGATGAAGGCGTTCTTACTGCTCTTCAACAGGGCCACGATGTCCGGACGCATGTGATCAGTGTTCTTCTCCCTGAAGTCCTGTAGGGGCAGAATATAGTGATGAGATCTATCCACCGGATCTACTATACAGTACAGGCAGTCCGTCTCTGTTACAATCTGTTTGATGCTTAACATACAGTGCATTCGGAAAGTATTCAGACCTCTTGACCTTTTCCACATTTTGTTATGTAACAGCCTTATTCTAAAATGTATTACATTGTTATTTTCCCTCATCAATCTACACACAACACCCCATAATGACAGTACTTACTCAGTACTTTGTTGAAGCACCTTTGGCAGCAATTATAGCCTCAAGTCTTCTTACGTATGACGCTACAAGCTTGTCACACAATGACTCAATCATGGATACTCTTACTGACAGTTGTGGCTGCTTCGTGTGATGTATTGTTGTCTCTACCTTCTTGCCCTTTGTGCTGTTGTCTGTGCCCAATAATGTTTGTACCATGTTTTGTTCTGCTACCACATTGTGCTGCTGCCATGTTATGTTGCTACCATGTTGTTGTCATGTTATGTTGCTACCATGTTGTTGTCATGTTGTGTTCCTACCATGTTGTTGTCATGTTGTGTTGCTACCATGTTGTTGTCATGTTGTGTTGCTACCATGTTGTTGTCATGTTGTGTTGTGTTGCTACCATGTTGTTGTCAGGTGTTGTGTTGCTACCATGTTGTTGTCATGTTGTGTTGCTACCATGTTGTTGTCATGTTGTGTTGCTACCATGTTGTTGTCATGTTGTACTGCTACCATGCTGTGTTGTCATGTGTTGCTGCCATCCTATGTTGTTGTCTTAGGTCTCTCTTTATGTAGTGTTGTGGTGTCTCGCTTGTCGTGATGTGTTTTGTCCTATATTTTTATTTTATTTTGTATTTTTCAGTGTAAATTTATTAGAGGCCCAGTAGCATACATTTAGGCTACCATTAATGGACAAACCTTGCCAGTAGTGTCCGTCAGTAATATCACAACTCTGACATAACGCTATCATATAGGCTGACACACAGAGCTGTTGTGAACGAATGATTGACGGATGGGTTGTGACTGACACTGAATCTACAGGGACATGTGGTCATGTCAGCAGTCCTTACCTTGATGCCGTACTTGACTTTGCCGGCGTAGTGGCAGATAATGAAGGCGGGCTCCATTACAGCGGGGAACTCGATGTAGCTGTTCCCCTCATGCTGCCGTTTGAACTTGTCCAGCAGGGTCTGGTTAGAGGCCTGGGGGAAACTAAAGGGACAGAGAAGAGGGTGGGGACTAGGGTTAGGACCGTAGGATGGGAGACCAGGGTATCTACTGACTAGCCTGGTTCCAGATCACACCACTCACTAAAACATTCTCCCTTAAAGCAACACTACTCACTAAAACAAGCTCCCTTAAAGCAACACCACTCACTAAAACAACCTCCCTTAAAGCAACACTACTCACTAAAACAAGCTCCCTTAAAGCAACACCACTCACTAAAACAACCTCCCTTAAAGCAACACCACTCACTAAAACATGCTCCCTTAAAGCAACACCACTCACTAAAACAACCTCCCTTAAAGCAACACCACTCACTAAAACAATCTCCCTTAAAGCAACACCACTCACTAAAACATGCTCCCTTAAAGCAACACTACTCACTAAAACATGCTCCCTTAAAGCAACACCACTCACTAAAACAAGCTCCCTTAAAGCAACACCACTCACTAAAACATGCTCCCTTAAAGCAACACTACTCACTAAAACAACCTCCCTTAAAGCAACACCACTCACTAAAACATGCTCCCTTAAAGCAACACCACTCACTAAAACATGCTCCCTTAAAGCAACACCACTCACTAAAACATGCTCCCTTAAAGCAACACCACTCACTAAAACAACCTCCCTTAAAGCAACACCACTCACTAAAACAAGCTCCCTTAAAGCAACACCACTCACTAAAACAAGCTCCCTTAAAGCAACACCACTCACTAAAACAAGCTCCCTTAAAGCAACACCACTCACTAAAACAAGCTCCCTTAAAGCAACACCACTCACTAAAACATGCTCCCTTAAAGCAACACCACTCACTAAAACATGCTCCCTTAAAGCAACACCACTCACTAAAACAAGCTCCCTTAAAGCAACACCACTCACTAAAACAACCTCCCGTAAAGCAACACCACTCACTAAAACAACCTCCCGTAAAGCAACACCACTCACTAAAACAACCTCCCGTAAAGCAACACCACTCACTAAAACATCCTCCCGTAAAGCAACACCACTCACTAAAACATGCTCCCTTAAAGCAACACCACTCACTAAAACAACCTCCCTTAAAGCAACACCACTCACTAAAACAAGCTCCCTTAAAGCAACACCACTCACTAAAACAACCTCCCTTAAAGCAACACTACTCACTAAAACATGCTCCCTTAAAGCAACACCACTCACTAAAACAACCTCCCTTAAAGCAACACCACTCACTAAAACATGCTCCCTTAAAGCAACACTACTCACTAAAACATCCTCCCGTAAAGCAACACTACTCACTAAAACAACCTCCCTTAAAGCAACACTACTCACTAAAACATGCTCCCTTAAAGCAACACCACTCACTAAAACAACCTCCCTTAAAGCAACACCACTCACTAAAACATGCTCCCTTAAAGCAACACTACTCACTAAAACATGCTCCCTTAAAGCAACACTACTCACTAAAACAACCTCCCTTAAAGCAACACCACTCACTAAAACAACCTCCCTTAAAGCAACACCACTCACTAAAACAACCTCCCGTAAAGCAACACCACTCACTAAAACATCCTCCCGTAAAGCAACACCACTCACTAAAACAACCTCCCTTAAAGCAACACCACTCACTAAAACAACCTCCCTTAAAGCAACACCACTCACTAAAACAACCTCCCTTAAAGCAACACCACTCACTAAAACATGCTCCCTTAAAGCAACACCACTCACTAAAACCAGCTACCCTAAAGCAACACCACTCACTAAAACAACCTCCCTTAAAGCAACACCACTCACTAAAACCAGCTACCCTAAAGCAACACCACTCACTAAGACAACCTCCCTTAAAGATGCACTATGCAGAATTCGCTCCGCTATTTCCTGGTTCTCCTTGGGGTCAAAGAATTAGCTTCACTGTCCAGTTATAAATGGACTAACCGGTAGTATGGCCCCTGGAAACAAATACTATCCTTGAGAGTATCTGAAAGAGGCTACAAGCTAACTATGAATGATGAAATCTTTAAGAGGGTTCTGGGGTGCTACATAATCATTAGCATTACATTCTTCTGTGCGATGGAATAAATCACGTGAGAGGCCCGGGAGGGAGGCCTTTAAGAGGGAAAAATTATCCCTCTGACCTTGTGGCTCTGGGAAAGCGGTCCATACACTCTTCCATCCACTTGTTATTACATGAGTGTTCAGGGCTAAGTGGCTAGCAGCCCTTAGTGGCTAGGTTAGGGTAGGTTAGCTAGCTCACGCCGCTAATATGGTCATGGCGGTCCTGTGTTTTTGTATGCTGGGTTTAATTTACGAGGGATTGAAATGGGATTGTGCAGTGGCCTATGTGAGACGCTTTAAATAGGGCGTACGTGTGCCCCAGAAAGGCAAATATATGAGTTAGCGTGTATCATTAGTTTTTATGTGCTTAAGTTAGCCTGGCTAATGTTGTAATTAATCAAGTATTTCGCTAATAATGAAGAGCGTTGTTAGCCTATATTCCTCATCTTGTCTGTGCTCTGCTCATGTGGGATGATTCTAAGGTCATTGGCAATGAGTGTTGGTCCAGCAATGTAACCAACTTGGTTTTACATTGGCTTTGTTCTAAAGAAGTTTGACATATAACCAAAACATAGCCTACCACGTTCTTCTGAGCCAAGTCTAATTCTTCACCAAAACTATGTTCTATGGAGCCTGAGGACATTCGAGAACGAGTCCTTTTTTACTGCAGATGGATGTCATGGCTAAGAAAGTACACCTCTAAATGTGACATTGCAGCAAACCGCCCTGAGGTAGTGCTTTAGTAGCGTCAGCTAAATGACTAAAATGTAATAAATGTGTAGTAAAAAGGAAGGAGAAAGGCTCCAACATGACGTACTTGCACTCTTCGTCCAGCAGGTGGAGCAGCGCGGTGGGCTTCTTGCTGATAAGGTTGATGCAGCCGGTGTTGTCGATGTAGTCGATGTGGTGCCAGCTGATGCTCTCGGCCCTGTACTCCTCCTGTAAGGGGGAAACAACAGTGGTGTTGTGTCAGAAACAGTGCCGGCAGTAAAAGTTGTTCACAAGTCATCCAATACATCACATTTCCCCTTTGAGTATCAATAGAGTTTATTTAAAGACTCTACAACAAAGGTCACCAGTGTGTCCAGATGTCAACAGTTTCCTCACAAAGATCACCAGTGTGTCCACGTGCCAACAGTTTCCTCACAAAGGTCACCAGTGTGTCCACGTGCCAACAGTTTCCTCACAAAGGTCACCAGTGTGTCCACGTGCCAACAGTTTCCTCACAAAGGTCAGCTGTGTCCACGTGTCAACCATTTTCTCACAAGGATGTGAACAGGTTCAAAGGTGTTGGGGGATATAAACAGGATCAGTAGTGTTGGGAGATATAAACAGGATCAGTACAGGATCAGTAGTGTTGGGAGATATAAACAGGATCAGTAGTGTTGGGAGATATAAACAGGATCAGTACAGGATCAGTAGTGTTGGGAGATATAAACAGGATCAGTAGTGTTGGGAGATATAAACAGGATCAGTGGTATTGGGAGATATAAACAGGATCAGTACAGGATCAGTAGTGTTGGGAGATATAAACAGGATCAGTACAGGATCAGTGGTGTTGGGAGATATAAACAGGATCAGTGGTGTTGGGAGATATAAACAGGATCAGTGGTATTGGGAGATATAAACAGGATCAGTACAGGATCAGTAGTGTTGGGAGATATAAACAGGATCAGTACAGGATCAGTGGTGTTGGGAGATATAAACAGGATCAGTGGTGTTGGGAGATATAAACAGGATCAGTGGTGTTGGGGGATATAAACAGGATCAGTAGTGTTGGGGGATATAAACCGGATCAGTGGTGTTGGGAGATATAAACAGGATCAGTTGTATTGGGAGATATAAACAGGATCAGTACAGGATCAGTAGTGTTGGGGGATATAAACAGGATCAGTGGTGTTGGGAGATATAAACAGGATCAGTGGTATTGGGAGATATAAACAGGATCAGTACAGGATCAGTAGTGTTGGGAGATATAAACAGGATCAGTACAGGATCAGTGGTGTTGGGAGATATAAACAGGATCAGTGGTGTTGGGAGATATAAACAGGATCAGTAGTGTTGGGGGATATAAACAGAATCAGTAGTGTTGGGGGATATAAACAGGATCAGTAGTGTTGGGGGATATAAACAGGATCAGTGATGTTGGGGGATATAAACAGGATAAGTGGTATTGGGAGATATAAACAGGATCAGAACAGGATCCGTGGTGTTGGGGGATATAAACAGGATCAGTAGTGTTGGGAGATATAAACAGGATCAGTGGTATTGGGAGATATAAACAGGATCAGAACAGGATCAGTGGTGTTGGGAGATATAAACAGGATCAGTAGTGTTGGGAGATATAAACAGGATCAGTGGTGTTGGGGGATATCACAACAGGATCAGTAGTGTTGGGAGATATAAACAGGATCAGTAGTGTTGGGAGATATAAACAGGATCAGTGGTGTTGGGGGATATAAACAGGATCAGTAGTGTTGGGGGATATAAACAGGCATCAGTCGGTGTTGGGGGATAAAAACAGGATCAGTGGTGTTGGGGGATATAAACAGGATCAGTGGTGTTGGGAGATATAAACAGGATCAGTAGTGTTGGGAGATATAAACAGGATCAGTGGTGTTGGGAGATATAAACAGGATCAGTGGTAATTGGGAGATATAAACAGGATCAGTACAGGATCAGTAGTGTTGGGAGATATAAACAGGATCAGTGGTGTTGGGAGATATAAACAGGATCAGTAGTGTTGGGAGATATAAACAGGATCAGTAGTGTTGGGAGATATAAACAGGATCAGTAGTATTGGGGGATATAAACAGGATCAGTACAGGATCAGTAGTGTTGGGAGATATAAACAGGATCAGTGGTGTTGGGAGATATTAACAGGATCAGTAGTGTTGGGGGATATAAACAGGATCAGTACAGGATCAGTGGTGTTGGGAGATATAAACAGGATCAGTGGTGTTGGGAGATATAAACAGGATCAGTGGTGTTGGGGGATATAAACAGGATCAGTACAGGATCAGTGGTGTTGGGAGATATAAACAGGATCAGTAGTGTTGGAGGATATAAACAGGATCAGTGGTGTTGGGGGATATAAACAGGATCAGTGGTGTTGGGAGATATAAACAGGATCAGTAGTGTTGGGGGATATAAACAGGATCAGTAGTGTTGGGAGATATAAACAGGATCAGTACAGGATCAGTAGTGTTGGGAGATATAAACAGGATCAGTAGTGTTGGGAGATATAAACAGGATCAGTGGTGTTGGGAGATATAAACAGGATCAGTGGTGTTGGGAGATATAAACAGGATAAGTGGTATTGGGAGATATAAACAGGATCAGTAGTGTTGGGAGATATAAACAGGATCAGTGGTGTTGGGGGATATAAACAGGATCAGCAGTGTTGGGCGATATACAGTGACTTGCGAAAGTATTCACCCCCCTTGACATTTTTCCTATTTTGTTGCCTTACAACCTGGAATTAAAATCGATTTTTGGGGGGTTTGTATCATTTCATTTACACATCATGCCAACCACTTTGAAGATGAAAAATATTTTTTCTTGTGAAACAAACAAGAAATAAGACAATAAAACAGAAAACTTGAGCGTGCATAACTATTCACCCCCCAAAGTTAATACTTTGTAGATCCACCATTCGCAGCAATTACAGCTGCAAGTCTCTCGGGGTATGTCTCTATAAGCTTGGCACATCTAGCCACTGGGACTTTTGCCCATTCAAGGCAAAACTGCTCCAGCTCCTTCAAGTTGGATGGGTTCCGCTGGTGTACAGCAATCTTTAAGTCATACCACAGATTCTCAATTGGATTGAGGTCTGGGCTTTGACTAGGCCATTCCAAGACATTTAAATGTTTTCCCTTAAACCACTCGAGTGTTGCTTTAGCAGTATGCTTAGGGTCAAGCAAGCACCAGCTAGCCTTGAGCTATCCTCGAGCTAGGCCCAAATACCAGCTCATTCTAGGGCTACAATACCTTCTTTGCCAATTGGCCTAGACCCTTAATTGTCGACACGGGGCCCCGCCGATCCATCACGACTGGACTGCCAACGTGATCGCCCAATGTGGTCTCAACGGGCTATTCTGTTACGATGTCGCCGCAGAACCCTCTACTAGCCCCGGCCCGTTAGCTTTTCTGAACGCCGTGTCCCCTGCTCGCCTAGCGAAGTAGTGACTACCGAACAGCACACTGACTCACCTACTGCTGCTCTTTTGACCCTATGATCACTCGGCTACACAGCTGATGCCCCCTGTTTCAATAACACGGTACCTCATTTTGTTTATGATAATATATACATTTGACATTTTAGTCATTTAGCAGACGCTCTTATCCAGAGCAACTTACAGTAGTGAATGCATACATTTCATTTCATGCATTTTCTTTTTTTTGTACTGGCCCCCCGTGGGAATCGAACCCACTTAGGTCTGACTGACCTAAGTGACCCGCTCTGCCCATTCATCATAATTTACCCGTTGTTGTCTTAGCTCTCCTGATCAACACCTGTGATTGCTTTATACCTCTCCCTAATGTCAATATGCCTTGTCTACTGCTGTCTTGGCTAGTTTTTACTATTTTATTTGACTGTAGAGCCTTCAGTCCCACTCAAAATGCCTTAGATAGCACTTTCGTCCCACCCTACAGACATACGGAGACCTCACCTGGCTTAACTTGTCCCTCCAGAGACAAAACCTTTCTCATCGTCACTCAACGCCTAGGTTTACCTCCACTGTACTCACATCCTACCATACCCTTGTCTGTACATTAGGCCTTGAATCTATTCTACCACGCCCAGAAATCTGCTCCTATTCTCTGTCCCCAATGCACTAGACAACCAGTTCTTATAGCCTTTAGCCGTACCCTTATCCTACTCCTCCTCTGTTCCTCTGGTGAAGTAGAGGTTAACCCAGGCCCTGTAGCCCCAAGATCCACTCCTATTCCCCAGGAGCTATCATTTGTTGAATTCTGTAACCGTAAAAGCCTTGGTTTCATGCATGTTAACATCAGAAGACACCTCCCTAAATTTGTTTAATTCACTGCTTTAGCACACTCCACCAACCTGGATGCCCTCAATCTCACACAAATTATCATGGAACCTACCAGGTACAATCCCAAATCCGTAAACACGGGCACCCTCAGATATCATCCTGACCAACCTGTCTCTAAATACACCTCTGCTGTCTTCAACCAGGATCTCAGCGATCACTGCCTCATTGCCTGCGTCCGTAATGGGTCCGCGGTCAAACGACCACCCCTCATCACTGTCAAACGCTCCCTAAAACACTTCAGTGAGCAGGCCTTTCTAATCAACCTGGCCCGGGTATCCTGGAAGGATATTGACCTCATTCCGTCAGTAGAGGATGCCTGGTTATTCTTTAAAAGTGCTTTCCTCACCATCTTAAATAAGCATGCCCCATTCAAAAAATGTAGAACTAAGACCTGACATAACCCTTGGTTCACTCCAGACTTGACTGCCCTTGACCAGCACAAAAAAATCCTGTGGTGTACTGCATTAGCATCATATAGCCCCCCGCGATATGCAACTTTTCAGGGAAGTTAGGAACCAATATACAAAGGCAGTTATGAAAGCAAATGCTAACTTTTTCAAACAGAAATTTGCATCCTGTAGCACAAACTCCAAAAAGTTCTGGGACACTGTAAAGTCCATGGAGAATAAGAGCACCGCCTCCCAGCTGCCCACTGCACTGAGGCTAGGAAACACTGTCACCACCGATAAATCTACGATAATCAAGAATTTCAATAAGCATTCTTCTACGACTGGCCATGCTTTCCACCTGGCTACCCCTATCCCGGTCAATAGCTCTGCACCCCCCACAGCAACTTGCCCAAGCCTCCCCATTTCTCCTTCACCCAAATCCAGACAGCTGATGTTCGAAAGAGCTGCAAAATCTGGACCCCTACAAATCAGCCGAGCTAGACAATCTGGACCCTCTCTTTCTAAAATTATCCGCCTCAATTGTTGCAACCCCTATTACTAGCCTGTTCAACCTCTCATTTGTATCGTCTGAGATCCCTAAAGACTGGAAAGCTGCCGCGGTCATCCCCCTCTTCAAAGGGAGTGACACTCTAGACCCAAACTGTTACAGACCTATATCTATCCTACCCTGCCTTTCTAAAGTCTTGGAAAGCCAAGTTAACAATCAGATCACCGACCATTTCGAATCCCATCGTACCTTCTCCGCTATGCAATCTGGTTTCTGAGCTGGTCATGGGTGTAACTCAGCCACGCTCAAGGTCCTAAACGATATCATAACTGCCATCGATAAAAGAAAGTACTGTGGAGCCATATTCATCGACCTGGACAAGGCTTTCGACTCTTTCAATCACTGCATTCTTATCGGCAGACTCAACAGCCTTGGTTTCTCAAATGACTGCCTCACCTGGTTCACCAGCTACTACTCAGATAGAGTTCAGTGTGTCAAATCGGAGGGCCTGTTGTCCGGACCTCTGGCAGTCTCTATGGGGGTGCCGCAGGGTTCAATTCTCAGGCCGACTCTTTTCTCTGTATACATCAATGATGTCGCTCTTGTTGCTGGTGATTCTCTGATCCACCTCTACGCAGACGACACCATTCTGTATACTTCTGGCCCTTCTTTGGACACTGTGTTAACAAACCTCCAGACGAGCTTCAATGCCATAAAACACTCCTTCCGTGGCCTCCAACTGCTCTTAAATGCAAGTAAAACTAAATGCATGCTCTTCAACCGATCGCTGCCCGCACACGCCCGCCTGTCTAGCATCACCACTCTGGACCGTTCTGACTTAGAATATGTGGTCAACTACAAATACCTAGGTGTCTGGCTAGATTGGAAACTCTCCTTCCAGACTCACATTAAGCATCTCCAATCCAAAATTAAATCTAGAATTGGCTTCCTATTTCGCAACAAAGCATCCTTCTCTCATGCTGCCAAACATACCCTCGTAAAACTGACTATCCTACCGATCCTTGACTTCGGCGATGTCATTTACAAAATAGCCTCCAACACTCTACTCAGCAAATTGGATGTAGTCTATCACAGTGCCATCCATTTGACACCCAGAGCCCCATATACTACCCACCACTGCGACCTGTATGCTCTCGTTGGCTGGCCCTCGCTTCATATTCGTCGCCAAACCCACTGGCTCCAGGTCATCTATACGTCTTTGCTAAGTAAAGCCCCGCCTTATCTCACCACAGCAGCACCCACGCGCTCCAGCAGATATATTTCACTGGTCACCCCCAACGCCTTCACCTCCTTTGGCCACCTTTCCTTTCAGTTTTCTGCTGCCAATGACTGCAACGAATTGCAAAAATCACTGAAGCTGGAGACATATCTCCTCACTAACTTTAAGCATCAGCTGTCAGAGCAGCTTACTGATCATTGCACCTGTACATTTTACATCTGTAAATAGCCCACCCAACTACCTCATCCCCATATTGTAATTTATTATTTTGCTCCTTTGCACCCCAGTATTTCTACTCACACATTCATCTTCTCCACATCTATCACTCCAGTGTTTAATTGCTACATTGCAATTATTTTGCCATTACGTCTCTAATTTTACTACATTTGCACACACTGTATATAGACTTTTCTATTATGTTATTGACTGTACGCTTGTTATCCCATGTGTAAGTCTGTGTTGTTTGTGTCGCACTGCTTTGCTCTATCTTGGCCAGGTTGCAGTTGTAAATGAGAACTTGTTCTCAACTGGCCTACCTGGTTAAATAAAGGTGAAATAAAAAATAAAAGAATTGTCCTGCTGGAAGGTGAACCTCCGTCCCAGTCTCAAATCTCTGGAAGACAAACAGGTTTCCCTCAAGAATTTCCCTGTATTTAGCTCCATCCATCATTCCTTCAATTGTGACCAGTTACCCAGTCCCTGCCGATGAAAAACATCCCCACAGCATGATGGGGGATGGTGTTCTCGGGGTGATGAGAGGTGTTGGGTTTGCGCCAGACATAGCATTTTCCTTGATGGCCAAAAAGCTCAATTTTAGTCTCATCTGACAAGAGTACCTTCTTCTGTATGTCTGGGGAGTCTCCCACATGCCTTTTGGCCAAAACCAAACGTGTTTTCTTATTTTTTTATTTAAGCAATGGCTTTTTTCTGGCCACCCTTCCATAAAGCTCAGCTCTGTGGAGTGTACGACTTAAAGTGGTCCTATGGACAGATACTCCAATCTCTGCTGTGGAGCTTTGCAGCTCCTTCAGGGTTATCTTTGGTCTCTTTGTTGCCTCTCTGATTAATGCCCTCCTTGCCTGGTCCGTGAGTTTTGGTGGGCAGCCCTCTCTTGGCAGGTTTGTCGTGGTGCCATACTCTTTAAATTTTGAAATAATGGATTTAATGGTGCTCCGTGGGATGTTCAAAGTTTCTGATATTTTTTTATAACCAAACCCTGATATGTACTTCTCCAGAACTTTGTCCCTGACCTGTTTGGAGAGCTCCTTGGTCTTCATGGTGCCGCTTGCATGGTGGTGCCCCTTGCTTAGTGGTGTTACAGACTCTGGGGCCTTTCAGACAGGTGTATATATACTGAGATCATGTGACAGATCATGTGGCACTTAGATTGCACACAGGTGGACTTTATTTAACTAATAATGTGACTTCTGAAGTTAATTGGTTGCACCAGATCTTATTTAGGGGCTTCATAGCAAAGGGAGTGAATACATATGCACGCACCACTTTTCAGGTTTTTATTTTTAATAATTTTTTGAAACAAGTTATTTTTTTAATTTGACTTCACCAATTTTGACTATTTTGTGTATGTCCATTACATGAAATCCAAATAAAAATCTATTTAAATTACAGGTTGTAATGCAACAAAATAGGAAAAACACCAAGGGGGATGAATACTTTTGCAAGGCATTGTAAACAGGATCAGTAGTGTTGGGAGATCTAAACAGGATCACTGCTTTTGGGAGATATAAACAGGATCAGTGCAGCAGGTCACCTATGTTAGCTGTTGTTTAAGCCCCTTGAGCCCTGTGACTACTGAAGTATGACCCAGAAGCCCTGTGACCACTGAAGTATGACCCAGAAGCCCTGTGACTACTGAAGTATGACCCAGAAGCCCTGTGACTACTGAAGTATGACCCAGAAGCCCTGTGACCACTGAAGTATGACCCAGAAGCCCTGTGACTACTGAAGTATGACCCAGAAGCCCCGTGACTACTGAAATATGACCCAGAAGCCCTGTGACTACTGAAGTATGTGTATGTCAGTGCCAGACACATCACACAACAACAGAGGAACAAGAAGTGGAACTAGCCGGACACCCAACTCCGCGGCTAGCAGGGCTAGCGTTGTGGCCAGCAAATCAGGAAAACTTATTTCATGTGTGCGACTTCACATGCCTATCCTTCCTCCCTAAAAGTACAAAAAAGCTAATTCCACCAATGAAATTCTAAAATCCAACTTACATCATTACTATATTGACTCATTATGATGGTGCTTCTGAGTTTATCACGAAAAACTAAAGTTTTCCTTTTTAAATGTTTCAATCAAATCCACACCATAAAAAGTCTTCACCAGCCACAGGGCTCCGCAATAAAGGCCTAAACCTTATTGTTCTCCTGCTCTCTCTCTGCTCTCTCTCTGCTCTCTCTCTCTGCTCTCTCTCTGCTCTCTCTCTGCTCTCTCTCTGCTCTCTCTCTGCACTCTCTCTGCACTCTCTCTGCTCTCTCTCTGCACTCTCTCTGCTCTCTCTCTGCACTCTCTCTGCTCTCTCTCTGCATCCTATGCTGTATTGTGTTTGGCAGGCTGCCCGAGTTTTAACGGGCCGGGGCGGTGGTTACAGCTATAGATACAGCATTGTCAGTCATAGAGCGACTCCGTCACAGGGCGACTCCGTCACAGGGCGACCCCGTCACAGGGCGACCCCGTCACAGGGCGACCCCGTCACAGAGCGACCCCGTCACAGAGCGACCCCGTCACAACTCCGTCATAGAGCAACTCCCCTCGCTAACACTGATGGCCTGATCCCAGATCTATTTATGCTATTGCCTCTTTTTTGGACTCATATTGGCAAGACCACACAAACAGATCTGGGATCAGGCTATGACATTCTCAGGTCTGTAGGAGTCACAGTATTGGGACTTAAGATGGATCCACATGACTCATAATGGTGATGTCGTACTGAAGTGGGAAGTGGAATAAGGCGGTACCGGTAAAGCTATTGAAATCCTATAAAAAAAATTAAAATAATGGCCATTTTACACTTCATGAAGTTTACAGACTTAAGTGGACGGTTGATGTATTACGACTAAACTGACATTCTATTTACAAAATGATTCATAAAAAGGTCAAACTAAATCCCCCCTGTGATTTCAAACATACCAGAGCACAGATGTTTTTTTCAAGTTGGTGAGAAGTCTACACATCTCAGAAGGGTGCGTAAATGTGATACACTGTTTACATATGTGCCCATGGGTTTGAGCTCCGATACATCTGTAAATCATTTTCATAGAGATGGAGAAGAAATGCAGGAGCAATTGGCATGGCGGGGTAAACATTGGAGCTGGGCCCCTGTTGGGAATAGTATTTGGTACAGTCCTATTAGCTTTGGCCACTGTTCAAAGGTAAAACACTTGCTGCTGATAAGACTAACTGATTGGTTGGAGAGGTGAGAGAGCCCAATGAGGGAGAGTAGGACTAAGTTGCATTTACTCCTGGGCACTGAGTTAGTTAGCTAGCTGATCCTAGATCTGTGCAACTTTTACCCGAGCGAGGGAGAGTAGAGGTGTGGAGTATTTTCCCTTATTCAAACGCCAGTGGGAGGGGCCATGACCACACTGTACTATTCAAACAAACACAAATCAGTCAGAATCTGGCAACCCTTCCACGTGGCCTCGTAGTCAACCTAACCTCTGCAGTTCCTACTGTAAAATAAACTCCCATATGAAAACAGTTTATATTGTCAAATAAACTCCTATATGAAAACAGTTTCTATTGTAAAATAAACTCGAATATGAAAACACGTCATCAGGTCGATCAAAAGGTGAGAGACGGCCACGTCATCAGGTCGATTATGTAATGCTGTCTGTGGTTGCTAAGGAGACATCTGTGATGCAAGTGACCAACTCCAGGTAACACCATGTTCTATGGTTGGAATCCCAGAGAGGATGTAGCCTGCTGATGTTGACTGTCAGAAGTCAGGGTTGTTCATTAGGGGTTGTTCATTAGGCACGAAACGGAAGAAAACGGACTCAACTTTTTTTGCTTTCTACTGCAAAACACTTTGCTACGTTGAGCCCTAATGAGCATGACTCTGGTCATGGTGAGCAACGGCACCGGGCAAGACACAGCATTGGCAGAAGTAACCATGGTGATGGCTCATGTTATGGGATGGCATGGGATGCTCTCTGCTCCAAGGTATCAGGTTGGAGTGAGACTAGAGTTCTCTCTGTGTGTGTGTGTGTGTGTGTGTGTGTGTGTGTGTGTGTGTGTGTGTGTGTGTGTGTGTGTGTGTGTGTGTGTGTGTGTGTGTGTGTGTGTGTGTGTGTGTTCATAATTTATGCCACCCAAAAGGGGGAGTGCAAATCAACAGCGTCTGGAAACAAAGCAGCAAGCCTCAGAACATCAACATGACGGGACAAAAACACCACGGCAAGGAACCATGTTCTGTTGGGAAACAACAAAAAAACTCCCAAAACACTCACCACACTCAAAAGACTGCATAAGAAACTCACCACAGTCCAAAGTTATCCTACTATGCTAGGCTAACTGGGCTAAATGAAGGCATTCAGAAGTCTTCATAAGCCAGGCACTAGGACGCTAGGCTAACTGGGCTAAATGAAGGCATTCAGAAGTCTTCATAAGCCAGGCAGTAGGGCGCTAGGCTAACTGGGCTAAATGAAGGCATTCAGAAGTCTTCATAAGCCAGGCACTAGGACGCTAGGCTAACTGGGCTAAATGAAGGCATTCAGAAGTCTTCATAAGCCAGGCAGTAGGGCGCTAGGCTAACTGGGCTAAATGAAGGCATTCAGAAGTCTTCATAAGCCAGGCAGTAGGGCGCTAGGCTAACTGGGCTAAATGAGACAAAACAATAAACACCACGCAGACAAAACAAGAGTACGATGAGCCCATCTCCAGGGCTGCGTCTGGAATGGCACCCTATTCCCATAGGCCTACAGGGCTTGGTCAAAAGTTGTGCACTATATAGGAAATAGGGTGCCAACTCTGGTCAAAAGTAGTGCACTATATAGGGAATAGGGTGCCATTTCCAAAGCAGGCCAGGCGATTATGAGTGGTAAACAAAGACAGACAGACGGATTTACTCGAGTCGGGTGCCAAGAGGGCCAAAACACCCTCATCAAAACCAAATCAAAACACTACGTCTGGAAACCTTGCGCGCGTAAATTCCTGACCTGCTACAGTAAACCATGCATTTACTGCATTCCTTCTGCATTCCTTCTGACAATGTAGTGACACTCACACACACGCACACACACTGTGACTCTCTGTGTCACACAGTATGACGCTAACACAAACACACTGGGACACACACACACACGTTCCAGCAGGTATATCTCACTGATCATCCCCAAAGCCAACACCTCATTTGGCCGCCTCTCCTTCCAGTTCTCTGCTGCCAGTGACTGGAACGAATTGCAAAAATCGCTGAAGTTGGAGACTTATATTTCCCTCACTAACTTTAAACATCAGCTATCTGAGCAGCTAACCGATCGCTGAAGCTGTACATAGCCCATCTGTAAATAGCCCACCCAATCTACCTACCTCATCCCCATGCTGTTTTTATTTACTTTTCTGCTCTTTTGCACACCAGTATCTCTACTAGCACATCATCATCTGCTCATTTATCACTCCAGTGTTAATCTGCTAAATTGTAATTATTCACTCCTACGGCCTATTTATTGCCTTACCTCCTCATGCCTTTTGCACACACTGTATATAGACTTTCTTTTTTTCTACTGTGTCATTGACTTGTTTATTGTTTATTCCATGTGTAACTCTGTGTTGTTGTCTGTGTCACACTGCTTTGCTTTATCTTGGCCAGGTCGCAGTTGTAAATGGGAACTTGTTCTCAACTAGCCTACCTGGTTAAATAAAGGTGAAATAAAATAAATAAAAAATATAAAAAACTCACACTCACACACACACTGTGACTCTCTGTCTCACACAGTATGACGCTAACACAAACTCTCTGGGACACACACACTCACACTGTGACTCTCTGTCTCACACAGTATGACGCTAACACAAACTCTCTGGGACACACACACTCACACTGTGACTCTCTCTCTCACACAGTATGACGATAACACATACCCACTGGGACACACACACACACGCACACACACGCACATTGTGACTCTCTCTCTCACACAGTATGACGATAACACATACCCACTGGGACACACACACACACGCACACACACGCACATTGTGACTCTCTCTCTCACACAGTATGACGCTAACACAAACTCTCTGGGACACACACACACACACTGTGACTCTCTCTCTCACACAGTATGACGATAACACACACCCTCTCTCACACAAACCCACTGGGACACACACACAGGTTATGTGCTCTGACGTCACCGCTAACGAGCCAGACGTCACCGTTAAAGAACCAGACATCACCGCTAACGAGCCACACGTCACCGCTAAAGAGTTCCACGTCACCGCTAAAGAGCCAGACGTCACCGCTAAAGAGTTCCACGTCACCGCTAAAGAGCCCCACGTCACCGCTAACGAGCCAGACGTCACCGCTAACGAGCCAGACGTCACCGCTAAAGAGTGCCACGTCACCGCTAAAGAGCCAGACGTCACCGCTAAAGAGTTCCACGTCACCGCTAAAGAGCCCCACGTCACCGCTAACGAGCCAGACGTCACCGCTAACGAGCCAGACGTCACCGCTAACGAGCCAGACGTCACCGCTAAAGAGTTCCACGTCACCGCTAAAGAGTTCCACGTCACCGCTAACGAGCCCCACGTCACCGCTAACGAGCCCCACGTCACCGCTAACGAGCCAGACGTCACCGCTAACGAGCCCCACTTCACCGCTAACGAGCCAGACGTCACCGCTAAAGAGTTCCCCGTCACCGCTAAAGAGCCAGACGTCACCGTTAAAGAGTTCCACGTCACCGCTAATGAGCCAGACGTCACCGCTAACGAGCCAGACGTCACCGCTAAAGAGCCCCACGTCACCGCTAACGAGCCCCACGTCACCGCTAAAGAGTTCCACGTCACCGCTAAAGAGCCCCAAGTCACCGCTAACGAGCCAGACGTCACCGTTAAAGAGTTCCACGTCACCGCTAACGAGCCAGACGTCACCGCTAAAGAGTTCCACGTCACCGCTAAAGAGCCAGACGTCACCGTTAAAGAGTTCCACGTCACCGCTAAAGAGCCAGACGTCACCGTTAAAGAGTTCCACGTCACCGCTAACGAGCCAGACGTCACCGCTAACGAGCCCCACGTCACCGCTAACGAGCCCCACGTCACCGCTAACGCGCCAGACGTCACCGTTAAAGAACCAGAAGTCACCGCTAACGAGCCAGACGTCACCATTAAAGAGCCCCAAGTCACCGCTAAAGAGCCCCATGTCACCGCTAAAGAGCCAGACGTCACCGCTAAAGAGCCAGACGTCACCGCTAAAGAGCCAGACGTCACCGCTAAAGAGTTCCACGTCACCGCTAAAGAGCCAGACGTCACCTTTAAAGAGCCCCACGTCACCGCTAACGAGCCCCACGTCACCGCTAAAGAGCCCCACGTCACCGCTAACGAGCCAGACGTCACCGTTAAAGAGTTCCACGTCACCGCTAACGAGCCAGACGTCACCGCTAAAGAGTTCCACGTCACCGCTAAAGAGCCAGACGTCACCGCTAAAGAGCCAGACGTCACCGCTAAAGAGTTCCACGTCACCGCTAAAGAGCCAGACGTCACCTTTAAAGAGCCCCACGTCACCGCTAACGAGCAAGACGTCACCGCTAAAGAGTTCCACGTCACCGCTAAAGAGCCAGACGTCACCGCTAAAGAGTTCCACGTCACCGCTAAAGAGCCAGACGTCACCTTTAAAGAGCACCACGTCACCGCTAACGAGCCCCACGTCACCGCTAAAGAGCCCCACGTCACCGCTAACGAGCCAGACGTCACCGCTAAAGAGTTCCACGTCACCGCTAAAGAGCCAGACGTCACCGCTAAAGAGCCCCCCGTAACCGCTAAAGAGCCCCACGTCACCGCTAAAGAGCCCCATGTCACCGCTAAAGAGCCAGACGTCACCGCTAAAGAGCCAGACGTCACCGCTAAAGAGCCAGACGTCACCGCTAAAGAGTTCCACGTCACCGCTAAAGAGCCAGACGTCACCTTTAAAGAGCCCCACGTCACCGCTAACGAGCCCCACGTCACCGCTAAAGAGCCCCACGTCACCGCTAACGAGCCAGACGTCACCGTTAAAGAGTTCCACGTCACCGCTAACGAGCCAGACGTCACAGCTAAAGAGTTCCACGTCACCGCTAAAGAGCCAGACGTCACCGCTAAAGAGCCAGACGTCACCGCTAAAGAGCCAGACATCACCGCTAAAGAGCCCCACGTCACCGCTAAAGAGTTCCACGTCACCGCTAAAGAGCCAGACGTCACCGCTAAAGAGCCAGACGTCACCGCTAAAGAGTTCCACGTCACCGCTAAAGAGCCAGACGTCACCTTTAAAGAGCCCCACGTCACCGCTAACGAGCCAAACGTCACCGTTAAACAGTTCCACGTCACCGCTAACGAGCCAGACGTCACCGCTAAAGAGTTCCACGTCACCGCTAAAGAGCCAGACGTCACCGCTAAAGAGCCCCACGTCACCGCTAAAGAGCCCCATGTCACCGCTGAAGAGCCCCACGTCACCGCTAACGAGCCCCACGTCACCGCTAAAGAGCCCCACGTCACCGCTAACGAGCCAGACGTCACCGCTAACGAGCCAGACGTCACCGCTAAAGAGTTCCACGTCACCGCTAAAGAGCCAGACGTCACCGCTAAAGAGTTCCACGTCACCGCTAAAGAGCCAGACGTCACCTTTAAAGAGCCCCACGTCACCGCTAACGAGCCCCACGTCACCGCTAAAGAGCCCCACGTCACCGCTAACGAGCCAAACGTCACCGTTAAACAGTTCCACGTCACCGCTAACGAGCCAGACGTCACCGCTAAAGAGTTCCACGTCACCGCTAAAGAGCCAGACGTCACCGCTAAAGAGCCCCACGTCACCGCTAAAGAGCCCCATGTCACCGCTAAAGAGCCAGACGTCACCGCTAAAGAGCCAGACGTCACCGCTAAAGAGCCAGACGTCACCGCTAAAGAGTTCCACGTCACCGCTAAAGAGCCCCATGTCACCGCTAAAGAGCCAGACGTCACCGCTAAAGAGCCCCACGTCACCGCTAAAGAGCCAGACGTCACCGTTAAAGAGCCAGACGTCACCGCTAAAGAGCCCCACGTCACCGCTAAAGAGCCAGACGTCACCGTTAAAGAGCCAGACGTCACCGTTAAAGAGCCAGACGTCACCGCTAAAGAGCCCCACATCACCGCTAAAGAGCCAGACGTCACCGCTAAAGAGCCAGACGTTACCGCTAAAGAGCCCACATCACCGCTAAAGAGCCCCACGTCACCGCTAACGAGCCCCACGTCACCGCTAAAGAGCCCCACGTCACCGCTAACGAGCCAGACGTCACCGTTAAAGAGTTCCACGTCACCGCTAACGAGCCAGACGTCACCGCTAAAGAGTTCCACGTCACCGCTAAAGAGCCAGACGTCACCGTTAAAGAGTTCCACGTCACCGCTAACGAGCCAGACGTCACCGCTAACGAGCCCCACGTCACCGCTAACGAGCCCCACGTCACCGCTAACGAGCCAGACGTCACCGTTAAAGAACCAGACGTCACCGCTAACGAGCCAGACGTCACCATTAAAGAGCCCCACGTCACCGCTAAAGAGCCAGACGTCACCGCTAAAGAGCCAGACGTCACCGCTAAAGAGCTCCACGTCACCGTTAAAGAGTTCCACGTCACCGCTAAAGAGCCCCACGTCACCGCTAAAGAGCCAGACGTCACCGCTAAAGAGCCAGATGTCACCGTTAAAGAGCCAGACGTCACCGCTAAAGAGCCCCACGTCACCGCTAAAGAGCCAGACGTCACCGTTAAAGAGCCAGACGTCACCGCTAAAGAGCCCCACGTCACCGCTAAAGAGCCAGACGTCACCGTTAAAGAGCCAGACGTCACCGCTAAAGAGCCCCACGTCACCGCTAACGAGCCAGACGTCACCGCTAACGAGCCCCACGTCACCGCTAACGAGCCAGACGTCACCGTTAAAGAACCAGACGTCACCGCTAACGAGCCAGACGTCACCATTAAAGAGCCCCACGTCACCGCTAAAGAGCCCCATGTCACCGCTAAAGAGCCAGACGTCACCGCTAACGAGCCAGACGTCACCGTTAAAGAACCAGACGTCACCGCTAAAGAGCCAGACGTCACCGTTAAAGAGTTCCACGTCACCGCTAACGAGCCAGACGTCACCGTTAAAGAGTTCCACGTCACCGCTAACGAGCCAGACGTCACCGCTAACGAGCCAGACATCACCATTAAAGAGCCCCACGTCACCGCTAAAGAGCCAGACATCACCATTAAAGAGCCCCACGTCACCGCTAAAGAGCCCCACGTCACCGCTAAAGAGCCAGACATCACCATTAAAGAGCCCCACGTCACCGCTAAAGAGCCCCACGTCACCGCTAACAAGCCCCACGTCACCGCTAACGAGCCAGACGTCACCGTTAAAGAACCAGACGTCACCGCTAACGAGCCAGACGTCACCATTAACGAGCCCCACGTCACCGCTAACGAGCCAGACGTCACCGCTAAAGAACCAGACGTCACCGCTAACGAGCCAGACGTCACCGCTAACGAGCCAGACGTCACCGCTAAAGAGCCAGATGTCACCGCTAACGAGCCAGATGTCACCGCTAACGAGCCCCACGTCACCGCTAACGAGCCAGACGTCACCATTAAAGAGCCCCACGTCACCGCTAAAGAGCCCCATGTCACCGCTAAAGAGCCAGACGTCACCGCTAAAGAGCCAGACGTCACCGTTAAAGAACCAGACGTCACCGCTAACGAGCCAGACGTCACCATTAAAGAGCCCCACGTCACCGCTAAAGAGCCCCACGTCACCGCTAAAGAGCCAGACGTCACCGCTAAAGAGCCAGACGTCACCGCTAAAGAGCCCCACGTCACCGCTAAAGAGCCAGACGTCACCATTAAAGAGCCCCACGTCACCGCTAAAGAGCCCCACGTCACCGATCTAAAGAACCAGACGTCACCGCTAACGAGCCAGACGTCACCATTAACGAGCCCCACGTCACCGCTAACGAGCCAGACGTCACCGCTAAAGAGCCAGACGTCACCTTTAAAGAGCCCCACGTCACCGCTAACGAGCCCCACGTCACCATTAAAGAGCCCCACGTCACCGCTAACGAGCCAGACGTCACCGTTAAAGAGTTCCACGTCACCGCTAACGAGCCAGACGTCACCGCTAAAGAGTTCCACGTCACCGCTAAAGAGCCAGACGTCACCGTTAAAGAGTTCCACGTCACCGCTAAAGAGCCAGACGTCACCGTTAAAGAGTTCCACGTCACCGCTAACGAGCCCCACGTCACCGCTAACGAGCCCCACGTCACCGCTAAAGAGCCAGACGTCACCGCTAACGAGCCGACGTCACCGCTAACGAGCCCCACGTCACCGCTAAGAGCCACGTCACCGCTAAAGAGCCAGACGTCACCGCTAACGAGCCAGACGTCACCGCTAACGAGCCCCACGTCACCGCTAAGAGCCCCCGTCACCGCTAAAGAGCCCCACGTCACCGCTAACGAGCCAGACGTCACCGTTAAGAGCCCCACGTCACCGCTAAAGAGCCCCACGTCACCGCTAAAGAGCCAGACGTCACCATTAAAGAGCCCCGAGCCCCACGTCACCGCTAAAGAGCCCAGACGTCACCTTTAAAGAGCCCCACGTCACCGCTAACGAGCCAACGTCACCCTAACAACCCACGTCACCGCTAACGAGCCAGACGTCACCATTAACGAGCCAACCACGTCACCGTAACGTCACCGCTAACGAGCCCCACGTCACCGCTAACGAGCCAGACGTCACCGTTAAAGAACCAGACGTCACCGCTAACGAGCCAGACGTCACCATTAAAGAGCCCCACGTCACCGCTAAAGAGCCCCATGTCACCGCTAAAGAGCCAGACGTCACCGCTAAAGAGCCAACGTCACCGCTAAAGAGCCAGACATCACCATTAAAGAGCCCCACGTCACCGCTAAAGAGCCCCACGTCACCGCTAACAAGCCCCACGTCACCGCTAACGAGCCAGACGTCACCATTAAAGAACCAGACGTCACCGCTAACGAGCCAGACGTCACCATTAACGAGCCCCACGTCACCGCTAACGAGCCAGACGTCACCGCTAAAGAGCCAGACGTCACCTTTAAAGAGCCCCACGTCACCGCTAAAGAGCCCCACGTCACCGCTAAAGAGCCCCACGTCACCGCTAACGAGCCAGACGTCACCGTTAAAGAGCCAGACCAGACGTCACCGTTAAAGAGTTCCACGTCACCGCTAACGAGCCAGACGTCACCGCTAAAGAGTTCCACGTCACCGCTAAAGAGCCAGACGTCACCGTTAAAGAGTTCCACGTCACCGCTAAAGAGCCAGACGTCACCGTTAAAGAGTTCCACGTCACCGCTAACGAGCCAGACGTCACCGTTAAAGAGTTCCACGTCACCGCTAACGAGCCAGACGTCACCGCTAACGAGCCCCACGTCACCGCTAACGAGCCCCACGTCACCGCTAACGAGCCAGACGTCACCGTTAAAGAACCAGACGTCACCGCTAACGAGCCAGACGTCACCATTAAAGAGCCCCACGTCACCGCTAAAGAGCCCCATGTCACCGCTAAAGAGCCAGACGTCACCGCTAAAGAGCCAGACGTCACCGCTAACGAGCCAGACGTCACCGCTAAAGAGCCCCACGTCACCGTTAAAGAGCCCCACGTCACCGCTAAAGAGCCCCACGTCACCGCTAACGAGCCCCACGTCACCGCTAACGAGCCAGACGTCACCGTTAAAGAACCAGACGTCACCGCTAACGAGTCAGACGTCACCATTAACGAGCCCCACGTCACCGCTAACGAGCCCCACGTCACCGCTAACGAGCCAGACATCACCGCTAAAGAGCCCCATGTCACCGCTAAAGAGCCAGACGTCACCGCTAACGAGACCCACGTCACCGCTAACGAGCCCCACGTCACCGCTAACGAGCCAGACGTCACCGTTAAAGAACCAGACGTCACCGCTAACGAGTCAGACGTCACCATTAACGAGCCCCACGTCACCGCTAACGAGCCCCACGTCACCGCTAACGAGCCAGACGTCACCGCTAAAGAGCCCCATGTCACCGCTAAAGAGCCAGACGTCACCTTTAAAGAGCCAGACGTCACCGCTAACGAGCCCCACGTCACCGCTAACGAGCCCCACGTCACCGCTAACGAGCCAGATGTCACCGTTAAAGAACCAGACGTCACCGCTAACGAGCCAGACGTCACCATTAAAGAGCCCCACGTCACCGCTAAAGAGCCCCATGTCACCGCTAAAGAGCCAGACGTCACCGCTAAAGAGCCAGACGTCACCGCTAAAGAGCCAGACTTCACCTTTAAAGAGCCCCACGTCACCGCTAAAGAGCCCCACGTCACCGCTAAAGAGCCCCACGTCACCGCTAACGAGCCAGACGTCACCGATAAAGAGTTCCACGTCACCGCTAAAGAGCCAGACGTCACCGTTAAAGAGTTCCACGTCACCGCTAAAGAGCCAGACGTCACCGTTAAAGAACCAGACGTCACCGCTAACGAGCCAGACGTCACCATTAAAGAGCCCCACGTCACCGCTAAAGAGCCCCACGTCACCGCTAAAGAGCCAGACGTCACCGTTAAAGAGCCAGACGTCACCGCTAAAGAGCCCCACGTCACCGCTAAAGAGCCAGACGTCACCATTAAAGAGCCCCACGTCACCGCTAAAGAGCCCCATGTCACCGCTAAAGAGCCAGACGTCACCGCTAAAGAACCAGACGTCACCGCTAACGAGCCAGACGTCACCGCTAAAGAGCCCCATGTCACCGCTAAAGAGCCAGACGTCACCGTTAAAGAGCCAGACGTCACCGCTAAAGAGCCCCATGTCATCGCTAACGAGCCAGACGTCACCATTAAAGAGCCCCACGTCAACGCTAAAGAGCCCCACGTCACCGCTAAAGAGCCCCACGTCACCGCTAAAGAACCAGACGTCACTTCTAACGAGTCAGACGTCACCGTTAAAGAGTTCCACGTCACCGCTAACGAGCCAGACGTCACCGCTAAAGAGTTCCACGTCACCGCTAAAGAGCCAGACGTCACCGTTAAAGAGTTCCACGTCACCGCTAAAGA
Organism: Salmo salar; assembly: GCF_965601325.2. Lineage (NCBI taxonomy): Eukaryota > Metazoa > Chordata > Actinopteri > Salmoniformes > Salmonidae > Salmo > Salmo salar. Next base: position 43,721,199 of record NC_138313.1, read on the forward strand.
GCCAGACGTCACCGTTAAAGAGTTCCACGTCACCGCTAACGAGCCCCACGTCACCGCTAACGAGCCCCACGTCACCGCTAAAGAGCCAGACGTCACCGCTAAAGAGCCAGACGTCACCGCTAAAGAGCCCCACGTCACCGTTAAAGAGTTCCACGTCACCGCTAAAGAGCCCCACGTCACCGCTAAAGAGCCAGACGTCACCGTTAAAGAGCCAGACGTCATCGCTAAAGAGCAACACGTCACCGCTAAAGAGCCAGACGTCACCGTTAAAGAGCCAGACGTCACCGTTAAAGAGCCCCACGTCACCGCTAAAGAGCCCCACGTCACCGCTAAAGAGCCAGACGTCACCGCTAAAGAACCAGACGTCACCGCTAACGAGCCAGACGTCACCGCTAAAGAGCCCCATGTCACCGCTAAAGAGCCAGACGTCACCGCTAAAGAGCCCCACGTCACCGCTAACGAGCCCCACGTCACCGCTAACGAGCCAGACGTCACCGTTAAAGAACCAGACGTCACCGCTAACGAGTCAGACGTCACCATTAACGAGCCCCACGTCACCGCTAACGAGCCCCACGTCACCGCTAACGAGCCAGACGTCACCGCTAAAGAGCCCCATGTCACCGCTAAAGAGCCAGACGTCACCGCTAACGAGACCCACGTCACCGCTAACGAGCCCCACGTCACCGCTAACGAGCCAGACGTCACCGTTAAAGAACCAGACGTCACCGCTAACGAGTCAGACGTCACCATTAACGAGCCCCACGTCACCGCTAACGAGCCCCACGTCACCGCTAACGAGCCAGACGTCACCGCTAAAGAGCCCCATGTCACCGCTAAAGAGCCAGACGTCACCTTTAAAGAGCCAGACGTCACCGCTAACGAGCCCCACGTCACCGCTAACGAGCCCCACGTCACCGCTAACGAGCCAGACGTCACCGTTAAAGAACCAGACGTCACCGCTAACGAGCCAGACGTCACCATTAAAGAGCCCCACGTCACCGCTAAAGAGCCCCATGTCACCGCTAAAGAGCCAGACGTCACCGCTAAAGAGCCAGACGTCACCGCTAAAGAGCCAGACTTCACCTTTAAAGAGCCCCACGTCACCGCTAAAGAGCCCCACGTCACCGCTAAAGAGCCCCACGTCACCGCTAACGAGCCAGACGTCACCGTTAAAGAGCCAGACGTCACCGCTAAAGAGCCCCATGTCATCGCTAACGAGCCAGACGTCACCATTAAAGAGCCCCACGTCAACGCTAAAGAGCCCCACGTCACCGCTAAAGAGCCCCACGTCTCCGCTAAAGAACCAGACGTCACTTCTAACGAGTCAGACGTCACCGTTAAAGAGTTCCACGTCACCGCTAACGAGCCAGACGTCACCGCTAAAGAGTTCCACGTCACCGCTAAAGAGCCAGACGTCACCGTTAAAGAGTTCCACGTCACCGCTAAAGAGCCAGACGTCACCGTTAAAGAGTTCCACTTCACCGCTAACGAGCCCCACGTCACCGCTAACGAGCCCCACGTCACCGCTAAAGAGCCAGACGTCACCGCTAAAGAGCCAGACGTCACCGCTAAAGAGCCCCACGTCACCGTTAAAGAGTTCCACGTCACCGCTAAAGAGCCCCACGTCACCGCTAAAGAGCCAGACGTCACCGTTAAAGAGCCAGACGTCATCGCTAAAGAGCAACACGTCACCGCTAAAGAGCCAGACGTCACCGTTAAAGAGCCAGACGTCACCATTAAAGAGCCCCACGTCACCGCTAAAGAGCCCCACGTCACCGCTAAAGAGCCCCACGTCACCGCTAAAGAGCCAGACGTCACCGCTAAAGAACCAGACGTCACCGCTAACAAGCCAGACGTCACCGCTAAAGAGCCCCATGTCACCGCTAAAGAGCCCCACGTCACCGCTAACGAGCCCCATGTCACCGCTAACGAGCCAGACGTCACCGTTAAAGAACCAGACGTCACCGCTAACGAGTCAGACGTCACCATTAACGAGCCCCACGTCACCGCTAACGAGCCCCACGTCACCGCTAACGAGCCAGACGTCACCGCTAAAGAGCCCCACGTCACCGCTAAAGAGCCAGACGTCACCGCTAAAGAACCAGACGTCACCGCTAACGAGCCAGACGTCACCGCTAAAGAGCCCCATGTCACCGCTAAAGAGCCAGACGTCACCGCTAAAGAGCCCCACGTCACCGCTAACGAGCCCCACGTCACCGCTAACGAGCCAGACGTCACCGTTAAAGAACCAGACGTCACCGCTAACGAGTCAGACGTCACCATTAACGAGCCCCACGTCACCGCTAACGAGCCCCACGTCACCGCTAACGAGCCAGACATCACCGCTAAAGAGCCCCATGTCACCGCTAAAGAGCCAGACGTCACCGCTAACGAGACCCACGTCACCGCTAACGAGCCCCACGTCACCGCTAACGAGCCAGACGTCACCGTTAAAGAACCAGACGTCACCGCTAACGAGTCAGACGTCACCATTAACGAGCCCCACGTCACCGCTAACGAGCCCCACGTCACCGCTAACGAGCCAGACGTCACCGCTAAAGAGCCCCATGTCACCGCTAAAGAGCCAGACGTCACCTTTAAAGAGCCAGACGTCACCGCTAACGAGCCCCACGTCACCGCTAACGAGCCCCACGTCACCGCTAACGAGCCAGACGTCACCGTTAAAGAACCAGACGTCACCGCTAACGAGCCAGACGTCACCATTAAAGAGCCCCACGTCACCGCTAAAGAGCCCCATGTCACCGCTAAAGAGCCAGACGTCACCGCTAAAGAGCCAGACGTCACCGTTAAAGAGTTCCACGTCACCGCTAAAGAGCCAGACGTCACCGTTAAAGAACCAGACGTCACCGCTAACGAGCCAGACGTCACCATTAAAGAGCCCCACGTCACCGCTAAAGAGCCCCACGTCACCGCTAAAGAGCCAGACGTCACCGTTAAAGAGCCAGACGTCACCGCTAAAGAGCCCCACGTCACCGCTAAAGAGCCAGACGTCACCATTAAAGAGCCCCACGTCACCGCTAAAGAGCCCCATGTCACCGCTAAAGAGCCAGACGTCACCGCTAAAGAACCAGACGTCACCGCTAACGAGCCAGACGTCACCGCTAAAGAGCCCCATGTCACCGCTAAAGAGCCAGACGTCACCGTTAAAGAGCCAGACGTCACCGCTAAAGAGCCCCATGTCATCGCTAACGAGCCAGACGTCACCATTAAAGAGCCCCACGTCAACGCTAAAGAGCCCCACGTCACCGCTAAAGAGCCCCACGTCACCGCTAAAGAACCAGACGTCACTTCTAACGAGCCAGACGTCACCGTTAAAGAGTTCCACGTCACCGCTAACGAGCCAGACGTCACCTTTAAAGAGCCCCACGTCACCGCTAACGAGCCCCACGTCACCGCTAAAGAGCCCCACGTCACCGCTAACGAGCCAGACGTCACCGTTAAAGAGTTCCACGTCACCGCTAACGAGCCAGACGTCACCGCTAAAGAGTTCCACGTCACCGCTAAAGAGCCAGACGTCACCGTTAAAGAGTTCCACGTCACCGCTAAAGAGCCAGACGTCACCGTTAAAGAGTTCCACGTCACCGCTAACGAGCCAGACGTCACCGTTAAAGAGTTCCACGTCACCGCTAACGAGCCAGACGTCACCGCTAACGAGCCCCACGTCACCGCTAACGAGCCCCACGTCACCGCTAACGAGCCAGACGTCACCGTTAAAGAACCAGACGTCACCGCTAACGAGCCAGACGTCACCATTAAAGAGCCCCACGTCACCGCTAAAGAGCCCCATGTCACCGCTAAAGAGCCAGACGTCACCGCTAAAGAGCCAGACGTCACCGCTAACGAGCCAGACGTCACCGCTAAAGAGCCCCACGTCACCGTTAAAGAGCCCCACGTCACCGCTAAAGAGCCAGACATCACCATTAAAGTCACCGCTAACGAGCCCCACGTCACCGCTAACGAGCCAGACGTCACCGCTAAAGAGCCCCATGTCACCGCTAAAGAGCCAGACGTCACCTTTAAAGAGCCAGACGTCACCGCTAACGAGCCCCACGTCACCGCTAACGAGCCCCACGTCACCGCTAACGAGCCAGACGTCACCGTTAAAGAACCAGACGTCACCGCTAACGAGCCAGACGTCACCGTTAAAGAGCCCCACGTCACCGCTAAAGAGCCCCATGTCACCGCTAAAGAGCCAGACGTCACCGCTAAAGAGCCAGACGTCACCGCTAAAGAGCCAGACGTCACCTTTAAAGAGCCCCACGTCACCGCTAAAGAGCCCCACGTCACCGCTAAAGAGCCCCACGTCACCGCTAACGAGCCAGACGTCACCGATAAAGAGTTCCACGTCACCGCTAAAGAGCCAGACGTCACCGTTAAAGAGTTCCACGTCACCGCTAAAGAGCCAGACGTCACCGTTAAAGAGTTCCACGTCACCGCTAACGAGCCAGACGTCACCGCTAACGAGCCCCACGTCACCGCTAACGAGCCCCACGTCACCGCTAACGAGCCCCACGTCACCGCTAACGAGCCAGACGTCACCGCTAAAGAGCCCCAAGTCACCGTTAAAGAGTTCCACGTCACCGCTAAAGAGCCCCACGTCACCGCTAAAGAGCCAGACGTCACCGTTAAAGAGCCAGACGTCACCGCTAAAGAGCCAGACGTCACCATTAAAGAGCCAGACGTCACCATTAAAGAGCCCCACGTCACCGCTAAAGAGCCCCACGTCACCGCTAAAGAACCAGACGTCACCGCTAACGAGCCAGACGTCACCGTTAAAGAGTTCCACGTCACCGCTAACGAGCCAGACGTCACCACTAAAGAGTTCCACGTCACCGCTAAAGAGCCAGACGTCACCGTTAAAGAGTTCCACGTCACCGCTAACGAGCCAGACGTCACCGCTAACGAGCCCCACGTCACCGCTAACGAGCCCCACGTCACCGCTAACGAGCCAGACGTCACCGTTAAAGAACCAGACGTCACCGCTAACGAGCCAGACGTCACCATTAAAGAGCCCCACGTCACCGCTAAAGAGCCCCACGTCACCGCTAAAGAGCCAGACGTCACCGCTAAAGAGCCAGACGTCACCGCTAACGAGCCAGACGTCACCGCTAAAGAGCCCCACGTCACCGTTAAAGAGTTCCACGTCACCGCTAAAGAGCCCCACGTCACCGCTAAAGAGCCCCACGTCACCGTTAAAGAGTTCCACGTCACCGCTAAAGAGCCCCACGTCACCGCTAAAGAGCCAGTCGTCACCGTTAAAGAGCCAGTCGTCACCGTTAAAGAGCCAGACGTCACCGCTAAAGAACCAGACGTCACCGCTAACGAGCCAGACGTCACCGCTAAAGAGCCCCATGTCACCGCTAAAGAGCCAGACGTCACCGCTAAAGAGCCCCACGTCACCGCTAACGAGCCCCACGTCACCGCTAACGAGCCAGACGTCACCGTTAAAGAACCAGACGTCACCGCTAACGAGTCAGACGTCACCATTAACGAGCCCCACGTCACCGCTAACGAGCCCCACGTCACCGCTAACGAGCCAGATGTCACCGCTAAAGAGCCCCATGTCACCGCTAAAGAGCCAGACGTCACCACTAACGAGACCCACGTCACCGCTAACGAGCCCCACGTCACCGCTAACGAGCCAGACGTCACCGTTAAAGAACCAGACGTCACCGCTAACGAGCCAGACGTCACCATTAAAGAGCCCCACGTCACCGCTAAAGAGCCCCATGTCACCGCTAAAGAGCCAGACGTCACCGCTAAAGAGCCAGACGTCACCGCTAAAGAGCCAGACGTCACCGCTAAAGAGTTCCACGTCACCGCTAAAGAGCCAGACGTCACCTTTAAAGAGCCAGACGTCACCGCTAACGAGCCCCACGTCACCGCTAACGAGCCCCACGTCACCGCTAACGAGCCCCACGTCACCGCTAACGAGCCAGACGTCACCGTTAAAGAACCAGACGTCACCGCTAACGAGTCAGACGTCACCATTAACGAGCCCCACGTCACCGCTAACGAGCCCCACGTCACCGCTAACGAGCCAGACGTCACCGTTAAAGAGCCAGACGTCACCGCTAAAGAGCCCCACGTCACCGCTAAAGAGCCAGACGTCACCATTAAAGAGCCCCACGTCACCGCTAAAGAGCCCCACGTCACCGCTAAAGAGCCAGACGTCACCGCTAAAGAACCAGACGTCACCGCTAACGAGCCAGACGTCACCGCTAAAGAGCCCCATGTCACCGCTAAAGAGCCCCACGTCACCGCTAACGAGCCCCATGTCACCGCTAACGAGCCAGACGTCACCGTTAAAGAACCAGACGTCACCGCTAACGAGTCAGACGTCACCATTAACGAGCCCCACGTCACCGCTAACGAGCCCCACGTCACCGCTAACGAGCCAGACGTCACCGCTAAAGAGCCCCACGTCACCGCTAAAGAGCCAGACGTCACCGCTAAAGAACCAGACGTCACCGCTAACGAGCCAGACGTCACCGCTAAAGAGCCCCATGTCACCGCTAAAGAGCCAGACGTCACCGCTAAAGAGCCAGACGTCACCGTTAAAGAGTTCCACGTCACCGCTAAAGAGCCAGACGTCACCGTTAAAGAGTTCCACGTCACCGCTAACGAGCCCCACGTCACCGCTAACGAGCCCCACGTCACCGCTAAAGAGCCAGACGTCACCGCTAAAGAGCCAGACGTCACCGCTAAAGAGCCCCACGTCACCGTTAAAGAGTTCCACGTCACCGCTAAAGAGCCCCACGTCACCGCTAAAGAGCCAGACGTCACCGTTAAAGAGCCAGACGTCATCGCTAAAGAGCAACACGTCACCGCTAAAGAGCCAGACGTCACCGTTAAAGAGCCAGACGTCACCATTAAAGAGCCCCACGTCACCGCTAAAGAGCCCCACGTCACCGCTAAAGAGCCCCACGTCACCGCTAAAGAGCCAGACGTCACCGCTAAAGAACCAGACGTCACCGCTAACGAGCCAGACGTCACCGCTAAAGAGCCCCATGTCACCGCTAAAGAGCCCCACGTCACCGCTAACGAGCCCCATGTCACCGCTAACGAGCCAGACGTCACCGTTAAAGAACCAGACGTCACCGCTAACGAGTCAGACGTCACCATTAACGAGCCCCACGTCACCGCTAACGAGCCCCACGTCACCGCTAACGAGCCAGACGTCACCGCTAAAGAGCCCCACGTCACCGCTAAAGAGCCAGACGTCACCGCTAAAGAACCAGACGTCACCGCTAACGAGCCAGACGTCACCGCTAAAGAGCCCCATGTCACCGCTAAAGAGCCAGACGTCACCGCTAAAGAGCCCCACGTCACCGCTAACGAGCCCCACGTCACCGCTAACGAGCCAGACGTCACCGTTAAAGAACCAGACGTCACCGCTAACGAGTCAGACGTCACCATTAACGAGCCCCACGTCACCGCTAACGAGCCCCACGTCACCGCTAACGAGCCAGACGTCACCGCTAAAGAGCCCCATGTCACCGCTAAAGAGCCAGACGTCACCGCTAACGAGACCCACGTCACCGCTAACGAGCCCCACGTCACCGCTAACGAGCCAGACGTCACCGTTAAAGAACCAGACGTCACCGCTAACGAGCCAGACGTCACCATTAACGAGCCCCACGTCACCGCTAACGAGCCCCACGTCACCGCTAACGAGCCAGACGTCACCGCTAAAGAGCCCCATGTCACCGCTAAAGAGCCAGACGTCCGAGCCGCGCCCGCTAACGAGACCCACGTCACCGCTAACGAGCCCCACGTCACCGCTAACGAGCCAGACGTCACCGTTAAAGAACCAGACGTCACCGCTAACGAGCCAGACGTCACCATTAAAGAGCCCCACGTCACCGCTAAAGAGCCCCATGTCACCGCTAAAGAGCCAGACGTCACCGCTAAAGAGCCAGACGTCACCGCTAAAGAGCCAGACTTCACCTTTAAAGAGCCCCACGTCACCGCTAAAGAGCCCCACGTCACCGCTAAAGAGCCCCACGTCACCGCTAACGAGCCAGACGTCACCGATAAAGAGTTCCACGTCACCGCTAAAGAGCCAGACGTCACCGTTAAAGAGTTCCACGTCACCGCTAAAGAGCCAGACGTCACCGTTAAAGAACCAGACGTCACCGCTAACGAGCCAGACGTCACCATTAAAGAGCCCCACGTCACCGCTAAAGAGCCCCACGTCACCGCTAAAGAGCCAGACGTCACCGTTAAAGAGCCAGACGTCACCGCTAAAGAGCCCCACGTCACCGCTAAAGAGCCAGACGTCACCATTAAAGAGCCCCACGTCACCGCTAAAGAGCCCCATGTCACCGCTAAAGAGCCAGACGTCACCGCTAAAGAACCAGACGTCACCGCTAACGAGCCAGACGTCACCGCTAAAGAGCCCCATGTCACCGCTAAAGAGCCAGACGTCACCGTTAAAGAGCCAGACGTCACCGCTAAAGAGCCCCATGTCATCGCTAACGAGCCAGACGTCACCATTAAAGAGCCCCACGTCAACGCTAAAGAGCCCCACGTCACCGCTAAAGAGCCCCACGTCACCGCTAAAGAACCAGACGTCACTTCTAACGAGTCAGACGTCACCGTTAAAGAGTTCCACGTCACCGCTAACGAGCCAGACGTCACCGCTAAAGAGTTCCACGTCACCGCTAAAGAGCCAGACGTCACCATTAACGAGCCCCACGTCACCGCTAACGAGCCAGACGTCACCGCTAAAGAGTTCCACGTCACCGCTAAAGAGCCAGACGTCACCGTTAAAGAGTTCCACGTCACCGCTAAAGAGCCAGACGTCACCGTTAAAGAGTTCCACGTCACCGCTAACACGTCACCATTAAAGAGCCCCACGTCACCGCTAAAGAGCCCCACGTCACCGCTAAAGAGCCAGACGTCACCGTTAAAGAGCCAGACGTCACCGCTAAAGAGCTCCACGTCACCGCTAAAGAGCCAGACGTCACCATTAAAGAGCCCCACGTCACCGCTAAAGAGCCCCATGTCACCGCTAAAGAGCCAGACGTCACCGCTAAAGAACCAGACGTCAACGCTAACGAGCCAGACGTCACCGCTAAAGAGCCCCATGTCACCGCTAAAGAGCCAGACGTCACCGTTAAAGAGCCAGACGTCACCGCTAAAGAGCCCCATGTCATCGCTAACGAGCCAGACGTCACCATTAAAGAGCCCCACGTCAACGCTAAAGAGCCCCACGTCACCGCTAAAGAGCCCCACGTCACCGCTAAAGAACCAGACGTCACTTCTAACGAGTCAGACGTCACCGTTAAAGAGTTCCACGTCACCGCTAACGAGCCAGACGTCACCGCTAAAGAGTTCCCCATGTCACCGCTAAAGAGCCAGACGTCACCGCTAAAGAGCCAGACGTCACCGCTAAAGAGCCAGACGTCACCTTTAAAGAGCCCCACGTCACCGCTAAAGAGCCCCACGTCACCGCTAAAGAGCCCCACGTCACCGCTAACGAGCCAGACGTCACCGATAAAGAGTTCCACGTCACCGCTAAAGAGCCAGACGTCACCGTTAAAGAGTTCCACGTCACCGCTAAAGAGCCAGACGTCACCGTTAAAGAGTTCCACGTCACCGCTAACGAGCCAGACGTCACCGCTAACGAGCCCCACGTCACCGCTAACGAGCCCCACGTCACCGCTAACGAGCCAGACGTCACCGCTAAAGAGCCCCAAGTCACCGTTAAAGAGTTCCACGTCACCGCTAAAGAGCCCCACGTCACCGCTAAAGAGCCAGACGTCACCGTTAAAGAGCCAGACGTCACCGCTAAAGAGCCAGACGTCACCATTAAAGAGCCAGACGTCACCATTAAAGAGCCCCACGTCACCGCTAAAGAGCCCCACGTCACCGCTAAAGAACCAGACGTCACCGCTAACGAGCCAGACGTCACCGTTAAAGAGTTCCACGTCACCGCTAACGAGCCAGACGTCACCACTAAAGAGTTCCACGTCACCGCTAAAGAGCCAGACGTCACCGTTAAAGAGTTCCACGTCACCGCTAACGAGCCAGACGTCACCGCTAACGAGCCCCACGTCACCGCTAACGAGCCCCACGTCACCGCTAACGAGCCAGACGTCACCGTTAAAGAACCAGACGTCACCGCTAACGAGCCAGACGTCACCATTAAAGAGCCCCACGTCACCGCTAAAGAGCCCCACGTCACCGCTAAAGAGCCAGACGTCACCGCTAAAGAGCCAGACGTCACCGCTAACGAGCCAGACGTCACCGCTAAAGAGCCCCACGTCACCGTTAAAGAGTTCCACGTCACCGCTAAAGAGCCCCACGTCACCGCTAAAGAGCCAGACGTCACCGCTAAAGAGCCCCACGTCACCGTTAAAGAGTTCCACGTCACCGCTAAAGAGCCCCACGTCACCGCTAAAGAGCCAGACGTCACCGTTAAAGAGCCAGACGTCACCGCTAAAGAACCAGACGTCACCGCTAACGAGCCAGACGTCACCGCTAAAGAGCCCCATGTCACCGCTAAAGAGCCAGACGTCACCGCTAAAGAGCCCCACGTCACCGCTAACGAGCCCCACGTCACCGCTAACGAGCCAGACGTCACCGTTAAAGAACCAGACGTCACCGCTAACGAGCAGCGCCCATCGGCCCCCGTCACCGCTAACGAGCCCACGCCCGCACGAGCCGGTCACCGCTAACGAGCCCGCACCGCCCACGTCACCGCTAACGAGCCCCACGTCACCGCTAACGAGCCAGACGTCACCGTTAAAGAACCAGACGTCACCGCTAACGAGCCAGACGTCACCATTAAAGAGCCCCACGTCACCGCTAAAGAGCCCCATGTCACCGCTAAAGAGCCAGACGTCACCGCTAAAGAGCCAGACGTCACCGCTAAAGAGCCAGACGTCACCGCTAAAGAGTTCCACGTCACCGCTAAAGAGCCAGACGTCACCTTTAAAGAGCCAGACGTCACCGCTAACGAGCCCCACGTCACCGCTAACGAGCCCCACGTCACCGCTAACGAGCCCCACGTCACCGCTAACGAGCCAGACGTCACCGTTAAAGAACCAGACGTCACCGCTAACGAGTCAGACGTCACCATTAACGAGCCCCACGTCACCGCTAACGAGCCCCACGTCACCGCTAACGAGCCAGACGTCACCGCTAAAGAGCCCCACGTCACCGCTAAAGAGCCCCATGTCACCGCTAAAGAGCCAGACGTCACCGCTAAAGAGCCAGACGTCACCGCTAAAGAGCCAGACGTCACCGCTAAAGAGTTCCACGTCACCGCTAAAGAGCCAGACGTCACCTTTAAAGAGCCAGACGTCACCGCTAACGAGCCCCACGTCACCGCTAACGAGCCCCACGTCACCGCTAACGAGCCAGACGTCACCGTTAAAGAACCAGACGTCACCGCTAACGAGTCAGACGTCACCATTAACGAGCCCCACGTCACCGCTAACGAGCCCCACGTCACCGCTAACGAGCCAGACGTCACCGCTAAAGAGCCCCATGTCACCGCTAAAGAGCCAGACGTCACCGCTAACGAGACCCACGTCACCGCTAACGAGCCCCACGTCACCGCTAACGAGCCCCACGTCACCGCTAACGAGCCCCACGTCACCGCTAACGAGCCAGACGTCACCGTTAAAGAACCAGACGTCACCGCTAACGAGCCAGACGTCACCATTAAAGAGCCCCACGTCACCGCTAAAGAGCCCCATGTCACCGCTAAAGAGCCAGACGTCACCGCTAAAGAGCCAGACGTCACCGCTAAAGAGCCCCACGTCACCGCTAAAGAGTTCCACGTCACCGCTAAAGAGCCCCACGTCACCGCTAAAGAGCCAGACGTCACCGTTAAAGAGTTCCACGTCACCGCTAACGAGCCAGACGTCACCGCTAAAGAGCCCCATGTCACCGCTAAAGAGCCAGACGTCACCATTAAAGAACCAGACGTCACCGCTAACGAGCCAGACGTCACCATTAAAGAGCCCCACGTCACCGCTAAAGAACCAGACGTCACCGCTAAAGAGCCCCACGTCACCGCTAAAGAGCCAGACGTCACCGCTAAAGAGCCAGACGTCACCGCTAAAGAGCCAGACGTCACCGTTAAAGAGCCCCACGTCACCGCTAAAGAGCCCCACGTCACCGCTAACGAGCCAGATGTCACCGCTAAAGAGCCCCATGTCACCGCTAACGAGCCAGACGTCACCGTTAAAGAGCCCCACGTCACCGCTAACGAGCCCCCCGTCACCGCTAACGAGCCCCACGTCACCGCTAAAGAACCCCACGTCACCGCTAAAGAGCCCCACGTCACCGTTAAAGAGTTCCACGTCACCGCTAAAGAGCCCCACGTCACCGCTAAAGAACCCCACGTCACCGCTAAAGAGCCCCACGTCACCGTTAAAGAGTTCCACGTCACCGCTAACGAGCCCCACGTCACCGCTAAAGAGCCAGACGTCACCGCTAAAGAGCCAGACGTCACCGCTAAAGAGCCAGACGTCACCGCTAAAGAGCCAGACGTCACCGCTAAAGAGCCAGACGTCACCGCTAAAGAGCCAGACGTCACCGCTAAAGAGCCAGACGTCACCGCTAACGAGCCCCACGTCACCGCTAAAGAGCCCCACGTCACCGCTAAAGAGCCAGACGTCACCGCTAAAGAGCCCCACGTCACCGCTAAAGAGTCCCATGTCACCGCTAACGAGCCCCATGTCACCGCTAACGAGCCAGACGTCACCGCTAACGAGCCAGACGTCACCGCCATCGAGACAGCAAAATAGTCACAACCATAGAGAATGATTACAACCATTAGAATGGACATTCCCATTCAAGTCAACATTCCGTGATGGGTGGACCCACAGACATATTATACTTGAACTTGTATCCATCCCATTCAGTTTCTATAGTTACATCATGGAGCATTGGATTAAATAGGAAACTTTATTGTCCACACAATACTGTAGTTCAAAGAGTTAAAAATTGTATGCCAGTCGGTGTGACTGTCAACACGCCTTATTCTGTTGTTGACCTGAAGTGTGGTCCATACGTACTGACTCACAGACAGACACAGAGGAGGCTGGTGAGCGGAGGACGGCTCATAATAATGGCCGGAACAGAGAAAATGGAATGGCATCAAAAACATGTGTTTTGACGTATTTGATACCATTCCACTTATTTCCGCTCCAGCTATTACCACGAGCCCGTCCTCCCCAATTAAGGTGCCACCAACTTCCTGTGGACAAATACAGAGAAAGAGACCTTACCTGTTCTAGCTTGAAGAGGTGCTGGTTGAAGTAGTGATGGAGCCTCTCGTTGGCCAAGTTGATACAGAACTGCTCAAAGCTGTTGTTCTCGTAGTCTTCAAAACCAAAGATGTCCAGCACTCCAATTGAAAGAATCTGAAGTGAAAGAGAGTTTAGTTAGCTGTGTTTTATCTATATTCAAATATTAAACATTTTAATACATAACTCAACTCAGAAACAAAGGAAATTAATGTTCCACTACAGACCCTGGTTTGATCACAGGCTATATCACATCCGGCCGTGATCGGGAGTCCCACTACAGACCCTGGTTTGATCAGAGGCGGGAGTCCCACAACAGAGAGATAGATGAGGACTGAGGGACACCACAGAGAGATAGATGAGGACTGAGGGACACCACAGAGAGATAGATGAGGACTGACACCACAGAGAGATAGATGAGGACTGACACCACAGAGAGATAGATGAGGACTGAGGGACACCACAGAGAGATAGATGAGGACTGAGGGACACAACAGAGAGATAGATGAGGACTGAGGGACACCACAGAGAGATAGATGAGGACTGACACCACAGAGAGATAGATGAGGACTGAGGGACACCACAGAGAGATAGATGAGGACTGAGGGACACCACAGAGAGAGAGGTGAGGACTGAGGGACACAACAGAGAGATAGATGAGGACTGAGGGACACCACAGAGAGATAGATGAGGACTGAGGGACACCACAGAGAGATAGATGAGGACTGAGGGACACCACAGAGAGATAGATGAGGACTGAGGGACACCACAGAGAGAGAGGTGAGGACTGAGGGACACAACAGAGAGATAGATGAGGACTGAGGGACACCACAGAGAGATAGATGAGGACTGAGGGACACCACAGAGAGATAGATGAGGACTGAGGGACACAACAGAGAGATAGATGAGGACTGAGGGACACAACAGAGAGATAGATGAGGACTGAGGGACACCACATAGAGAGAGATGAGGACTGAGGGACACCACAGAGAGAGAGGTGAGGACTGAGGGACACCACAGAGAGATAGATGAGGACTGAGGGACACAACAGAGAGATAGATGAGGACTGAGGGACACAACAGAGAGATAGATGAGGACTGAGGGACACCACAGAGAGATAGATGAGGACTGAGGGACACAACAGAGAGATAGATGAGGACTGAGGGACACCACAGAGAGATAGATGAGGACTGAGGGACACCACAGAGAGATAGATGAGGACTGAGGGACACAACAGAGTCTCTCACATGACCCCAAACCACAGCAGTGTAAAACTAACCTCATCTGCTCTCTCTCACATTTGCACACACACACACACACACACCCACACACACACACACACACACACACACACACACACACACACACACACACACACACACACACACACACACACACACACACACACACACACACACACACACCTTTTGTGCACACACACACACACAGATGGCCATTATGCCATCTGCAACAATGTTCTGGGCACACATGTGGACACACACACACACAGATTTGGGAGGAGAGAAGCAAATATGATCTGTGATCTAATCCTTTGGATGCCCGCTGGGCAAAGCCAGCCAGCTGCCACATGGTTCCCACCCAGTGCAATCCTCATTTCACCCCCAGCCGAGAGGGAGAGAGCGAGAGAGAGAGACAGAGACGACGTTGGAGGCAGCTTATGGTAGAGAAACTTCAATTCTCTGGTAACCGCTCTGGTGAACATTCCTGCAGTCAGCATATCAATCGCACGCTCACTCAAAACTTTAGACATCTGTGGCATTGTGTTGTGTGACAAAACTGAACATTTTAGAGAGGCCTTTTATTGATTCCAGCACAAGGTGCATCTGTGTAATTGATTAGGCTATTTAAATCAGCAGCCTTGATATGCCACACATGTCAGGTGGATGGATTATCTTGGCAAAGGAGAAATGATCACTAACAGGGATGTAAGCAAATTTGTGCACAACATTTTAGAGAAATAAGCATATGGAAAATGTATGCAATCTTTTATTTCAGCACGAGACCAACACTTTACATGTTGTGTTTATATTTTGTTCACTATAGTTACAGGGGAGAGGAGGGGGGATGAACAAACCAACAGGAAGTTGGAGATGATGATCAAGTGGCCATGATGGTATGAGGGTCAGATTTGGAATTTAGCCAGGACACCAAGGTTATAATACGTGCCATGGTATCTTTAGTGACCACAGAGAGTCATGACAACCAAAAGGCAGCACCTTACACAGGGAAATGTCCCCCATCACTTCCCTGGGGAATTGGAATATTTTGTTGGGGACCAGAGGAAAGAGCACCTCCTACTGGCCCTCCAACACCACTTCCAGCAGCATCTGGTCTCCCATCCAGGGACCAACCAGGACAAACCCTGCTTAGCTTCAGAAGCAAGCCAGCAGTGGGATGCAGAGTGGTATGCTGCTGTGTGTCTGTGTGTCTGTGTGTCTGTGTCCAAATCCTACCTTGGCACTGTGCTCCAGGTCCTTGTTGTTGAGCAGAGCATGGTTGGTCCTGAACACGATCCAGTCAAACAGGGCGCTGTACAGGGATTTGGCCATGGAGTCCCGAACGGTACCAGCCTACACACACAGAGACAATCATGAGTCTTGGATACATTTTACAGTCTGCTCCAATCACAGTGCTATACACACACACTGTACACACACAGTACATTCATCTAATCTGGACCATGGGCTGATCCTCCTGTAAACCCCACCCCCCATTCACACACACACACACACACACACACACACACACACAGTTGTTGAAATCCTTACATTATGTAAATTAGGTATAAGCAACAACGGCAAACATGTATTAAATAATCTGTTGCACTGTACACAACAAATGAATCCACCAGACATACCAATAGAAAAGTGTATGTATGTGTATAAACGTCTTTAACATATGCTTAAAGTATGTTATTGTCCTGACGTTTTTCCTCCTTCTAAAAGTGCTTGCTAATCCCTCTGTGCAGTGTGTGGTTTTAGAAACGTGTACAAGGTTATCAGAGACTCAAGGCCATGGCCACACAAAGACCAGGAGTACAGCATCACAAAACAACAATCTATGTAATGTACAGTATCCATCTCTCTCCCTGTCTGTTGATCTATCTATCTAACTCTCTAATGTATTAGTCTGTTGATCTAGGCCTATCTAGCACTCTATGTATTAGTCTGTTGATCTAGGCCTCTATCTATCTATCTATCTATCTATCTATCTATCTATCTATCTATCTATCTATCTATCTATCTATCTATCTATCTATCTATCTATCTATCTATCTATCTATCTATCTATCTATCTATCTATCTGTCTCTCTAATGTATTAGTCTGTTAATCTAGGCCTATCTATCTATCTATCTATCTATCTATCTATCTATCTATCTATCTATCTATCTATCTATCTATCTATCTATCTATCTATCTATCTATCTATCTATCTCTCTAATGTATTAGTCTGTTAATCTAGGCCTATCTAACACTCTAATGTATTAGTCTGTTAATCTATCTATCTATCTATCTATCTATCTATCTATCTATCTATCTATCTATCTATCTATCTGTCTGTCTGTCTGTCTGTCTGTCTGTCTGTCTGTCTGTCTGTCTGTCTGTCTGTCTGTCTGTCTGTCTGTCTGTCTGTCTGTCTGTCTGTCTGTCTGTCTGTCTGTCTGTCTGTCTGTCTGTCTGTCTGTCTGTCTGTCTGTCTGTGTCTGTCTTTGTCTCTACTGTATTTCCTATAGCATATATCTTCCCATCTGTATAAATATCTCTCCATCTCTTCATAAAATGTCTCTATCTAGACATCTACCCATCTTAACTGTCTGCCTGTCTGTTTACACATCTCTCAATCCAGATATATGTCTGTCTGCAGTATCACTGACTTAGGGATGCGGGACCATTTTAATAACACTCTCTCTCCCATCTGCTTCTCCAACAGAGGACAGAAGCCCAGCCAACACCTGCTCTCTAAACAGTACTGCATTGCACCAGCTTAGCAAAGCAAAACCAAGGCCCACAGTCTGTGTTTCTCTATACCTTTAAGCTGATCAATGTCAATGTCACCTTAACAAGCTTTGACGTGTGTACTTTAGAGGCTAATGAACAAGTGTTCTATCATCAACATTCTGACCTGATCTGTTCTATCATCAGCATTCTGATCTGTTCTATCATCAACATTCTGATCTGTTCTATCATCAACATTCTGATCTGTTCTATCATCAACAATCTGACCTGATCTGTTCTATCATCAACATTCTGATCTGTTCTATCATCAACATTCTGATCTGTTCTGTCATCAACATTCTGATCTGATCTGTTCTATCATCAACAATCTGACCTGATCTGTTCTATCATCAACATTCTGATCTGTTCTATCATCAACATTCTGATCTGTTCTATCATCAACATTCTGACCTGATCTGTTCTATCATCAACATTCTGACCTGATCTGTTCTATCATCAACATTCTGACCTGATCTGTTCTATCATCAGCATTCTGACCTGTTCTATCATCAACATTCTGACCTGATCTGTTCTATCATCAGCATTCTGACCTGATCTGTTCTATCATCAACATTCTGACCTGATCTGTTCTATCATCAACATTCTGACCTGATCTGTTCTATCATCAACATTCTGACCTGATCTGTTCTATCATCAACATTCTGACCTGATCTGTTCTATCATCAGCATTCTGACCTGATCTGTTCTATCATCAACATTCTGACCTGATCTGTTCTATCATCAACATTCTGACCTGATCTGTTCTATCATCAACATTCTGACCTGATCTGTTCTATCATCAACATTCTGACCTGATCTGTTCTATCATCAACATTCTGACCTGATCTGTTCTATCATCAACATTCTGACCTGATCTGTTCTATCATCAACATTCTGACCTGATCTGTTCTATCATCAACATTCTGACCTGATCTGTTCTATCATCAGCATTCTGATCTGTTCTATCATCAACAATCTGACCTGATCTGTTCTATCATCAACATTCTGACCTGATCTGTTCTATCATCAACATTCTGACCTGATCTGTTCTAGCATCAACATTCTGACCTGTTCTATCATCAACATTCTGACCTGATCTGTTCTATCATCAACAATCTGACCTGATCTGTTCTATCATCAACATTCTGATCTGTTCTATCATCAACATTCTGATCTGTTCTATCATCAACATTCTGACCTGATCTGTTCTATCATCAACATTCTGACCTGATCTGTTCTATCATCAACATTCTGACCTGTTCTATCATCAACATTCTGACCTGATCTGTTCTATCATCAACATTCCGACCTGATCTGTTCTTTCATCAACATTCTGATCTGTTCTTTCACCAACATTCTGACCTGATCTGTTCTATCATCAACATTCTGACCTGATCTGTTCTATCATCAACATTCTGACCTGATCTGTTCTATCATCAACATTCTGATCTGTTCTATCACCAACATTCTGACCTGATCTGTTCTATCATCAACATTCTGACCTGATCTGTTCTATCATCAACAATCTGACCTGATCTGTTCTATCATCAACATTCTGACCTGATCTGTTCTATCATCAACATTCTGACCTGATCTGTTCTATCATCAACATTCTGACCTGATCTGTTCTATCATCAACATTCTGATCTGTTCTATCATCAGCATTCTGACCTGATCTGTTCTTTCATCAACATTCTGACCTGTTCTATCATCAACATTCTGACCTGATCTGTTCTATCATCAACATTCTGACCTGATCTGTTCTATCATCAACATTCTGACCTGATCTGTTCTATCATCAGCATTCTGACCTGTTCTATCATCAGCATTCTGACCTGTTCTATCATCAGCATTCTGATCTGTTCTATCATCAACATTCTGATCTGTTCTATCATCATCATTCTGCCCTGATCTGTTCTATCATCAGCATCTGCCCTGATCTGTTCTATCATCATCATTCTGCCCTGATTTGTTCCATCATCAACATCTGCCCTGATCTGTTCTATCATCAACATTCTGATCTGTTCTATCATCAACATTCTGATCTGTTCTATCATCAACATTCTGATCTGTTCTATCATCAACATTCTGATCTGTTCTATCATCAACATTCTGATCTGTTCCATCATCAACATTCTGATCTGTTCTATCATCAACATTCTGATCTGTTCTATCATCAACATTCTGATTTGTTCCATCATCAACATTCTGATCTGTTCTATCATCAACATTCTGATCTGTTCTATCCATCATCAACATTCTGATCTGTTCTCCAAGGACACAAGACATTGGGGAATGTGAAGTATTTTCTGTCAAGTGTATTTATGTGGTTCATCTTTCCCCTCTGAACCTGTAGAAGTGTTGAACTAGAAGATTAAAGACTAAACTACCCTCTTGACTTTCCATAACCCCCTCATACAGTCGGTCTAATGTCACAATGCTGTTATATAGTCCTTTGGTCAGATAGACTTCCACCTATATGGTGACTACGCATCACAAGAAGTCTCACATCCGCTACATAACACCATTGTTGTTAGCGGTTAGCTCACAGCCTACCAAGCCCACAGGCGCTAACTAGTTTAGAACAATGTTAGCCAGTATCAGTGTAACATGTTAGCATGCCAGCTAAGTTCCTCTAATGCTAACAATGTTAACTAGCCAACAGTAGTGTAACGTCTGTTAGCATGCCAGCTAACAGCAAGCAAGTTCCCTCTGGTTTTTCTATGACGCCCCAAGCCCTGCTGTGCTACAACACTACAGCTTTAGGTGTTTTGAGATTCAGAGCCAAAGCTTTAAGTGTCTCCAGACAGACAAATCACTTTTTGGATACTTCAGCTATCCATAAAAAAACAACAGTACCAAGACAGACGATTACGTGTCTCAACAAGCCAAAGGGAAAATATGCTCTCCACTTACAGATGATGAAAGGCATGCTAAGCTAATATAAGTGGAGTTGGAATGAGGACTTGGACATATGACCATCAGCCTTTGGCAGTTTGGAGTGTTAGGGAAAGGGATTGGGCGGTGGAAGAGCAAAACAGAATTCTATTGGTCCCCAAATAACTGGATGATCTTTGTCACTGGGAGGCTGTACACGGACCCTTCTGGCAACTGCCACATTGACAGCAAAGTTACTCCAATAGTAGGCCATCTTATGCATGCTTTGTGAAGCTACTGTAGCTAGTATAGGGTGAATATGGGCTAATGTGAGTGGAGTTTGTTTCAGGTTAGCTGTGGTTGGTCAGACATGAGTCACCTCAGTCAAATTCCACGTTTTACACTCAGTTTTTTTTTCTTCCTAAGGCTTGGGCTTATAAGCCTTTGCACAAGCTCTAATATGCATATGTGTGTTTTGAATTACTCATCACCTTAGAAAGCGCTGTTTATTTCGTTGTGTTAAGCTTTGAAACAACATCTAAAATGACCATGTTTTTCCCTCAATTTTACACTGCTGTTGAACTTCCTTTTTCAAATTGATTATCACAGTTAGGTAAGTATTAAAAACACTATCCTGTTTTGATGAGTGTTTGATGTGATTTTAGATTGCATTTGCATTGATGTCACAGTGGTTAGAGGACCAATAGAACTCTGAGTACAAGGCCATTAGGACCTGATGGAGGAACAATAGAGCCCTGAGTACCAGTCCATTAGGACCTGATGGAGGAACAATAGAGCCCTGAGTACCAGGCCATTAGGACCTGATGGAGGGTCAGTAGAGCCCTGAGTACCAGGCCTTTAGGACCTGATGGAGGGACAATAGAGCCCTGAGTACCAAGCCAATAGGACCATGTTCCTGAACAGATTTCACTTGGTTTTCCTAAGTTAAGCACTGGGTAGCTGCAGGAACAGGGTTGGAGAGCCCATGGCATACAGAGTTTGGGTGGAATATCACCTGTAGAGCAACGAGAGCCTGCTCCTCAAACAGTTCTTGATGCACGGAGTGTATTCTTATATTTATTTCTCAGGCTGCTCATATTAAGCACATGCTCTGCTATAAAACCGAAATAGCCTACAAAACGGACCGGCGGGAAAGCGCGAGGCCTCCATTCGTTATTTGAGTGCGTACAGATGGTGTAGTTTTTTTCCCTGCCCATTTGATAATGGTCCATTCTAAATCAAAACAAATTTTACATATTAGTCAAGACGAAATTCAATTGAGATGAGTCTGATGGGTGAAAATATGATCGCTTGATGAGAGAACAGCTGTGCAGCCTGAGGTTAGGAACAGAGAGCACGCTTTTTTTACTACTTTCTCAAATCATCAATAGCCTGTATTAGCATCATACAGCCCATATACATTTTGATTTCGAACACATTGTAAGGTTTGTATCATTCACAACTAAAGTTGCCAAATAACTCTAAATCTAGCGTATATGACCTGTTTCAAATGATCACTTTTACACTCAACATAGCTACTTCAAATGTGCACTTGCTCTGGAATGGGAAAAATATCCTTTCTATTTTATTCAGCTACTGTAAGTTAAATTACAGTATATTATTCTTACTATAAAATTATATAATATAAAATAATGGCCATTAGACTTATAAGCATAGCTAAATGAACAAGCCTACAGCCTATGGCATTGAGTATAGCCAGATAACATACAGTAGGCCAACTCATATTCTGTTCTTCTGAAATCCATTTTCTTCATATCACAATGTTTCTTTAGACCTGACTAAAATAAATAATGGATTTATTGTGATGGTGTATATTAAATTAATTTATTCAACTTTTTAAAATGTTGATGTTGTAAAGCCACTCATCAGTGGCTTGTAGTCTATGCATGGCAGCCTGGAGATGCTAACCGTGTTTATGTCAATTAACGGTCAATTACCGTGAGACCGGCAGGCTTTTGCATGACAATTACCGGCTGACAAAATGTAATGACCGCCACAGCCCTAGCATGGGCCACCATGAGCCAGAACAGCTTCAATGTGCCTTGGCATATATTCTACAAGTGTCCAGAACTCTATTGGTCCCGTGTGGCTCAGTTGGTAGAGCATGGTGTTTGCAACGCCAGGGTTGTGAGTTTGATTCCCACGGGGGACCAGTATGGAGAAAAAAATGTATGAAATGTATGCATTCACTACTGTAAGTCGCTCTTGATAAGAGCGTCTGCTAAATGACTAAAATGAGAAATAAAATGGGACGGATGTTTTGTTGATGCTGATAGTTTTGGCATTTAGCCTACATGTTTTGTTAATGCTGGTAGTTTTGGCAGTTAGCCTACATGTTTTGTTAATGCTGGTAGTTTTGGCAGTTAGCCTACATGTTTTGTTAATGCTGGTAGTTTTGGCAGTTAGCCTACATGTTTTGTTAATGCTGGTAGTTTTGGCAGTTAGCCTACATGTTTTGTTAATGCTGGTAGTTTTGGCAGTTAGCCTACATGTTTTGTTAATGCTGGTAGTTTTGGCAGATAGCCTACATGTTTTGTTAATGGTGGTAGTTTTGGCATTTAGCCTACATGTTTTGTTAATGCTGGTAGTTTTGGCAGTTAGCCTACATGTTTTGTTAATGCTGGTAGTTTTGGCAGTTAGCCTACATGTTTTGTTAATGCTGGTAGTTTTGGCATTTAGCCTACATGTTTTGTTAATGCTGGTAGTTTTGTCAGTTAGCCTACATGTTTTGTTAATGCTGGTAGTTTTGGCATTTAGCCTACATGTTTTGTTAATGCTAGTAGTTTTGGCAGTTAGCCTACATGTAAGTCTATGTTGTAACTGGAGGCAGGTCCAACATGTAACATATAGGTAATTGCCAAAATAATGGAAACACTTGAGTAAATGAGGGATACAAAGTATATTGAAAGCAGGTGCTTCCACACAGGTGTGGTTCATGAGTTAATTAAGCAATTAACATCCCATCATGCTTAGGGTCATGTATAAAAATTCTGGACAGGCCATGGCTGTCTCAGTCACCAGATCTCAACCCAATTGAATGTTACGGAAGATTCTGGAGCAGCGCCTGTTTTTCAACTCCATCACCAAATGATTACATTTCTCGTGGAAGAATGGTGTCACATCCCTCCAATAGAGTTCAGACACATAAGATATATGAAGCTATTCTGGCTCGTGGTGGCTCAACGCCCTATTAAGACACTTTATGTTGACGTTTCCTTTATTTTGGCAGTTACATGTAGGTCTGTGGTGTAACTCTAACAGATTATAGAGCTGACACCATTTTCCTACTCTACATGACAGATAATGTTGTCTGTAAGGCCTACATACTACACTGAATATGAACCTTCTGTAACCTTGCATGTCCCTGAACACACCCTTATGTACATTAGAGTGTTTGCAGGCAGTAAGTGAGTTTAAACCGCTTCGACTAGGTCCAGGGGGAGCACAGATTCACGATGAAGAAAAAATATGTTATATATACACCACACATTTCTAATAAACAATCTGTAATGTTGCGCGTCCCTAAGCATGTCCCATACGTCCCATATGTACAGGTCATTTCAACTAGGTTCTGGGGAGCAGAGAATCGTGACCAAGTAAAAATATGCGTTTTAAAAAGCCTTCTGCATTATTGACCTCATCGTTATTTTTAGAGGAATGAGCTTCACTGTTTCCTGTTTCCTGCTCCCAAAGGTCATATAAGTCCACATGCATTATGCAGCCCAATCAAAACACGCTCCCAATCAAAACTACTCAAAAGGTCCATCCTGGGATTTTCAAACACGATAAAGAACATTTGCAATGACGTGTCGTTTGAACGAACATCCACTGTCACGAAACATCACAAGTCAAACACAATTAAATGATTTACCACAATGGGAGTGTGGAGCTAGATATGGAATGGATGGAGAGAAAAAATGAGCTAAAAACAAAGGTTGTTTTTATAGGAGGGCCACCCTAAATAATAAGAGGGAAGTTATCAGAGAGAGTTTAGTTTAGAGCCTGTAATGAGGTCTTGGTTGGTGTTTGGTAATTAGAAACCTATGCCGGGTAGACCAAAACACAGAGAGCCGTGGTCTTTCTCCACTAATGGCTTACAAACATGCTCCGCGAGCCACGGGAGGTGTAAAACAACACCCTGCATGAGCCCGCACTGCACATGCCTCGCCGGCCTCTTCTCCACACGGGGTGGCTGTGTTTTTGAGGCATTTGTGTCCAATTGGATGCCTGTTTTTGATGCGAGTTTATAGGAGAGTGTGTGTTTGATTGCGTGTGTGTGTCTCTGTGTCTGTGCGTTAGCTACAAAGATATAAACATAGTTGTGATATAGCGTGGCACCATTTAATCTAAAGCACATGAATGCATGGTTTAAGAAGTTCCTTATCCTCCAAACGTCTCACTTTAAAAACAGGAAACAGGAAGTGGTGGAATCTGATTATCTGGAGCCAAATCGACAGTGAGTCAGTGTAGCTTATCTACACACACTACATACACGCACGCACACAGCAGAGCTGGGGTTAATTAAAACAACACTGTCGTCCTCTCTCATTAGCTAGCATGCAGCAAGCCATAGCCCCTGTTGTCCTCTCTCATTAGCTAGCATGCAGCAAGCCATAGCCCCTGTTGTCCTCTCTCATTAGCTAGCATGCAGCAAGCCTTAGCTACAGTAGGCTTTTATAGTACGTCTTTATAGGACTTCTCATGAAATAACTAAATTAATGCTTGGTAATATAGATTTTCCATTAGAATAAAATGGTAATGAGAGCAGGAAACTGACAGGTATCCAACCACTCAAGTCTTAAAAAAAAGAAAAAAAGGTATGAGGGGCCAGAAGGAGACAATGGAACAGGACCTCTCCCAAATCAGGTCCATCTGAACCCCAGTGTGACGGGACAGCTACCCGGGAGATACTTTAGTCCAGGAGGGAAAATGATTTTGAGAGAAAAGATGCTACACTTGCCAAGCCCTTTCTTCATGGGCCCTTGTACAATAAAATGGTTTAACGTTATGGCAGAAAGTCATGGATTCCACAAGCCTGCTCCAGGCAAAGGAGAAAAAGAGAGGGAGAGAGAGTAACTATGAACTATTTCCACATCGTTACAACACTGTACATAGCCATAATGACATTTGAAATGTCTCTATTCCTTTGAAACTTCTGTGAGTGTAATGTTTACTGTTCATTTTTTATTATTCATTTCACTTTTACTTATTATCTATTTCACTTGCTTTGACAATGTAAACATATGTTCCCCATGCCAATAAAGCCCTTAATGTGTTTTAACAGTGAACACAATCACAGAAGTTCCCAAAGATTAAAGACATTTCAAATGTCATATTTTTTGTCTATATACAGTATTGTAATGATGTGCAAATAGTTAAAGTACAAAAGGGAATATAAATAAACATAAATATAGGTTGTATTTACAATGGTGTTTGTTCTTCACTGGTTGCCCTTTCCTTGTGGCAACAGGTCACAAATCTTGCTGCTGTGATTGCACACTGTGCTATTTCACCCAATTGATATGGGAGTTTATCAAAACAGGATTTGTTTTCGAATTCTTTGTGAATCTGTGTAATCTGAGGGAAATATGTCTCTTTAATATGGTCATACATTTGTCAGGAGGTTAGGAAGTGCATCTCAGTTTCCATTTCATTTTGTGGGCAGTGTGCACATAGTGTGTCTTCTCTTGAGAGCCAGGTCTGCCTTCGTCCTTTCTCAATAGCAAGGCTATGCTCACTGAGTCTGTACATAGTCAAAGCGTTCCTTAATTTTGGGTCAGTCACAGTGGGCAGGTATTCTGCCACTGTGTTCTCCCTGTTTAGGGCCAAATAGCATTCTAGTTTGCTTTGCTTTTTTGTAAATTCTTTCCAATGTGTCAAGTAATTATCTTTTTGTTTTCTCATGATTTGGTTGGGTCTAATTGTGTTGCTGTCCTGGGGCTCTGTGGGGTGTGTTTGTGAACAGAGCCTCAGGACCAGCTTGCTTAGGGGGCTCTCCTCCAGGTTAATTTCTCTGTAGGTGATGGCTTTGTTATGGAAGGTTTGGGAATCGCTGGCGTTTTAAGTGGTTGTAGAATTGAACAGTTCTTTTCTGGATTTTGATAATTAGAGGGTATCGGCCTAATTTTGCTCTGCATGCATTATTTGGTGTTTTACGTTGTACACAAAGGATATTTTTGCAGAAATCTGCATGCAGTCTCAATTTGTTGTTTGTCCAATTTTGTGAATTCTTTGGTATGTCGAATTCTATGTTACTTTTGATGGCATAAAAGGCCCTTCTTGCCTTGCCTTTGTGGAAGTTACCAGTGGCGCTGATGTTTAGGCAGAGGTATGTATAGTTTTTTGTGTGCTCTAGGGCAACGGTGTCTAGATGGAATTTGTATTCGTGGCCCTGGCAACTGGACCTTTTTTGGATCACCATTGTTTTTGTCTTCCTGAGATTTACTGTCAGGGCCCAGGTCTGACAGTATATGTGCAGAAGATCTAGGTGCTGCTGTAGGCCCTCCTTGGTTGGGGACAGAAGCACCAGATCATCAGCAAACAGTAGACATTTGTCTTCAGATTCTAGTATGGTGAGGCCGGGTGCTGCAGACTGTTCTAGTGCCCTCGCCAATTTATGATATATTTGTTGAAGAGGGTGGGGCTTAAGCTTCATCCCTGTCTCACCCCATGGCCCTGTGGAAATAAATGTGTGTTTTTTGCCAATTTTGTTTGTGTACATGGATTTTATAATATCGTATATTTTTCCCCCAACACCACTTTTCATCAATTTGTATAGCAGGCCTTCATGCCAAACTGAGTCGAAATCAACAAAGGATGAGAAGACTTCGCCTTTTTTTTTTTTTTTGTTTTCACAATTCCTGACATTTAATCCTAGTAAAATTCCCTGTCTTAGGTCAGTTAAGATCACCACTTTATTTTAAGAATGTGAAATGTCAGAATAATAGTTGAATGATATTTCAGCTTTTATTTCTTTCATCACATTCCCAGTGGGTCAGAAGTTCACATACACTCTACTAGTATTTGGTAGCATTTCCTTTAAATTGTTTAACATGGGTCAAACATTTCAGGTAGCGTTCTACAAGCTTCCCACAATAAGTTGGGTGAATTTTGGCCCATTCCTCCTGACAGAGCTGGTGTAAGTGAGTCAAGTTTGTAGGCCTCCTTGCTCGCACACGCTTTTTCAGTTCTGCTCACAAATTTTCTATAGGATTGAGGTCAGGGCTTTGTGATGGCCACTCCAATACCTTGACTTTGTTGTCACTGTCCATTTGGAAGACCCATTTGCGACCAAGCTTTAACTTCCTGACTGATGTCTTGAGATGTTGTTTCAATATATCCACATAATTTTCCTTCCTCATGACGCCATCTATTTTGTGAAGCACAGCAGTCCCTCCTGCAGCAAAGCACCCCCACAACATCATGCTGCTACCCCGTGCTTCACGGTTGGGATGATGTTCTTCGGCTTGCAAGCCTCCCCCTTTTTCTTCCAAACATAACGATGGTCATTATGCCAAACAGTTCTATTTTTGTTTCATCAGACTAGAGGACATTTCTCCAAAAAGTACGATCTTTGTCCCCATGTGCAGTTGCAAACCATAGTCTGGCTTTTTTATGGCGGTTTTTGGAGCAGTGGCTTCTTCCTTGCTGAGAAGCCTTTCAGGTTATGTCAATATAGGACTCGTTTTACTGTGGACATAGATACTTTTGTACCTGTTTCCTCCAGCACCTTCACAAGGTCCTTTGCTGTTGTTCTGGGATTGATTTGCACTTTTCACACCAAAGTACGTTCATCTCTAGGAGACAGAATGCGTCTCCTTCCTGAGCGGTATGACGGCTGCGTGGTCCCATGGTGTTAATACTTGCGTTTATACTTTGATTTTCCCATGATGTCAGGCAAAGAGGCAGTGAGTTTGAAGGTATGCCTTGAAATACATCCACAGGTACACCTCCAATTGACTCAAATGATGTCAATTAGCCTATCAGAAGCTTCTAAAGCCATGACATAATTTTCTGGAATTTTCCGAGCTGTTTAAAGGCACAGTCAACTTAGTCTATGTAAACTTCTGACCCACTGGAATTGTGATACATTGAATTATAAGTGAAATAATCTGTCTGTAAACAGTTGTTGGAAATATTACTTGTGTCATGCACAAAGTAGATGTCATAACCGACTTGCCAAAACTATAGTTTGTTGACAAGAAATATGTGGAGTGGTTGAAAAACGAGTTTTAATGACTAACATAAGTGTATGTAAACTTCCGACTTTAACTGTATTTGCCATTTGAGTCAATGATGAGCACAATCTCTGGCTTTTGTGTGTCCTCAGTGGATGTGTGGGGGTTGTCAAATGATATATATTTTTATTTTTTATTTATTTCACCTTTATTTAACCAGGTAGGCTAGTTGAGAACAAGTTCTCATTTACAACTGCGACCTGGCCAAGATAAAGCATAGCAATTCGACACATACAACAACACAGAGTTACACATGGAATAAACAAAACATACAGTCAATAATACAGTAGAACAAAAGAAAACAAGTCTATATACGGTGAGTGCAAATGAGGTAAGGCAATAAATAGGCCATGGTGGCGAAGTAATTACAATATAGCAATTAAACACTGGAATGGTAGATGTGCAGAAGATGAATGTGCAAGTAGAGATACTGGGGTGCAAAGGAGCAAGATAAATGAATAAATACAGTATGGGGATGAGGTAGGTAGATAGATGGGCTGTTTACAGATGGGCTATGTACAGGTGCAGTGATCTGTGAGCTGCTCTGACAGCTGGTGCTTAAAGCTAGATATCAGGGGAGCTGACAGGATTTGGTTTCTGGCCCAAACTTTACATTTGACTGTATATTCCAGTCAAAGACAGACAGAGAGCGAAAAAAGGAACTAGTATGAAACCGTTGATAGCTAATGTTAGTTAAATTGACCTGGGCCGTGTTCATTATGCACAAAACAGAAGAAAACAGACTGAAACATGCCACATTAGTAAACCTCACAGGAAACAGGAAGTCACAGAGGAAGAGACCACCAACAACACAACCCTGAGGCAGCGGCGCCAGAACAAATCCTCCTGAGACTGCCCCTCACAATCCCTGGCCGCTGATGCATTCTGCAACCAAACAAAGCCAATCTGTTTTGCTTACTTGAGGCCTTTTGGGATTTTACATTTTAGTCATTTAGCAGACATTCTAATCCAGAGTGGCTTACAGTAGGAAGGTCCACTCTTGGGAATCAAACCCACAACCCTGGCGATGCAAGTGTAATGCTCTACCAACTAAGCCACACGGGAGGTTTTACCAACTGAGCCACACGGGAGATTTTACTCTGCCCAAAATCTGTCCTCGAAAATAAGCCCACAATGTGAGGAATTTTTGTATGTTGGTCAATGAGTGTCAAATTTGGTCAACGATAAAAGTAATTGCTAATTTGCTACATGAGGCTTATTTGATGGAATGGAAGTTTCGTAACGGTTAGGTTGTTACAAATGCACTGATATAAGTGGACGCACGTGGCATTTCGTCAACTTTGGGAGAAAAAATAAAACTACTTCATATCCGAGTTGTGTCTGTTGTGATAGATATAACCTGTTTTAGCTTTATAACCTGTTTTAGCATGGACATTGCCATTGAGGGCTTCTACCATTTTAAAGTAGTCAACTGGGTGGGGATTCCTATGAGTTGGGAGTAATTAGCCAATGAAGAAGAAAACTGACTACTTTAAAATGGAGATAGCCTCAATGGCACTGCCCATGCTGTCACAGACGCTATAATGGTACAAACACAAAGATAAGTCCTCTACCTATATCTATGGCCTGTTGTTCACACGTGTATCTGCCCTCTCATTGGCTAGAATGGTCCCACCTGATCTCGCCTCCTCCCGCCTGCCTTCCATCTTTGAGGACATGTATTTCCATTGTTGGAGTGGTCGCTTGTCTTGTCAATATAAGACAATCTTTGACTGTACACCTTCCCCCCCGTTGACTACAAAAGCCTTTTGAATTTTGGCGTCAGCAAAGCAAATACAAACAAAAAAGGAGAGTCCTCAGCAATTCATAAACAGAACTGTATAAATGATGTCCCTCCATTCCGTAGGAGAGTTCTGAAGTTCTGAGGCCGTGATGATGTCACTTTGGGTCAGATAGGGTTCAAAGCCGTCTGTGTGATTTGGTACAGTTGTGTTATTATATTTTGTTGTGGTAATGTTTGTTATCGTAAGCAGAGTGGGAAATGTTGTGCTCACCTCGGCCAGTTTGTACGGAACGATCAGCCTCTCTCCCACCGTCACCGTCTTCCTGGTGGTCAGAGCCTCGAACAGCATCTCCTCCTTCACCTTCAAAGACAAGTTCAAGGACACAGGTCAGTCAGTCAGTCTAGATAACAACAGCCCCCTTCCTTTCTGACTGACACTGACATGGTTAGCTTCTTATATAGAGCAGAACACACACACAGGCCTTAGCCCCAGCAGACAGCTCATTGAGAGAGGCAGATGTCACTGCACACACATCTGACCACTCATCCATCCACTGGGATTATGGGAGTGGGGCGACTAACAGCTATTTCTGTCAGTTACCTCCTTTATAATGGTCTTTAAAATAGTCTTTAAAATGGTCTTTATAATGGTCTGTAAAATAGTCTTTATAATGGTCTTCATAACGGTCTGTAAAATAGTCTTTATAATGGTCTTTATAATGGTCTTTATAATGGTGTTTAAAATGGTCTTTATAAGAGTCTGTAAAATAGTCTTTATAATGGTTCTGTAAAATAGTCTTTATAATGGTCTGTAAAATAGTCTTTATAATGGTCTTTATAATGGTCTTTATAATGGTGTTTAAAATGGTCTTTATAATGGTCTGTAAAATAGTCTTTATAATGGTCTGTAAAATAGTCATTATAATGGTCTTCATAACGGTCTGTAAAATAGTCTTTATAATGGTGTTTAAAATGGTCTTTATAATGGTCTGTAAAATAGTCTTTATAATGTTTTTTATAATGGTCTTTATATTGGTCTTTATAATGGTGTTTAAAATGGTCTGTAAAATAGTCTTTATAATGGTCTGTAAAATAGTCTTTATAATGGTCTTCATAACAGTCTGTAAAATAGTCTTTATAATAGTCTTTATAATGGTGTTTAAAATGGTCTTTCTAATGGTATTTAAAATGGTCTTTATAATGGTTCTGTAAAATAGTCTTTATAATGGTCTGTAAAATAGTCTTTATAATGGTTGTTATAATGGTCTTTATAATGGTCTTTATAATGGTGTTTAAAATGGTCTGTAAAATAGTCTTTAATGGTCTGTAAAATAGTCTTTATAATAGTGTTTAAAATGGTCTTTATAATGGTCTTTATAACGGTCTGTAAAATAGTCTTTATAATAGACTTTATAATGGCGTTTAAAATGGTCTTTAAAATGGTCTTTATAATGTTCTTTAAAATGGTCTTTATAATGGTCTTTATATTTAAAATGGTCTTTATAATAGTCTGTAAAATAGTCTTTATAATGGTTCTGTAAAATAGTCTTTATAATGGTCTGTAAAATAGTCTTTATAATAGTCTTTATAATGGTGTTTAAAATGGTCTTTATAATGGTCTGTAAAATAGTCTTTATAATGGTTCTGTAAAATAGTCTTTATAATGGTCTGTAAAATAGTCTTTATAATGGTCTTTATAATGGTGTTTAAAATAGTCTTTATAATGGTGTTTAAAATAGTCTTTATAATGGCCTTTATAATGGTCTGTAAAATAGTCTTTATAATGGTCTGTAAAATGGTCTTTATAATGGTCTGTAAAACAGTCTTTATAATGTTCTTTAAAATGGTCTTTATAATGGTCTGTAAAATAGTCTTTATAATGTTCTTTAAAATGGTCTTTAAAATGGTATTTATAATGGTGTTTAAAATGGTCTTTATAATGGTGTTTAAAATGGTGTTTATAATAGTCTGTAAAATAGTCTATAATGGTCTGTAAAATAGTCTTTATAAGGGTCTGTAAAATAGTCTTTATAATGGTCTGTAAAATAGTCTTTATAAGGGTCTGTAAAATAGTCTTTAAAATGGTCTTTATAATGGTGTTTAAAATGGTGTTTAAAATGGTGTTTAAAATGGTCTTTATAATGGTGTTTAAAATGGTGTTTAAAATGGTCTTTATAATAGTCTGTAAAATAGTCTTTATAATGGCATGTAAAATAGTCTTTATAATGGTCTTTATAATGGTCTGTACTGTAAACAGCTGCATTTGAGGGGGGAACTAATCTGATTTATTTCATACTTCCTGGTAATCCCCAACTGGGTGTCGAGCTAATTCTACTTCTCACTGATTGGTCAGTTCTGCATGGTAACAGGACTTAAAAATCTTCTGTGCTGTTACGTTAATACATTTCTCAATCAAGCAATTGGGAGATGTGCTATAAAGCACTGGAGCACTGGTTTGGAGTCAGCTTTTCTAATTCCCATTGTAACAATGGCTGTGACACAGACCGAGCCAGAACTGATCCTGGAACTGTGTTACTGTCACAGTTGCATCACTCAATACTACTAGCTCAACCAAGCCTAGCTCTCCTGGGACCCTGAGGTCCGGCCAGAGGATCCAGTCTATCATCTTTTCCATCTGACACTGCTCCACTCTCTCTTCCTGTTCTGCCCCAACAGGAAACAGGGTATCCGAGCCAGTCATATTACCATTCATGCATCAGTCGACACTACAACCCAATAGCATTCCCTGAAGAAAGTGCTGCTCACGCGACAACACAGTGTAGTAATAAACACATTAACTCAGCAAAAAAAGAAACGTCCTCTCACTGTCAACAGCGTTTATTTACAGCAAACTTAACATGTGTGAATATTTGTATGAACATAACAAGATTCAACAACCTAGACATAAACTGAACAAGTTCCACAGACATGTGACTAACAGAAATGGAATAATGTGTCCCTGAACAAAGGGGGGGGGTCAAAATCAAAAGTAACAGTCAGTATCTGGTGCGGCCACCAACTGCATTAAGTACTGCAGTGCATCTCCTCCTCATGGACTGCACCAGATTTGCCAGTTCTTGCTGTGAGATGTTACCCCACTCTTCCACCAAGGCAACTGCAAGTTCCCGGACATTTCTGGGGGGAATGGCCCTAGCCCTCACCCTCCGATCCAACAGGTCCCAGACATGCTCAATGGGATTGAGATCTGGGCTCTTTGCTGGCCATGGCAGAACACTGACATTCCTGTCTTACAGGAAATCACGCACAGAATGAGCAGTATGGCTGGTGGCATTGTCATGCTGGAGGGTCATGTCAGGATGAGCCTACATGAGGGAGGAGGATGTCTTCCCTGTAACGCACAGTGTTGAGATTGCCTGCAATAACAACAAGCTCAGTCCGATGATGCTGTGACACACCGCCCCAGACCATGACAGACCCTCCATCTCCAAATCGATCCCGCTCCAGAGTACAGGCCTCTGTGTAACGCTCATTCCTTCGACGATAAACGCAAATCCGACCATCACCCCTGTTGAGACAAAACTGCGACTCGTCAGTGAAGAGCACTTTTTGCAGGTCCTGTCTGGTCCAGCGACAGTGGGTTTGTGCCCATAGGCGACGTTGTTGCCGGTGATGTCTGGTGAGGACTTGCCTTTCAACAGGCCTACAAGCCTCAGTCCTGCTTATCTCAGCCTATTGCGGACAGTCTGAGCACTGATGGAGGGATCGTGCATTCCTGGTGTAACTCGGGCAGTTGTTGTTGCCATCCTGTACCTGTCCTGCAGGTGTGATGTTCGGATGTACCGATCCTGTGCAGGTGTTGTTACACGTGGTCTGCCACTGCGAGGACGATCAGCTGTCCATCCTGTCTCCCTGTAGCGCTGTCTTAGGCGTCTCACAGTACAGACATTGCAATTTATTGCCCTGGCCACATCTGCAGTCCTCATGCCTCCTTGCAGCATGCCTAAGGCACGTTCACGCAGATGAACAGGGACCCTGGGCATCTTTCTTTTGCTGTTTTTCAGAGTCAGTAGAAAGGCCTCTTTAGTGTACTACGTTTTCTTAACTCTGACCTTAATTGCCTACCGTCTGTAAGCTGTTAGTTTCTTAACGACCGTTTCATAGGTGCATGTTCATTAATTGTTTATGGTTCATTGAACAAGCATGGGAAACAGTGTTTAAACACTTTACAATGAAGATCTGTGAAATTATTTGGATTTTTACGATTTATCTTTGAAAGACTGTCCTGAAAAAGGGATGTTTCTTTTTTGCAGAGTTTAGATGATGAATTGGTGACAGACAGTTCACCCATGGTATGATACTGTTAGGGTTACACAATAAATACATTCCCTGGTTTTACCAAAATCCCAGTTGGAAGGTTCCCAGAATCAGAAGGTAAAAAACAGGAAATCCAAAATCCTCCAACCAGGATTTCTGGAAACCAGGGAATTTATTGAAATTGATACTATGTTATGTTCTGAAGGGGGTATATATTTACTGCTTATGTTAGTCGTTTTAGAGTTGACTTTTAGGAAAGCGCTAGCAGCTATATCACTCCCATTGTTTTACAGTAGACACTAGTGCTAATGCTTATCTCTAACCAAGTAAACTAATCCTAATCCTCAGTTGACGACACACTTGTCTATAAATGAATTGCATAACTAAGTAGATGTAAGCAAACAGGTGCCCCCGACGAATCAGGCCCCGCTGAACGGTGCCTCCCGCGTGTCAGGGACCGCACGACTAGAATCAGGTGACCTGTCCCGTTACGCAGGGACCGCCCGACTAGAATCAGGTGACCTATCCCGTTAAATCTAGACAGGTGCCATCCCGCTGAACGGTGACCGTCCCGTTAAATCTAGAATCAGGTGACCTGTCCCGGGTCGGTGACCGCCCGAAACTAGAATCAGGTGAACTGTCCCGTTAAATCTAGAATCAGGTGACCTGTCCCGCGTCGGTGCCACCCGAAACTAGAATCATGTGAACTATCCCGTTAAATCTAGAATCAGGTGACCTATCCCGTTAACGATAGAATCAGGTGACCTATCCCATTAAATCTAGAATCGTTAGTTAATAGAAAATAACAGCACAAGGACAAAACTACATCAATTTAAAAAAGGCACACGTAGTCTACATTCAAAACAGACAGTCATGGCCAAAAGTTTTCACAATGACACAACTATTAATTTTCACAAAGTCTGCTGCCTCAGTTTGTATGATGGCAATTTGCATATACACCAGAATGTTATGAAGAGTGATCAGATGAATTGCAATTAATTGCAAAGTCCCTCTTTGCCATGCAAATTAACTGAATCCCCAAAAACATTTACACTGCATTTCAGCTCTGCCACAAAAGGACCAGCTGACATCATGTTAGTGATTATCTCGTTGACACAGGTGTGAGTGTTGATGAGGACAAGGCTGGAGATCACTCTGTCATGCTGATTGAGTTCGAATAACAGACTGGAAGCTTCAAAAGGAGGGTGGTGCTTGGAATCATTGTTCTTCCTCTGTCAACCATGGTTACCTGCAAGGAAACATGTGCCGTCGTCATTGCTTTGCACAAAAAGGGATATTGCTGCCAGTAAGATTGCACCTAAATCAACCATTTATCGGATCATCAAGAACTTCAAGGAGAGCAGTTCAATTGTTGTGAAGAAGGCTTCAGGGCGCCCAAGAAAGTCCAGCAAGCACCAGGACCGTCTCCTGAAGTTGATTCAGCTGCGGGATCGGGGCACCACCAGTACAGAGCTTGCTCAGGAATGGCAGCAGGCAGGTGTGAGTGCATCTGCACGTACAGTGAGGCGAAGACTTTTGGAGGATGGCCTGGTGTCAAGAAGGGCAGCAAAGAAGCCACTTCTCTCCAGGAAAAACATCAGGGACAGACTGATATTCTGCAAAAGGTACAGGGATTGGACTGCTGAGGACTGGGGTAAAGTCATTTTCTCTGATGAATCCCCTTTCCGATTGTTTGGGGCATCCGGAAAAAAGCTTGTCTGGAGAAGACAAGGTGAGCGCTACCATCAGTCCTGTGTCATGCCAACAGTAAAGCATCCTGACACCATTCATGTGTGGGGTTGCTTCTCAGCCAAGGGAGTGGGCTCACTCACAATTTTGCCTAAGAACACAGCCATGAATAAAGAATGGTACCAACACATCCTCCGAGAGCAACTTCTCCCAACCATCCAGGAACAGTTTGGTGACAAACAATGCCTTTTCCAGCATGATGGAGCACCTTGCCATAAGGCAAAAGTGATAACTAAGTGGCTCGGGGAACAAAACATCGACATTTTGGGTCCATGGCCAGGAAACTCTCCAGACCTTAATCCCATTGAGAACTTGTGGTCAATCCTCAAGAGGCGGGTGGACAAACAAAACCCCACAAATTCTGACAAACTCAAAGCATTGATTATGCAAATATGGGCTGCCATCAGTCAGGATATTGCCCAGAAGTTAATTGACAGCATGCCAGGGCGGATTGCAGAGGTCTGAAAAAGAAGGGTCAACACTGCAAATATTGACTCTTTGCATCAACTTCATGTAATTGTCAATAAAAGCATTTGACACTTATGAAATGCTTGTAATTATACTTCAGTATTCCATAGTAACATCTGACAAAAATATCTAAAGACACTGAAGCAGCAAACTTTGTGAAAATTAATATTTGTGTCATTCTCAAAACTTTTGGCCACGACTGTACACACAAACTATCTAGGTCAAATAGATGTTGCTTTATCCGTTTTTTTTAAACTAGGTTTGCTTTTCATGTGAGCAATATGAAATGGAAGGAAGTTCCATGCAATAATGGCTCTATATAATACTGTACGCTTTCTGGAATTTGTTCTGGATTTGGGGACTGTGAAAAAAACCCTGCTGGCATGTCTGGTGGGGTAAGTGTGTGTGTGTCAGAGCTGTGTGTAAGTTGACTATGCAAACAATTTGGAATTTCCAACACATAAATGTTTCTTATAAAAACAAGAAGTGATGCAGTCAGTCTCTCCTCAACTCATAGCCAAGAGAGACTGGCATGCATAGTGTTAATATCATCCCTCTGATTACAATGAAGAGCAAGACGTGCTGCTCTGTTCTAGGTCTTTCTTTGCAGCACTTGACCACATGACTGGACAATAATCAAGATAAGATAAAACTAGAGCCTGCAGGACCTGCTTTGTGGAGTGTGGTGTCAAAAAAGCAGAGCATCTCTTTATTACGGACAGACCTCTCCCCATCTTTACAACCATTGAATCTATATGTTTTGACCATGACAGTTTACAATCTGAACCCAACATACAGTCAATGGTCGAGTTCGTTTTGCATGACCGGGTGCCTCGGGTGCAGCGACGTAGCCACGGGTAGGGTTTGATCTCAGGCCTACCCCCCCCAAAAAAGTTATTATTATTCTTCAATATAAATATATATCGATCGTTAGGTTTTTCAAAAAAAGACATCTGGAGGAAAAGGAGTGTGTGTCAGAAAATAATTTGGATCAATCTACCGATCGCTTCCAGAATGAGACATTAACAGGTGACGCCAGGATAGAAACAACCACAATCGCCATCACAACCGCCAATGCCACGTTGAGCCTGGCAAGCTTGCCTACCCCACAGTCTCCTCTCGTTCTTGATGCTGCGGGCTGGGGTGAACATGCAGTCGGTCCACCAACAGATTTGTCTGCCGTTGATGAACCAGCCTGTCAACCAAAGCTAGCAAAGTTCCCTTCAAGTATGATAAATGGCAAATCACGCCGCTTCTCTTCAAGGTGGTATGACCAGTTCGTGTGGCTTGAGTATAGTAAAGCAAAAGATGCAATTTATTGTAAGTTTTGTAGGCACTTTCCTGGGGCAAATATCAAATTCAGATTTGTACGAGATGGATTTAAAAACTGGAAACTCACAAGAAATGCTTGCTGCAAACACGAGAATAGCAAATTACATGCTAGTGCCCATGCAAAATGTGAATCCTACAAGGCGACCCATGGGCCTAGAAGTCGTGGGACTGTGTTGAACCAAATACATAGTGATGCAAACATGGATTTCATAGAAAGAAACCGTGCACATGTTAAAGTGGTCATAGATATTGTTCTAATGTGTGAAAAGCAGGATATTCCACTCAGAGGTCATAGAGAAACCGAAGAGGCAATCAACAAAAAGTAACTTTCTAGAAATCTTCAATTTCATCTCAAAGTATGACTCAGAAATACAAAAAACAGGCTCAATGAGCTACCTCACAATGCCACGCTTATGAGCCCCGAACTTCAGAACGAGTTGCTGGACTGTGCAGCTTCAATGTTACTGTGGAGGATAAACGATCAAGTTCATTCTGCGCCTTCCACGTATTTTGCCAAAGTAGCAGATTAATATAAAGATCAATCTAAACAAGAACTTACTGCTGTGTGCATCTGATACATTCATGCTGGAATGATTAAAGAAAAGAGCTGTTGGGTTTATGGAAACCGCTGATTTGTCTGAACAAGGAATTTCTGGGAAAATACTGTAAGTGTTGCAACCCCTGGAGTTGGATCCCACTCTGTGTGGGTTTTTGTTTCGATGGCGCTTCAGTCATGTCAGGGAACAGAGGAGGGGTACATGTCCTACTAAAGCAAACATTTAAGCAAGCGGTATATGTGCATTGCAACTCCCACCGTCTGAATTTGGTTCTGTGCCCCGCGGCAAAAGTGTCGGGACCTTTTCTTTACAAAGTAATAAATCAGCTACACACATTTATGAGTGGATCCCACAGACATGCTGGATTCATAGAAGTACAGAAAGAGTTGCATCCAGATTAGACTCATGTACCGAGCTAGAAAGATCCACGGTGGAGTTCAAAACCAGGGTCTGTGAGTAAAGTGCTGTTATTGCTAGATGTCATTTTTAGAGGTTCTTGCAGAGTTTTCAGAGGCTTGTGGACAAACCAAATTAGAAGCCGATGCCCTCTTACAACAAATCCAGAACAAGACGTATTTATTCCTGTTAGTCACGTTTAGTAAATAGTTTGACACTAGTGATTTTGCGACGAAGGGATTACAAAGCTCTACATTATCTGTGACGGACTGTATTGGTTTAATTGAAATCCTCAAAAGCAGATTTTCTACGTTCAGAGATAACTCAGGGGGAGACTTTGATAATGTTCTCAAGCTAACTGAAGAGATGATGATTAAGCATGATATTAGTACTTGGGATGCGAGTGCATCACGGCAGCGAAAACTGCCTGTAAAATTGGCAGACAGTGTTGTCACAACTTCATTAGGGAAAACATCCAGCATCAAGAGTGACAGTGACCTGAGGCAACGTTGGAACAGTATTCTAGACAGACAGATTACTGAGTTGAACTCAAGATTTCAAGAAGACACATATGGGATCATGCAAGCGGCAGCCTCCTTTTCCAAAGAATCCCAAACCTGCGGCCTTAAAGAGCAGCTGAAGACCACATGCGATCATTATGCAATATCAATTGAGGATGCTGAATTCACTGTTTTTATTCAGCAGTTGAGTCGCAAAATGAACATGGGAAAGTGTGACTTTTCCTCCATAATGAGTGTACTTGACAGCTGCCCTGATGATATTTTCCCTAATATAAACTCTCTGTTAACCTGTCTGGGATAGGGGGCAGTATTTTCACTGCCGGATAAAAAACGGACCCGATTTAAACTGGTTACTACTCTTGCCCAGAAACTAGAATATGCATATAATTAGTAGATTTGGATAGAAAACACTAAAGTTTCTAAAACTGTTTGAATGGTGTCTGTGAGCATAACAGAACTCATATGGCAGGAAAAAACCTGAGAAGATTCCAAGCAGGAAGTGGCCTGTCTGCGAATTTGTAGTCCTTCTGTTGCTTCTCTATCAAAACTACAGTATCTGAGCTGTTACGTGACACTTTCTAAGGCTTCCATTGGCTCTCTAAAGCCTTCAGAAACCAGATTGAGGCGTCTCCTGTCTCTGGGCAGATAACAGGAGCACAGTTTGTCAGTGGACTGCATGGTGACAAAGAGATTGGAGATGCGCGTTCACAAGATCACGCCATTTTTTATTTTCCTCTTTGAATGAATACAGCATTGTCCGGTTGGAATATTATCGCTATTTTACAAGAAAAATAGCATAAAAATTGATTTTAAACAGCGTTTGACATGCTTCTAAGTACGGTAATGGAACATTTTGAATTCTTTGTCCTGGAAATGTGCTCGCGCATTACCCTTTGGATAGTGACCTGAATGCACAAACAAAACGGGGGTATTTGGACATAACTATGGATTGGAACAAAAACAACATTTGTTGTGGAAGTAGCAGTCCTGGGAGTGCATTCTGATGAAGAACAGCAAAGGTAATACCATTTTTATAATAGTAATTCTGAGTTTAGTGAGCCCCGAAGTTGGCGGGTGTCTGAATAGCTAGCCTGTGATGGCTGAGCTTTGTACTCAGAATATTGCAAAATGTGCTTTCGCCGAAAAGCTATTTGAAAATCTGACATAGCGATTGCATAAAGGAGTTCTGTATCTATAATTCTTAAAATAATTGTTATGTATTTTGTCAACGTTTATGATGAGTAATTTAGTAAATTCACTGGAAGTTTTGGGTGGGAATGCTAGTTCTGA
This sequence comes from Salmo salar, assembly GCF_965601325.2. Taxonomy (NCBI): domain Eukaryota; kingdom Metazoa; phylum Chordata; class Actinopteri; order Salmoniformes; family Salmonidae; genus Salmo; species Salmo salar. Next base: position 43,761,972 of record NC_138313.1, read on the forward strand.
ACATCACATGCTAATGTAAAAAGCAGTTTTTTATATAAATATGAACTTGATTGAACAAAACATGCATATATTGTATAACATAATGTCCTAGGAGTGTCATCTGATGAAGATCATCAAAGGTTAGTGCTGTATTTAGCTGTGTTTTGGGTTTTTGTGACATATATGCTTGCTTTGAAAATGGCTGTGTGATTATTTTTGGCTGTGTACTCTCCTAACATAATCTAATGTTTTGCTTAAGCTGTAAAGCCTTTTTGAAATCGGACAATGTGGTTGGATTAACAAGAGTCTTATCTTTCAAATGGTGTAAAATAGTCGTATGGTTGAAAAATTTAAATTATTGCATTTTTTAGGTATTTGTATTTCGTGCCACGTTCTTCCATTGGATATTTGGCGAGGCGTTCCGCTAGCGTAACGTCTAGATGCAAGAGGTTATTAAGGATCATTGTCACACTTCCAATGACATCATGCAGTGTGGAGAGACTTTTCTCAACAACAACTAGGATATAAAAGAATCGTCTTCGCACATCAATGACAAGCGCCCGGCTGAACCACTTCAGGTTGCTGTCTTTTGAGCGTGAACTGACAGATACACTGGATTATGATGAAATCATCACCAGATTCAACTCAAAGCCTCGCCGTCTGCTCCTTGTGATGTAGGTCACGACTTATTGATACGTCTACTAAAGGTACTTTTTATAGTCCTACTGTCCGCCGGGGTAACATCAAATATAGGCTTGTTTTCCATCGAGATTAAAGGGCGCCTGAAGACCAGTTTTATGTTGTTGGCAACTGGTCTAAAGTTACTGTCTTATTTTAATATGCTGGGATAGGTCATTATTTGTATATGTAACGAGGTTGCTCCGAGTACTACGCACTAGAATAAAACTATTGTTTTACGAAATAATATACGGTGCACATCGCAAAATAAATGTAATAAACAAATAGAAAAAATGCCTATCCCCAAAAATTATCTGGCTACGCCACTGCTCGGGTGGGAGGAGTTTGCTCATTTTTAGACCATTCCATTGGTCCTTACGTGAAATCTACATCCACCTGGGCCATGCAAAACAAAACTTGTTTAAACTTCAGATTCTAGCTTTAAGGCAGAAAACCCTGACCTTGTTTGACTAACATGCCACTGTGTCTACGGTACCAGAGCATTGAGAAACCCCAGTATTTCCCTTCATGGTGCTTCTATTCCCACTGACCCGGAACACGTGGCGAACATGTGCGTTATCTCACATCTCAAGGTCACATGAGTCACATGTTCCTCACTGGCGGCACAAAACGACTCCCTTAAAAAAAAACAAAAAAAAACAGTTCCCCTTTTTGCATAACACCCTGTGGCATAGTTGTCAGGCATTCCGACACACTTTGGTCACTGTTTTGTCCAAGAGCACTTTTAGAAGTGGGAGGGGGAATAACATATATGTATATATATATATAGCTTTCAACCGCTACTTATCCACACTGACATTAAAACCTACATAACACTGTCATAACCATGACACAACTGCTACTTATGCACACTGACATTAAAACCTACATAACACTGTCATAACATATATATATATATATATATATATATATATATATATATATATTTTTTTTTATCCAGTCAGATAAACGCTCCAAACAGCCTACCCGACCGCTCTGAGGAGTCCGCACGGTCCTAAAGCACACACTTGCCTCATTTTGTATCACATTCCAATGATAACTTTCACAGTCCCTAGTGAAAGTTGCGTCCCTGGTTTTGTCAGCGACTCTAAAGGGTAGCTTGCTAATGCTGGTGGTTTGTGTCCCGGGGGGTAGACAATCCCTCACTCTGGAGGTAAATGAGAACAGCACGACGCCAACTAGGCTTCGGTCAGCATATTTACAGTAAACTGACCTGAGCTAGCGGTTGTGTCATGGTTATGACAGTGTTATGTAGGTTTTAATGTCAGTGTGCATAAGTAGCAGTTGTGTCATGGTTATGACAGTGTTATGTAGGTTTTAATGTCAGTGTGCATAAGTAGCAGTTGTGTCATGGTTATGACAGTGTTATGTAGGTTTTAATGTCAGTGTGCATAAGTAGAGGTTGTGACATGGTTATGACAGTGAGAAACCATCGCTGAGAAACCACAGTGGAAAAAGTGATGTGTTGTTAGAGCCCATAGCTGAGAGAGTTACAATGTATTGTTAGAGTCCATAGCTGAGAGAGTTACAATGTATTGTTAGAGTCAATAGCTGAGAGAGTTACAATGTATTGTTAGAGTCAATAGCTGAGAGAGTTATGATGTATTGTTAGAGCCTATAGCTGAGAGAGTTATGATGTATTGTTAAAGTCCATAGCTGAGAGAGTTATAATGTATTGTTAGAGTCCATAGCTGAGCAGGGCACAGGATGTAGGAGTTGTGGTTTAGGAGATTTAGCAGGGCACAGGATGTAGGAGCTGTGGTTTAGGAGGTGTAGCAGGGCACAGGATGTAGGAGCTGTGGTTTAGGAGGTGTAGCAGGGCACAGGATGTAGGAACTGTGGTTTAGGAGGTGTAGCAGGGCACAGGATGTAGGAGCTGTGGTTTAGGAGATGTAGCAGGGCACAGGATGTAGGAGTTGTGGTTTAGGAGGTGTAGCAGGGCACAGGATGTAGGAGTTGTGGTTTAGGAGGTGTAGCAGGGCACAGGATGTAGGAGTTGTGGTTTAGGAGGTGTAGCAGGGCACAGGATGTAGGAGCTGTGGTTTAGGAGGTGTAGCAGGGCACAGGATGTAGGAGCTGTGGTTTAGGAGGTGTAGCAGGGCACAGGATGTAGGAGCTGTGGGCGTGTCTAATGCAAGCCCAATCCCACGAGGTACTTGTGTGCGTTTGTTAGCACTGCGATGCAAGCGTGAGACAGAGTACTGGAACTACAATAAATTCCGTTTTCTCTCACTATCGAGCTGATCTGAACAGTACTGTACAGGCTCAGATATGTTCCTGTCACATTCTCCGTTCCAGCATGGTTTCAGCATGGTTCCAGCATGTTTCCAGCATGGTTCCAGCATGTTTCCAGCATGGTTTCAGCATGGTTCCAGCATGGTTCCAGCATGGTTTCAGCATGGTTCCAGCATGGTTTCAGCATGTTTCCAGCATGGTTCCAGCATGGTTCCAGCATGTTTCCAGCATGGTTCCAGCATGGTTTCAGCATGGTTTCAGCATGGTTTCAGCATGTTTCCAGCATGGTTTCAGCATGTTTCCAGCATGGTTTCAGCATGTTTCCAACATGGTTTCAGCCTGGTTCCAGCCTGGTTCCAGCATGGTTCCAGCATGGTTCCAGCATAGTTTCAGAATGGTTACAGCATGGTTTCAGCATGGTTCCAGCATGGTTTCAGCATGGTTCCAGCATGGTGTCAGCATGGTTTCAGCATGGTTCCAGCATGGTTCCAGCATGGTGTCAGCATGTTTCCAGCATGGTTCCAGCATGGTTTCAGCATGTTTCCAGCATGGTTCCAGCATGGTTTCAGCATGGTTTCAGCATGTTTCCAGCATGGTTTCAGCATGGTTCCAGCATGGTTCCAGCATGTTTCCAGCATGGTTTCAGCATGGTTCCAGCATGGTTCCAGCATGGTTTCAGCATGGTTCCAGCATGGTTCCAGCATGGTTCCAGCATGGTTTCAGCATGGTTCCAGCATGGTTTCAGCATGGTTCCAGCATGGTTTCAGCATGGTTCCAGCATGGTTCCAGCATGGTTCCAGCACGGTGGATGCATAACCAGGCCACAGTACAGCTTCACGTGGAAAGGCTTGGATCAGTTCAGTCATGTGAACAGGGTACAACATGTCTCCTTTAAGGAGGATGATGCGATGAACCCAAAAATAAAGACACTTCTCAGCACATAAACACGTTCTGAGAAGAAGTATAAACAGTTATTCTACGGACCTCTTCTGCTCTGAAACCAGTTTGCTCTTGTTCTGTCCAGTTCACGCATCTGCCACACTTTCAACGTCATCGGTGCTTTCTTTTAATGTTCTGTCTCCCACTTAAGTACCTCAGAATTGGAACAAGCCCCTTGTCTAATCGTGTTGGTCCAATATGACCGGCTCAGTGTGTTGTATTGGTGCTAACAGGGCTCATGTGGACCCGGCCACCATGTATTTACAGAGTACAATAATGTGAATATTGTGGATAGTCAGATTCATATAATAGTTAAATTGAAAACGTTAACATGCGTGCTGTGTGTTAAACACTACTCTGGCAGTCATGTTCTCTAGTCTCTGCATCATCCCGGTCTCCAAAAAACATCTCAGTGTTGAAAATCATCAAGAAGCTAAATACGTCGCAAAATGATAAACTATCAAATTATACGCTGCACGTGAACTCAAATCATTTCAAACTACGTTTTCCTCATCTCCAAACTGGATGATGTACAGTGAGTGACTAACAATGTTTTGTTGTAACTACTCTGAGTCACATACTCGGACTAATCTTCCAGCTGTTCGCATTCATTAGAGCCATGAAAATACTGAGAATTCAACACGTCGACTGCAGCTCATGCGTTATATGATACAAATGAATATATCATGTTACTTTCACCGGTGCCAAATAGTTCAACATGTCAAGAATGAATGTCCGCGTGTACAGTGTTCACGTCTCTGTGTCTGTCTGGAAACCTGCGCTGAGGAAATTTAATACACATATCTTTTGAAAAACATACATTAACACCCTCTCTACTTAGTCACGGAATTATAAAAAGATGGAATTTCTCTTTCAGCCGTAACTAAGCCTCTACTGAAGTTCCTAACATTGCAGACCTGAGAACAGTTCTCAAACTAATAACTGTCGTAGCGTAGCTGAAACCATGCTGAATGATTGGATGAATGGCAGGATGCATGAATCAATGGATGGATGGATGACAGATGGATGGACGGACTGATACATTCCCAAATGAGTGAATGAATGAATGGATGGATGGATGGATGACCAATAGGCATGGAGGTTCACCTGGAGCAGCTCTGAGATGGTAGGCAGCACATCTGGGTTACAGATGTCTATGGAGTCGTCTCTGTAGGTCTTCTTCTTGTAGAGGATGTTGCCCAGGTAGAGGATAGCAGACAGCAGAGAGAAGATCCTACCAGACAGAGAGGAGAGAGAGAGTCAGACAGCAGAGAGAAGATCCTACCAGACAGAGAGGAGAGAGAGAGTCAGACAGCAGAGAGAAGATCCTACCAGACAGAGAGGAGAGAGAGTCAGACAGCAGAGAGAAGATCCTACCAGACAGAGAGGAGAGAGAGAGTCAGACAGCAGAGAGAAGATCCTACCAGACAGAGAGGAGAGAGAGAGTCAGACAGCAGAGAGAAGATCCTACCAGACAGAGAGGAGAGAGAGAGAGTCAGACAGCAGAGAGAAGATCCTACCAGACAGAGAGGAGAGAGAGAGAGAGAGAGTCAGACAGCAGGGAGAAGATCCTACCAGACAGAGAGGAGAGAGAGAGTCAGACAGCAGAGAGAAGATCCTACCAGACAGAGAGGAGAGAGAGAGTCAGACAGCAGAGAGAAGATCCTACCAGACAGAGAGGAGAGAGAGTCAGACAGCAGAGAGAAGATCCTACCAGACAGAGAGGAGAGAGAGTCAGACAGCAGAGAGAAGATCCTACCAGACAGAGAGGAGAGAGAGAGTCAGACAGCAGGAGAAGATCCTACCAGACAGAGAGGAGAGAAGTCAGACAGCAGGAGAAGATCCTACCAGACAGAGAGGAGAGAGAGAGTCAGACAGCAGAGAGAAGATCCTACCAGACAGAGAGGAGAGATCCCGAGAGCCTCAGACAGGCAGCGCAGGAGAAGATCCTACCAGACAGAGAGGAGAGAGAGAGTCAGACAGCAGGGAGAAGATCCTACCAGACAGAGAGGAGAGAGAGAGTCAGACAGCAGAGAGAAGATCCTACCAGACAGAGAGGAGAGAGAGAGTCAGACAGCAGAGAGAAGATCCTACCAGACAGAGAGGAGAGAGAGAGTCAGACAGCAGAGAGAAGATCCTACCAGACAGAGAGGAGAGAGAGTCAGACAGCAGAGAGAAGATCCTACCAGACAGAGAGGAGAGAGAGTCAGACAGCAGAGGAAGATCCTACCAGACAGAGAGGAGAGAGAGTCAGACAGCAGAGAGAAGATCCTACCAGACAGAGAGGAGAGAGAGTCAGACAGCAGAGAGAAGATCCTACCAGACAGAGAGGAGAGAGAGAGTCAGACAGCAGAGAGAAGATCCTACCAGACAGAGAGGAGAGAGAGAGTCAGACAGCAGAGAGAAGATCCTACCAGACAGAGAGGAGAGAGAGAGTCAGACAGCAGGGAGAAGATCCTACCAGACAGAGAGGAGAGAGAGAGTCAGACAGCAGAGAGAAGATCCTACCAGACAGAGAGGAGAGAGAGTCAGACAGCAGGGAGAAGATCCTACCAGACAGAGAGGAGAGAGAGAGTCAGACAGCAGGGAGAAGATCCTACCAGACAGAGAGGAGAGAGAGAGTCAGACAGCAGAGAGAAAATCCTACCAGACAGAGAGGAGAGAGAGAGTCAGACAGCAGAGAGAAGATCCTACCAGACAGAGAGGAGAGAGAGTCAGACAGCAGAGAGAAGATCCTACCAGACAGAGAGGAGAGAGAGAGTCAGACAGCAGGGAGAAGATCCTACCAGACAGAGAGGAGAGAGAGTCAGACAGCAGAGAGAAGATCCTACCAGACAGAGAGGAGAGAGAGAGTCAGACAGCAGAGAGAAGATCCTACCAGACAGAGAGGAGAGAGAGTCAGACAGCAGAGAGAAGATCCTACCAGACAGAGAGGAGAGAGAGAGTCAGACAGCAGAGAGAAGATCCTACCAGACAGAGAGGAGAGAGAGAGTCAGACAGCAGAGAGAAGATCCTACCAGACAGAGAGGAGAGAGAGAGTCAGACAGCAGAGAGAAGATCCTACCAGACAGAGAGGAGAGAGAGTCAGACAGCAGAGAGAAGATCCTACCAGACAGAGAGGAGAGAGAGAGTCAGACAGCAGAGAGAAGATCCTACCAGACAGAGAGGAGAGAGAGTCAGACAGCAGGGAGAAGATCCTACCAGACAGAGAGGAGAGAGAGAGTCAGACAGCAGAGAGAAGATCCTACCAGACAGAGAGGAGAGAGAGAGAGAGAGAGTCAGACAGCAGAGAGAAGATCCTACCAGACAGAGAGGAGAGAGAGAGTCAGACAGCAGAGAGAAGATCCTACCAGACAGAGAGGAGAGAGAGAGTCAGACAGCAGAGAGAAGATCCTACCAGACAGAGAGGAGAGAGAGAGTCAGACAGCAGAGAGAAGATCCTACCAGACAGAGAGGAGAGAGAGAGAGAGTCAGACAGCAGAGAGAAGATCCTACCAGACAGAGAGGAGAGAGAGAGAGAGAGAGAGAGTCAGACAGCAGAGAGAAGATCCTACCAGACAGAGAGGAGAGAGAGTCAGACAGCAGAGAGAAGATCCTACCAGACAGAGAGGAGAGAGAGTCAGACAGCAGAGAGAAGATCCTACCAGACAGAGAGGAGAGAGAGAGTCAGACAGCAGAGAGAAGATCCTACCAGACAGAGAGGAGAGAGAGAGTCAGACAGCAGAGAGAAGATAGAGGGATAACGAGACAGAATGATGAAGGGATAGAGGGAGATAGAGAGAGACGGAGGGATAGAGGGAGAAAGAGAGACAGACAGGTATGTGTGTGATTGTGTAATATACGTACTGTTTGCGTGTGGCAGGCAGGAACCCCACCATGTCCATGGCCAGCTGCAGTCTCTCAAAGTCGTGCTTCAGGTCCTCCCCTTCCACTGTTAAGCAGTCCTGCTGGAGTAACAAGCACTGATATCAACACACAACATTAAGAACACCTGTTCTTTCCATGACAGACTGACCAGGTACATCCAGGTGAAAGCCATGACCCCTTATTGTGTCACTTGTTAAATCCACTTCAATCAGTGTGTGCGAATGTGAATTCACCCTCTGAATGTGTGCCATTCAGAGGGTGAATGGGTTAGACAAAATATTTAAGTGCCATTGAACGGGGTATGGTAGTAGGTGCCAGGCGCACCGGTTCGTGTCAAGAACTGCAACGCTGCTGGGTTTATCACGTTCAACAGTTTCCCGTGTGTATCAAGAATGGTCCACAACCCAAAGGACATCCAACCAACTTGACACAACTGTGGAAAGCAGTGGAGTCAACATGGGCCAGCACTATGGAACACTTTCAACACCTTGTAGAGTCCATGACCTGATGAATTGAGGCTGTTCTGAGGACAACAGGGGAGGAGGGGCAACTCAATATTAGGAAGGTGTTCTTAATGTTTGGTATACTCAGAGTAGTCTACAACACTACACACTGAATATTAGGGTTGCAAAATGCAAAACCTTTCCTAAAATTATGTTGTTCTAACAGGAGAGTGTTCTGTAGTTCTAACAGGAGAGTGTTCTGTAGTTCTAACATGAGAGTGTTCTGTAGTTCTAATAGGAGAGTGTTCTGTAGTTCTAACAGGAGAGTGTTCTGTAGTTCTAACAGGAGAGTGTTCTGTAGTTCTAATAGGAGAGTGTTCTGTAGTTCTAACAGGAGAGTGTTCTGTAGTTCTAACAGGAGAGTGTTCTGTAGTTCTAACAGGAGAGTGTTTTGTAGTTCTAACAGGAGAGTGTTTTGTAGTTCTAACAGGAGAGTGTTTTGTAGTTCTAACAGGAGAGTGTTCTGTAGTTCTAACAGGAGAGTGTTCTGTAGTTCTAATAGGAGAGTGTTCTGTAGTTCTAACATGAGAGTGTTTTGTAGTTCTAACAGGAGAGTGTTCTGTAGTTCTAACAGGAGAGTGTTCTGTAGTTCTAACATGAGAGTGTTCTGTAGTTCTAACATGAGAGTGTTCTGTAGTTCTAACAGGAGAGTGTTCTGTAGTTCTAACAAGAGAGTGTTCTGTAGTTCTAACAGGAGAGTGTTTTGTAGTTCTAACAGGAGAGTGTTTTGTAGTTCTAACAGGAGAGTGTTTTGTAGTTCTAACAGGAGAGTGTTCTGTAGTTCTAACAGGAGAGTGTTTTGTAGTTCTAACAGGAGAGTGTTCTGTAGTTCTAATAGGAGAGTGTTTTGTAGTTCTAACAGGAGAGTGTTCTGTAGTTCTAATAGGAGAGTGTTCTGTAGTTCTAATAGGAGAGTGTTCTGTAGTTCTAACAGGAGAGTGTTCTGTAGTTCTAACATGAGAGTGTTCTGTAGTTCTAACATGAGAGTGTTCTGTAGTTCTAACATGAGAGTGTTCTGTAGTTCTAATAGGATAGTGTCCTGTAGTTCTAATAGGAGAGTGTTCTGTAGTTCTAACATGAGAGTGTTCTGTAGTTCTAACATGAGAGTGTTCTGTAGTTCTAACATGAGAGTGTTCTGTAGTTCTAATAGGAGAGTGTTCTGTAGTTCTAATAGGATAGTGTCCTGTAGTTCTAATAGGAGAGTGTTCTGTAGTTCTAATAGGATAGTGTTCTGTAGTTCTAACATGAGAGTGTTCTGTAGTTCTAACATGAGAGTGTTCTGTAGTTCTAATAGGATAGTGTCCTGTAGTTCTAACATGAGAGTGTTCTGTAGTTCTAATAGGAGAGTGTTCTGTAGTTCTAATAGGAGAGTGTTCTGTAGTTCTAACAGGAGAGTGTTCTGTAGTTCTAACAGGAGAGTGTTCTGTAGTTCTAACAGGAGAGTGTTCTGTAGTTCTAACAGGAGCGTGTTCTGTAGTTCTAACAGGAGAGTGTTTTGTAGTTCTAACATGAGAGTGTTCTGTAGTTCTAATAGGAGAGTGTTCTGTAGTTCTAATAGGAGAGTGTTCTGTAGTTCTAACAGGAGAGTGTTCTGTAGTTCTAACAGGAGAGTGTGTTGGAGTTCTAACATGAGAGTGTTCTGTAGTTCTAACATGAGAGTGTTCTGTAGTTCTAATAGGAGAGTGTTCTGTAGTTCTAACATGAGAGTGTTCTGTAGTTCTATGTGATATGTCAAAAGGAAGTTGGGAAAACAAAGAGAGATCATTGTCGGCCAGTCCAACCTGGTATCTCTGGTCCTACACCACACCCTTATCTCTGGTCCTACACCACACCCTTATCTCTGGTCCTACACCACACCCTTATCTCTGGTCCTACACCACACCCTTATCTCTGGTCCTACACCACACCCTTATCTCTGGTCCTACACCAAACCCTTATCTCTCGTCCTACACAACACCCTTATCTCTGGTCCTACACCACACCCTTATCTCTGGTCCTACACCACACCCTTATGTCTCGTCCTAAACCACACCCTTATCTCTCATCCTAAACCACACCCTTATCTCTGGTCCTACATCTGGTCCTACACCACACCCTTAACTCTGGTCCTACACCTGGTCCTACACTACACCCTTATCTCTGGTCCTACACCACACCCTTAACTCTGGTCCTACACCTGGTCCTACACTACACCCTTATCTCTCGTCCTAAACCACACCCTTATCTCTCGTCCTAAACCACACCCTTATCTCTCGTCCTAAACCACACCCTTATCTCTCGTCCTAAACCACACCCTTATCTCTGGTCCTACATCTGGTCCTACACCACACCCTTATCTCTGGTCCTACACCTGGTCCTACACTACACCCTTATCTCTGGTCCTACACCACACCCTTAACTCTGGTCCTACACCTGGTCCTACACTACACCCTTATCTCTGGTCCTACACCACACCCTTATCTCTGGTCCTACACCACGCCCTTATCTCTGGTCCTACACCACGCCCTTATCTCTGGTCCTACACCTGGTCCTACACTACACCCTTATCTCTGGTCCTACACCACACCCTTATCTCTGGTCCTACACCACGCCCTTATCTCTGGTCCTACACCACGCCCTTATCTCTGGTCCTACACCACGCCCTTATCTCTGGTCCTACACCACGCCCTTATCTCTGGTCCTACACCACACCCTTATCTCTGGTCCTACACCATGCCCTTATCTTTGGTCCTACACCACACCCTTATCTCTGGTCCTACACCACACCCTTATGAGTGAGTGAGTGAAAAATATGAAGAGTATAGCCAGCTGTCAGGAAGTGTTGTGAGGCACAGCGTGACAGACAGACTCTGTGACATCATCTCCTCTGTCTCAGAGGTCAGGGGTCGCAAACAGGAGGCTCACAGACTGACCCGAGACATCATGCCATGTAAACAAATATTCAGAGAGGCAAAGAGGGAGGGGGAGAGAGGAGGCAAAGAGGGAGGGGGAAGAGAGTCCACTAACACAGTCCACTAGACCACAGACACAAGACATCACCGTGACCAATACAGAACACAGTCCACTAGACCACAGACGTCACAGTGACCAATGCAGAACACAGTCCACTAGACCACAGACATCACCGTGACCAATACAGAACACAGTCCACTAGACCACAGACATCACCGTGACCAATACAGAACACAGTCCACTAGACCACAGACGTCACAGTGACCAATGCAGAACACAGTCCACTAGACCACAGACATCACAGTGACCAATGCAGAACACAGTCCACTAGACCACAGACGTCACAGTGACCAATGCAGAACACAGTCCACTAGACCACAGACATCACCGTGACCAATACAGAACACAGTCCACTAGACCACAGACGTCACAGTGACCAATGCAGAACACAGTCCACTAGACCACAGACATCACAGTGACCAATACAGAACCTAGTCCACTAGACCACAGACATCACAGTGACCAATACAGAACACAGTCTACTAGACCACAAACATCACAGTGACCAATACAGAACACAGTCCACTAGACCACAGACACAAGACATCACAGTGACCAATACAGAACACAGTCCACTAGACCAAATACATCACAGTGACCAATACAGAACACAGTCTACTAGAGGTGAAGGCTGGGCAGACAATAGCAGTGAAGGATATCAACACACTAGCACCAAATCACCCCACCTGTACCAACCCAGCACCAAATCACCGCCACTTGTACCAACCCAGCACCAAATCACCCCCACCTGTACCAACCAGCACCAAATCACCCCCACCTGTACCAACCCAGCACCAAATCACGCCCACTTGTACCAACCCAGCACCAAATCACTCCCACCTGTACCAACCCAGCACCAAATCACCCCCATCTGTACCAACCCAGCACCAAATCACTCCCACCTGTACCAACCAGCACCAAATCACCCCCATCTGTACCAACCCAGCACCAAATCACTCCCACCTGTACCAACCCAGCACCAAATCACCCCCATCTGTACCAACCCAGCACCAAATCACTCCCACCTGTACCAACCAGCACCAAATCACCCCACCTGTACCAACCAGCACCAAATCACCCCTACTTGTACCACCCCATCACCAAATCACCCCTACCTGTACCAACCCAGCACCAAATCACCCCCACCTGTACCAACCCAGCACCAAACCACCCCCTGCCTGTACCAACCCAGCACCAAATCACCCCTGCCTGTACCAACCCAGCACCAAATCACGCCCACCTGTACCAACCCAGCACCAAATCACTCCCACCTGTACCAACCCAGCACCAAATCACTCCCACCTGTACCAACCCAGCACCAAATCACCCCCACCTGTACCAACCCAGCACCAAATCACCCCCACCTGTACCAACCCAGCACCAAATCACCCCTACCTGAACCAACCCAGCACCAAATCACCCCCACCTGTACCAACCCAGCACCAAATCACTACCACCTGTACCAACCCAGCACCAAATCACCCCTACCTGTACCAACCCAGCACCAAATCACCCCCACCTGTACCAACCCCCAGCACCACATCACCCCCACCTGTACCAACCCAGCACCAAATCACCCCCACCTGTACCAACCCAGCACCAAATCCCCCCCACCTGTACCAACCCATCACCAAATCACTACCACCTGTACCAACCCAGCACCAAATCACTACCACCTGTACCAACCCAGCACCAAATCACCCCCACCTGTACCAACCCAGCACCAAATCACCCCCACCTGTACCAACCCAGCACCAAATCACCCCACATGCACACAGAAATGTATACCCAGCTAAACACACTATACTGACCAGCTCGCTCTCATTGTCAATTTCCCAGTGGAGTCTGTGGGATTTCTTTGTAATCTGGAAGTAAGGTAGAGGGGGTTAGACATAGGTACGTACACATACACACACAAACACACCTGACCAGGAAATGACGCATGCGGTTAATACACAAGGGAAGGTTCACTGAACTATTCTAAAAACACACACACAAACACACACACACACACAAACCCCTACTCTTTACTAAAAGTATAAGAGACAGCAACAATTCTTTGGAGAACACCCTTAGTCCTTCATATCATGTGGCATACAAGAGAGAGAGAGAGAGAGAGAGAGAGAGAGAGAGACACAGAGAGAGAGACACAGAGAGAGACACACGAGAGAGACACACAGAGAGAGACACACAGAGAGAGAGAGAGAGAGAGAGAGAGAGACACAGAGAGACACAGAGAGACACAGAGAGAGCGAGAGACAGAGAGAGCGAGAGACAGAGAGAGCGAGAGACACAGAGAGAGCGAGAGACACAGAGAGAGAGAGACAGACAGAGAGACTACTGTACACACCACAAACACACATGCCATGGTCACACACAAGACCGCCAGTCCCGCCACACACGGACTCCTGCCGTCGCCATGGAAACAGCGGTGCATAGTAACAGACGGCTTGGAGCTGGGTTTGTTGTCGTTGGGATTAGGAGTGTTTTGGGGGAAGAGAGGAGGACAAAAACTGTAATGTTTTTGGGGATGCCACAAAAATTACCAAGGAACACTCTGATTTTAACCAGTGTCCTGTGAATCTGTTGCCAAAGTAGGCAGATGTCCACACACACACAAAACAAACACAAACACATACACAAAACAAACACACACAAACACACACTATAAATGTGGGTCAACACAATCAACAGCCAATGTGCTGAGAAGTGCTCCTTTTACGATAAATTAACAAACTACTGAAGAGAAACAAACATCCAACTAAACTGCTAGCCATTACCATCTGCAGTCTAAGCAGCCCTCACACCATCTACAGAGGTTTGATGCCAAGATGCAAGAAAGCCAATATTATATTCCTGTTGGAAACAGTAGACTATAGGCTACATGTAACAGTAAAGATACTAGAGGCTACATGAAACAGAAAAGAGACTATAGGCTACATGTAACAGTAAAGATACTAGAGGCTACATGTAACAGTAAAGAGACTATAGGCTACATGAAACGGTAAAGAGACTATAGGCTACATGAAACAGAAAAGAGACTATAGGCTACATGTAACAGTAAAGATACTAGAGGCTACATGAAACAGTAAAGATACTATAGGCTACATGTAACAGTAAAGAGACTATAGGCTACATGTAACAGTAAAGATACTAGAGGCTACATGTAACAGTAAAGAGACTATAGGCTACATGTAACAGTAAAGAGACTATAGGCTACATGAAACAGAAATGAGTCTATAGGCTACATGAAACAGTAAAGAGACTATAGGCTACATGAAACAGTAAAGAGACTATAGGCTACATGAAACCGTAAAGAGACTATAGGCTACATGAAACAGTAAAGAGACTATAGGCTACATGTAACAGTAAAGAGACTATAGGCTACATGAAACAGTAAAGAGACTATAGGCTACATGAAACCGTAAAGAGACTATAGGCTACATGAAACAGTAAAGAGACTATAGGCTACATGTAACAGTAAAGAGACTATAGGCTACATGAAACAGTAAAGAGACTAGAGGCTACATGAAACAGAAATGAGACTATAGGCTACATGAAACAGTAAAGAGACTAGAGGCTACATGAAACAGTAAAGAGACTATAGGCTACATGAAACAGTAAAGAGACTATAGGCTACATGAAACAGTAAAGAGACTATAGGCTACATGAAACAGTAAAGAGACTATAGGCTACATGAAACGGTAAAGAGACTATAGGCTACATGAAACAGGAAAGAGACTAGAGGCTACATGAAACGGTAAAGACACTATAGGCTACATGAAACCGAAAAGAGACTAGAGGCTACATGTAAAGAGACTATAGGCTACATGAAACAGTAAAGAGACTATAGGCTACATGAAACAGAAATGAGACTATAGGCTACATGAAACAGTAAAGAGACTATAGGCTACATGTAAAGAGACTATAGGCTACATGAAACAGTAAAGAGACTATAGGCTACATGAAACAGTAAAGAGACTATAGGCTACATGAAACAGTAAAGAGACTATAGGCTACATGAAACGGTAAAGACACTATAGGCTACATGAAACCGTAAAGAGACTATAGGCTACATGAAACAGTAAAGAGACTATAGGCTACATGTAACAGTAAAGAGACTATAGGCTACATGAAACAGTAAAGAGACTATAGGCTACATGAAACCGTAAAGAGACTATAGGCTACATGAAACAGTAAAGAGACTATAGGCTACATGTAACAGTAAAGAGACTATAGGCTACATGAAACAGTAAAGAGACTAGAGGCTACATGAAACAGAAATGAGACTATAGGCTACATGAAACAGTAAAGAGACTAGAGGCTACATGAAACAGTAAAGAGACTATAGGCTACATGAAACAGTAAAGAGACTATAGGCTACATGAAACAGTAAAGAGACTATAGGCTACATGAAACAGTAAAGAGACTATAGGCTACATGAAACGGTAAAGAGACTATAGGCTACATGAAACAGGAAAGAGACTAGAGGCTACATGAAACGGTAAAGACACTATAGGCTACATGAAACCGAAAAGAGACTAGAGGCTACATGTAAAGAGACTATAGGCTACATGAAACAGTAAAGAGACTATAGGCTACATGAAACAGAAATGAGACTATAGGCTACATGAAACAGTAAAGAGACTATAGGCTACATGTAAAGAGACTATAGGCTACATGAAACAGTAAAGAGACTATAGGCTACATGAAACAGTAAAGAGACTATAGGCTACATGAAACAGTAAAGAGACTATAGGCTACATGAAACGGTAAAGACACTATAGGCTACATGAAACAGTAAAGAGACTATAGGCTACATGAAACCGAAAAGAGACTAGAGGCTACATGAAACGTAAAGAGACTATAGGCTACATGAAACAGTAAAGAGACTATAGGCTACATGAAACAGTAAAGAGACTATAGGCTACATGAAACGGTAAAGAGACTATAGGCTACATGAAACGGTAAAGAGACTATAGGCTACATGAAACGGTAAAGAGACTATAGGCTACATGAAACCGTAAAGATACTATAGGCTACATGAAACCGTAAAGATACTATAGGCTACATGAAACAGTAAAGATACTATAGGCTACATGAAACAGTAAAGATACTATAGGCTACATGAAACAGTAAAGATACTATAGGCTACATGAAACAGTAAAGAGACTATAGGCTACATGAAACCGTAAAGATACTATAGGCTACATGAAACCGTAAAGATACTATAGGCTACATGAAACAGTAAAGATACTATAGGCTACATGAAACAGTAAAGATACTATAGGCTACATGAACTGTAAAGATACTATAGGCTACATGAAACCGTAAAGATACTATAGGCTACATGAAACAGAAAAGAGACTATTGGCTATATGTAAAGATACTATAGGCTACATGAAACCGTAAAGATACTATAGGCTATATGTAAAGAGACTATAGGCTACATGTAAAGAGACAAAAGGCTACATGAAATTCACAAACATATACATATCAGTAGACATGATCAAATCTCAGTGGATGTGGCCACAGGACCCACAGACAGTGTGTGTGTGTGTGTGTGTGTGTGTGTGTGTGTGTGTGTGTGTGTGTGTGTGTGTGTGTGTGTGTGTGTGTGTGTGTGTGTGTGTGTGTGTGTGTGGAGTGCCCACCTGGTTGAGGTAGTGGTACTCCTCTGGTTTGAGCAGGTGGAAGGCCTTCCTCTCTTCCTCAGTGGCTCCAGCCAAAAGGTAGTAGAACACATGGTAGTTCCTAGAGAGACAGGGTTAACAGGGAGTAGAACACATGGTAGTTCCTAGAGAGACAGGGTTAACAGGGAGTAGAACACATGGTAGTTCCTAGAGAGACAGGGTTAACATGGTTGTGTTCAATATGGCACACAACAGAAAATGTTTTAAAACAATTTGCAACAGAAAATGAGTATTTCTTAATAGGCAGCTCCATGTAATCCCTCCCTGTTTCAGTCAGTTTTCTTACGTTTGGTGCCTAATGGACACAACCCAGATGGAGGTTAAAACAGGGTTGCCAGATTGGGTTGACAATCTGTAAATACAGATCTTTTGTTACAAATAGAATAGAAGAGCTCTGCTGAGTGGCTCAATGAGTTTGAGAGAAGCGCCAGACGGACCATTTACCTGCAGCCCATTGTGACGTGTGCATTTAGCTCCCTAAAGTCAAACTTTTGCTGAAGTCATGCATTGCTGTCAACATGATAGTGCATAGCTGATACACAGCTATCACACAATGCATGACTGCAGCAAAAGTCTACATTAAAATCTAATCAAATTGTATTTGTCACATGCGCCGAATACAAACAGGTGTAGACCTTACAGTGAAAAGCTTACTTACAAGCGCTTAACCAACAATGCAGTTTAAAAAATACAAAAAATTATGTATATATATATATATATATATATATATATATATATATATATATATATATATATATATATATATATATAAGAATAAGAAATAAATGCAGTTTTAAGAAGAAAAAAAAAGAAACATAAAAAAAAAAAAAAAACGTAACAAATGACTTAAGAGCAGCAGTAAAATAACAATATGGAGGCTATATACAGGGTGTTACGGTACAGAGTCAATGTGGAGGCTATATACAGGGTGTTACGGTACAGAGTCAATGTGGAGGCTATATACAGGGTGTTACGGTACAGAGTCAATGTGGAGGCTATATACAGGGTGTTACGGTACAGAGTCAATGTGGAGGCTATATACAGGGTGTTACGGTACAGAGTCAATGTGGAGGCTATATACAGGGTGTTACGGTACAGAGTCAATGTGGAGGCTATATACAGGGGGGTACTGGTACAGAGTCAATGTGGAGGCTATATACAGGGGGGTACTGGTACAGAGTCAATGTGGAGGTTATATACAGGGGGTACCGGTACAGAGTCAATGTGGAGGCTATATACAGGGGGTACCGGTACAGAGTCAATGTGGAGGCTATATACAGGGGGTACCGGTACAGAGTCAATGTGGAGGCTATATACAGGGGGTACCGGTACAGAGTCAATGTGGAGGCTATATACAGGGTGTTACGGTACAGAGTCAATGTGGAGGCTATATACAGGGTGTTACGGTACAGAGTCAATGTGGAGGCTATATACAGGGTGTTACGGTACAGAGTCAATGTGGAGGCTATATACAGGGTGTTACGGTACAGAGTCAATGTGGAGGCTATATACAGGGGGGTACTGGTACAGAGTCAATGTGGAGGCTATATACAGGGGGTACCGGTACAGAGTCAATGTGGAGGCTATATACAGGGGGTACCGGTACAGAGTCAATGTGGAGGCTATATACAGGGGGTACCGGTACAGAGTCAATGTGGAGGCTATATACAGGGGGTACCAGTACAGAGTCAATGTGGAGGCTATATACAGGGGGTACCGGTACAGAGTCAATGTGGAGGCTATATACAGGGAGTACCGGTACAGAGTCAATGTGGAGGCTATATACAGGGTGGTACCGGTACAGAGTCAATGTGGAGGCTATATACAGGGTGGTACCGGTACAGAGTCAATGTGGAGGCTATATACAGGGGGTACCGGTACAGAGTCAATGTGGAGGCTATATACAGGGGGTACCGGTACAGAGTCAATGTGGAGGCTATATACAGGGGGCACTGGTACAGAGTCAATGTGGAGGCTATATACAGGGGGTACTGGTACAGAGTCAATGTGGAGGCTATATACAGGGGGTACCAGTACAGAGTCAATGTGGAGGCTATATACAGGGGGTACCGGTACAGAGTCAATGTGGAGGCTACATACAGGGGGGTACCGGTACAGAGTCAATGTGGAGGCTATATACAGGGGGGTACCGGTACAGAGTCAGTGTGGAGGCTATATACAGGGGGTACCGGTACAGAGTCAATGTGGAGGCTATATACAGGGGGTACCGGTACAGAGTCAATGTGGAGGCTATATACAGGGTATTACGGTACAGAGTCAATGTGGAGGCTATATACAGGGGGTACCGGTACAGAGTCAATGTGGAGGCTATATACAGGGGGGTACCGGTACAGAGTCAATGTGGAGGCTATATACAGGGGGTACGGGTACAGAGTCAATGTGGAGGCTATATACAGGGGGTACCGGTACAGAGTCAATGTGGAGGCTATATACAGGGTGTTACGGTACAGAGTCAATGTGGAGGCTATATACAGGGTGTTACGGTACAGAGTCATTGTGGAGGCTATATACAGGGGGTACCGGTACAGAGTCAATGTGGAGGCTATATACAGGGGGGTACCGGTACAGAGTCAATGTGGAGGCTAGATACAGGTGGTACCGGTACAGAGTCAATGTGGAGGCTATATACAGGGGGTACCAGTACAGAGTCAATGTGGAGGCTATATACAGGGGGTACCGGTACCGAGTCAATGTGGAGACTATATACAGGGGGTACCGGTACAGAGTCAATGTGGAGGCTATATACAGGGGGTACCGGTACCGAGTCAATGTGGAGACTATATACAGGGGGTACCGGTACAGAGTCAATGTGGAGACTATATACAGGGGGTACTGGTACAGAGTCAATGTGGAGACTATATACAGGGGGTACAGGTACAGAGTCAATATACAGGGGGTACCGGTACAGAGTCAATGTGGAGGCTAGATACAGGGGGTATTGGTCCATGTGCTCTATACACATGGATCTCAACTCAGAATATCTCCTTATGCCAAAGTGTGGTCTCTTAGGACGGTGTCAGTAATAGACTCCATCGTCGTAACATATTATACACAACGAGAGGTTGTGTTTCCAGCAAAAAAAACAAAGAAACACTGCATTTTATGTCACGCCATAGTGTTAAAACATGGTGTGGCAAAGACTGGGAGCTATGCAAGTGTGTGTGTGTGTGTTTTTTAGGCCCCCATGTCTAAAGGAGAAGGCTGGGAGGTCTGGTTTGAGTTTGAGCTCCATCAATATGGCCGCCTGTGCTGTCATCACGGTGAATTGGAAGCCTTAGTGGCCAGCGGGGCCAAACTGAGACGGTGGGGATAAAATACCCACTGTTATAAACCTATTACCGCTATTGTGATTCAGTGAGTCAGCAATGAAGAGGGATTTGGTTGGTTTTGTGGTGGTGCATTGAGGGTGGGGTGGAAGGGTGTTTGTGTGCGCTGTGAACCTACACATGCGTGTGTGCTTGTGAGGGTGTGAGCGTGCATGTATATTACATTGATCTTTATGAGTTAGATAAACAAATTGATTTGTCTTATTACGAATCGCATGTGAGGTGTGTGTGTGTATATATATATATATATATATATATATATATATATATATATATATATATATATATATATATCACTACAATCATACATAACTTTATCGATTTACCACCCCTCCCCCATCACTATGGTAATAGCCTACGTGGAGTATATGATATTACATAAACAACCATATGAGTTATCTAATATGAATTCAACTTGAGTTTCAAAATATAACTCAACGCTTTGTTAACAACAATATAAACAACTTTGCCTACAGCAATATGCTTTAGTGTTAGAGATTATATTCGGGTCTACTGAGGAAGTGTATTAGATATCAGATATCCTGTGTGGTTTGAGGAAATTAAGTCGGCTTCTAGGTATTGAGGTTCAGGGAACAACTGAGGAGAAAAAAAATGAAGAAAGTTACCCGGAATATCATCTTTCTACCACGGGATGAACTCAGACCTTAGAGGGTCCGCCCTCAGATTGGAAGGTTAGTAGTTAGACTCCCGGTCGAGTCATAACAAAAAACTCAAAATAAATTGACCCGATGCGTCTCTGTTTGGCACTCAGCATTAAGGAGATGGATTGGGGGTAAGGCCTTGTGATAGACTAGCATCCTGTCCAGGGTGTGTACTGGTACATTGTATTGTACATCAAGCTGCCTTTTAGATACTGAATCAATATTAGATCACTTATAAGGTTGTTTATGGAACAAGATAGCTACATTTTATATCAATAGCTTTAATATACATTCACCAGACAGTTTATTAGGTAAATCCATCTAGTACTGGGACCCCCTTTAACTCCAGAACAGCCTGAATTATTTAGGGTATAGATTCTACAAGCTGTCGGATGTTGGTCCATGCGATGGCTTCACGCATTTACTGCAGATTGGAGAGCAGTACATTCATGCTGCTAACAGCTCGTTCCATCTCATCCCATTAGGCTCTATTGGGTTGAGTTCTGGGGACTGACCAGGACACTCATGTAAACTGTCATGTTCCTCAACTGTCCAGTGTTGGTGACCGCGTGCCCACTGGCACCACTTCTTCTTGTTGTTTTAGCTGATAGGAGCGGAACCAGGTGAGGTCGTCTGCTGCAATAGCCCATCGGTAACAAGGATCGACGAGTTCCAAGATGTTGTCCGTTTGTAGCCCGTCTGTTAGCTTGCACCATTCTTGCCATTTCCCTTCAACTTCTCTCATCAACTAGCTGTTTTCGCCCACAGGACTGCCACTTACTGGACGTTTTTTTGTTTGTCACACCATTCTCAGTAAACCCTTGACACTGGCGTGCGTGAAATGCCCAGGAGGTCGGCCGTTTCTGAGATACGGCGAAACTGGCACCGACGATCACACCCCCGCTCAAAGTAGTTTAGGTCACTCATTTTGCCCCTGTTAAATCAAACAGTAACTGAATGCCTCGATACCTGCCTGCTTTATATAGAGAGCCACGCAACGTGACTCACTGTCCGTAGGAGTGATCCATTTTTGTGTACTGGGTGGTGTACCTAAAAAACTGGCCAGTGAGTGAATTCGTAAAGTATTCAGACCCCTTGACATTTTCCACATTTTGTTATGTTACAGCCAAATTCCAAAATGGATTAAATTAAAAAAAGAATCCTCATTAATCTATAAACAATATACCCTAATGACGAAGCAAAAAAAAAGAAATTTTTGCAAATATATTAATAATAAAAATGTATGTAAGTATTCAGACCCTTTACTCAATCCTTTGTTGAAGCACCTTTAGCAACGATTACAGCCTCGAGTCTTCAAGGGTATGACACTACAAGCTTGGCACACCTGTATTTGGGGAGTTTCTACCATTCTTCTCCGCAGATCCTCACAAGCTTTGTCAGGCTGGATGGGGGGTGTCGCTGCACAGCTATTTTCAGGTGTCTCTAGAGATATTCGATCAGGTTCAAGTCCGGGCTCTGGCTGGGACACTCAAGGACATTCAGAGACTTGTCCCAAAGCCACTCCTGTGTTGTCTTGGCTGTGTGCTTAGGGTCGTTGTCCGGTTGAAAGGTGTACCTTCACCCCAGTCTGAGGTCCTGAGCGCTCTTCATCAAGGATCTCTCTGTACTTTGCTCCATTCATCTTTCCCTCAATCCTGACTAGTCTCCCAGTCCCTGCCACTGAAAAACATCCCCAAAGGATTATGCTGCCACCGCCATGCTTCACCGTAGGGATGATGCCAGGTTTCCTCCAGACGTGACGCTTGGCATTCAGGCCAAAGAGTTCAATCTTGGTTTCATCAGACCAGAAAATCTTGTTTCTCATGGTCTGAGAGTCCCTAAGGTACCTTTTGGCAAACTCCAAGCGGGCTGTCATGTGCCTTTTATTGAGGAGTGGCTTCCGTCTGGCCACTCTACCATTAAGGCCTGATTGGTGGAGTGCTGCAGAGATGGTTGTCCTTCTGGAAGATTCTCCCATCTGCACAGAGGAACTCCGGAGCTCTGTCAGAGTGACCATTGGGTTCTTGGTCACCTCCCTGACCAAGGCCCTTCTCACCCATTTGCTCAGTTTGGCTGTGCGTCCAGCTCTAGGAAGAGTCTTGGTGGTTCTAAACTTCTTCCATTTACGAATGAAGGGAGGCCAATGTGTTCTTGGGGACCTTCAATGCTGCAGAAATGTTTTGGCACCCTTCCCCAGATCTGTGCCTCGACACAATCCTGTCTCTGAGATCTACGGACAATTCCTTCAACCTCATGGCTTGGTTTTTGCTCTGACATGCACTGTCAACTGTGGGACCTTATATAGACAGTTGTTTGCCTTTCCAAATCATGTCCAATCAATTGAATTTACCACAGGTGGACTCCTCCAATCAAGTTGTAGAAACATCTCAAGGATGATCAATGGAAACAGGATGCATCTGAGCTCAATTTAGAGTCTCATAGCAAAGGGTCTGAATACTTATGTAAATAAGGCATTCTCAGAGATCAAATTATACTTAAACAAAATGATGTTTCTGGAATGCTTATCGTATCTGTTTCTAACTTGAGAAACGATTTCAGAACCATCTGCAATAATAGGTCTTATGGCTGGTAATTTCCGAAGGCACTGTGTGAAGGTCTTTTATATATATATTTTTATTTTTATTTAACTAGGCAAGTCAGTTAAGAACAAATTCTTATTTACAATGACGGCGTACCCCGGCCAAACCCGGGCGACACTGGGCAAATTGTGCGCAGGGCCCTATAGGACTCCAATCACGGCCCGGTTGTGATACAGCCCGGATTCGAAACAGGTACTGCAAATGACATGGAACGACACCAAAGTGACTTACAGTCATGCGTGCATAATATTTTTCTCTCCCTATGGGTGGTCTTGGGAATCTAACCCACTATCCTGGCATTGCAAGCGCCATGCTCTACCAACTGAGATAGAAAACATTTTTCTAATTCTCCCTCACCTTTCATTGTGCTCCTGGTAGACCAGGCGTGACTTCTCCAGTAGGTACTTCTCCACATACGCTCTGTGAACACAGGAATGACTTTAGACAAGAGTCACTTTCTACAGAGTTTCAAACAGAGACATAGAGGGAAAGAGAGACACAGCGGGAAACAGAGACACAGCGGGAAACAGAGACACAGCGGGAAACAGAGGCACAGCGGGAAACAGAGGCACAGGGGGAAACAGAGACACAGCGGGAAAGAGAGACACAGTGGGAAACAGAGACACAGCGGGAAACAGAGACACAGCGGGAAACAGAGACACAGCGGGAAACAGAGACACAGCGGGAAACAGAGACACAGAGGGAAACAGAGACACAGCGGGAAACAGAGACACAGCGGGAAACAGAGACACAGCGGGAAACAGAGACACAGCGGGAAAGAGAGACACAGCGGGAAACAGAGACACAGCGGGAAACAGAGACACAGCGGGAAACAGAGACACAGCGGGAAACAGAGACACAGCGGGAAACAGAGACACAGCGGAAACAGAGACACAGCGGGAAACAGAGACACAGCGGGAAACAGAGACACAGCGGGAAACAGAGACACAGCGGGAAACAGAGACACAGAGGGAAACAGAGACACAGCGGAAACAGAGACACAGCGGGAAGAGAGACACAGAGGGAAACAGAGACACAGCGGGAAAGAGAGACACAGCGGATAAATACGGATAAAGGAGGTGTAGCGGTCTCTCTCACCCTCGGACGGTGCCACTCTCCTGGTAGTTGACCTGGATAAACTTCCCAAAACGGCTGGAGTTGTCGTTGTGAGCCGTCTTGGCGTTCCCGAATGCCTGGAGAGAAGAGGAGATACATTTAGCTTTATTTAAAAATCGTTGTACATGTGAGGAAATACAATCATTTCAAAAGAAGGGTAAAGGCAATAAAAAAAAGTCAATAAATCAATGAATTATTACAATTACAATGAATGCATAGAAACACATCATTGAGTTGTACCGTCATGACAGAGGCTGAACTAACAGGACCCTGATGGAGACTACTTCCTGTCCAAAACATTGGTACATAAATGATTCCATCGGAGCTACTAGTGTACTGCGTTTTCCTTAAAAGTAAACTAAGAAGACCTCAGGGGGAAAAAATCCCAATATCCACAGAGGGAAGGCACAGAGGGAAGGCACAGAGGGAAGGCACAGAGGGAAGGCACAGAGGGAAGGCACAGAGGGAAGGCACAGAGGGAACGCATAGAGGGAAGGCACAGAGGGAAGGCATAGAGGGAAGGCATAGAGGGAAGGCATAGAGGGAAGGCATAGAGGGAAGGCATAGAGGGAAGGCATAGAGGGAAGGCATAGAGGGAAGGCATAGAGGGAACGCATAGAGGGAAGGCACAGAGGGAACGCATAGAGGGAAGGCATAGAGGGAAGGCACAGAGGGAACGCATAGAGGGAAGGCATAGAGGGAACGCATAGAGGGAAGGCACAGAGGGAAGGCACAGAGGGAACGCATAGAGGGAAGGCACAGAGGGAACGCATAGAGGGAACGCACAGAGGGAACGCACACATCACAGCTCTATCTCTGGGGTCACCAGTTACAGTATATATACTGTACTATGTGTCAGTACACACACACACACACACACACACACACACACACACACACACACACACACACACACACACACACACACACACACACACACACACACACACACACACACACACACACACACACCTGGTTATCAATACAAACACACAGCTTAGGTTTCACACCCAACCCCCAACAGTGGCCTGCACAGTGTGAGAGCTCCTAACAGGTCCGTATTTGTGTTGGCCAGGTCTCAGAGTCAGGGAGTACAGTACACTGTACTGAGGAAACAGAGTCAGGGACTACAGTACACTGTACTGAGGAAACAGAGTCAGGGAGTACAGTACACTGTACTGAGGAAACAGAGTCAGGGACTACAGTACACTGTACTGAGGAAACAGAGTCAGGGAGTACAGTACACTGTACTGAGGAAACAGAGTCAGGGAGTACAGTACACTGTACTGAGGAAACAGAGTCAGGGACTACAGTACACTGTACTGAGGAAACAGAGTCAGGGACTACAGTACACTGTACTGAGGAAACAGAGTCAGGGACTACAGTACACTGTACTGAGGAAACAGAGTCAGGGAGTACAGTACACTGTACTGAGGAAACAGAGTCAGGGACTACAGTACACTGTACTGAGGAAACAGAGTCAGGGAGTACAGTACACTGTACTGAGGAAACAGAGTCAGGGAGTACAGTACACTGTACTGAGGAAACAGAGTCAGGGACTACAGTACACTGTACTGAGGAAACAGAGTCAGGGAGTACAGTACACTGTACTGAGGAAACAGAGTCAGGGAGTACAGTACACTGTACTGAGGAAACAGAGTCAGGGACTACAGTACACTGTACTGAGGAAACAGAGTCAGGGACTACAGTACACTGTACTGAGGAAACAGAGTCAGGGACTACAGTACACTGTACTGAGGAAACAGAGTCAGGGAGTACAGTACACTGTACTGAGGAAACAGAGTCAGGGACTACAGTACACTGTACTGAGGAAACAGAGTCAGGGAGTACAGTACACTGTACTGAGGAAACAGAGTCAGGGAGTACAGTACACTGTACTGAGGAAACAGAGTCAGGGAGTACAGTACACTGTACTGAGGAAACAGAGTCAGGGAGTACAGTACACTGTACTGAGGAAACAGAGTCAGGGAGTACAGTACACTGTACTGAGGAAACAGAGTCAGGGACTACAGTACACTGTACTGAGGAAACAGAGTCAGGGACTACAGTACACTGTACTGAGGAAACAGAGTCAGGGACTACAGTACACTGTACTGAGGAAACAGAGTCAGGGACTACAGTACACTGTACTGAGGAAACAGAGTCAGGGAGTACAGTACACTGTACTGAGGAAACAGAGTCAGGGAGTACAGTACACTGTACTGAGGAAACAGAGTCAGGGAGTACAGTACACTGTACTGAGGAAACAGAGTCAGGGACTACAGTACACTGTACTGAGGAAACAGAGTCAGGGAGTACAGTACACTGTACTGAGGAAACAGAGTCAGGGACTACAGTACACTGTACTGAGGAAACAGAGTCAGGGAGTACAGTACACTGTACTGAGGAAACAGAGTCAGGGAGTACAGTACACTGTACTGAGGAAACAGAGTCAGGGACTACAGTACACTGTACTGAGGAAACAGAGTCAGGGACTACAGTACACTGTACAGTACACTGTACTGAGGAAACAGAGTCAGGGACTACAGTACACTGTACTGAGGAAACAGAGTCAGGGACTACAGTACACTGTACTGAGGAAACAGAGTCAGGGACTACAGTACACTGTACTGAGGAAACAGAGTCAGGGACTACAGTACACTGTACTGAGGAAACAGAGTCAGGGAGTACAGTACACTGTACTGAGGAAACAGAGTCAGGCATCAGCCCCCACAGATCCTAATGCCCATTATGTATGGCTCTGCTATCTGTTTTTCTATAGGTAGGTTTTTAGGCTGAATAACCCAATCAAAACGGAGAGCTCCTTGATTGTTGGAATATGCCAGGCCTACTGGGGCAAAATTAACTATGGCCTATTGTATAGACATTTTTAGGAGATCATCTTTTTTGTTACATTGACACACTTAATTAGCTACCCACCTCATTCCTTTCTTTTAGCATGTGCTCGTAGTAAGTACACCATCATGCTTTTGGGATACGCGTCTTCAGATTCCACAATGATTCTTTAGTTGTGGACACTACATCACCACACTCCCTCTCTTGCTCTTGGTCTTCATCTTTGTAAGTCACCTTGATTTTGCGCCTGTGTGTTTTATCAGTTTCTTTATGAAATGATTTAGTGAACTCCATGACAGTAGCTAAAGCAAGGGGCTATAGCAGCACACAAGTAGACTAGAAATGCATGCTGGGCCGGGCATACCCTGAGCTGGTGAAGTGAGTGCTACTGGGCTAGACGGCCGACGCTCCAGCCTTTGGGAATCTCGCTCCGTGCTCCAGTCAAATTGGGAACGCTCCACTCCAGCTCCGCTCCACTCAGATACTCTGCTCCCTCCCTCCCTCCCTCCCTCCCTCCCTCCCCAGTGCTGTAGATTACATAATGGTAATTTAGCAGGAGCATTCCAGGAGTACAGATTTCAATTTGCACTTTATGAGCTGGAACCTTGTACAGTCCTGCACTGGAGGCAACCAACCAACCAAGTAACCAAGCCAGTGTTATTCTGAACTGGCCCCTGAAACATAGGGAGGGAGACAGAGATGGAGAGACAGAGACAGAGAGGGAGAGAGAGACAGCGAGAGAGAGACAGCAAGAGAGAGACAGCAAGAGAGAGA
This sequence comes from Salmo salar, assembly GCF_965601325.2. Taxonomy (NCBI): domain Eukaryota; kingdom Metazoa; phylum Chordata; class Actinopteri; order Salmoniformes; family Salmonidae; genus Salmo; species Salmo salar. The sequence continues at coordinate 43,790,254 of NC_138313.1, forward strand.
CAGCGAGAGAGAGACAGAGAGATACATACAGAGAGAGAGAGAGAAACACAGAGACAGTGAGAGAGACAGAGAGCGAGAGCGAGCGAGAGAGAGAGGGAGAGCAAGAGACTCAGCAGGTGATTACACTCCAGTCAGCACAGACCCAGACAACAGTCCAGCACAACAACACCCCCTTAACCAGACCCGGAGAGAGTTGGAGGTGGAGAGAGACATATCTGCACTCTGGACTGTGGTGAGACAACTTCAACAATATAAAAAGCAAGAGCAGGAGAAGAACAGAGCACTAGAGGAGAGGATACGACTACTGGAGGAGAGGATCAGACTACTGGAGGAGAGGGTGAGGGGGATGGAGGAGAGGATCAGACTGCTGGAGGAGAGGGTAGGGGGGATGGAGGAGAGGATCAGACTGCTGGAGGAGAGGGTGAGGGGGATGGAGGAGAGGATCAGACTGCTGGAGGAGAGGGTGAGGGGGATGGAGGAGAGGATCAGACTGCTGGAGGAGAGGGTGAGGGGGATGGAAGAGAGGATCAGACTGCTGGAGGAGAGGTTGAGGGGGATGGAGGAGAGGATCAGACTGTTGGAGGAGAGGTTGAGATGGATGGAGGAGAGGATCAGACTGCTGGAGGAGAGGGTGAGGGGGATGGAAGAGAGGATCAGACTGCTGGAGGAGAGGTTGAGGGGGATGGAGGAGAGGATCAGACTGCTGGAGGAGAGGGTGAGGGGGATGGAGGAGAGGATCAGACTGCTGGAGGAGAGGGTGAGGGGGATGGAGGAGAGGATCAGACTGCTGGAGGAGAGGGTAGGGGGGATGGAGGAGAGGATCAGACTGCTGGAGGAGAGGGTGAGGGGGATGGAGGAGAGGATCAGACTGCTGGAGGAGAGGGTGAGGGGGATGGAGGAGAGGATCAGACTGCTGGAGGAGAGGGTAGGGGGGATGGAGGAGAGGATCAGACTGCTGGAGGAGAGGGTGAGGGGGATGGAGGAGAGGATCAGACTGCTGGAGGAGAGGGTAGGGGGGATGGAGGAGAGGATCAGACTGCTGGAGGAGAGGGTGAGGGGGATGGAGGAGAGGATCAGACTGCTGGAGGAGAGGGTGAGGGGGATGGAGGAGAGGATCAGACTGCTGGAGGAGAGGGTGAGGGGGATGGAGGAGAGGATCAGACTGCTGGAGGAGAGGGTGAGGGGGATGGAAGGAGAGGATCAGACTGCTGGAGGAGAGGGTGAGGGGGATGGAAGAGAGGATCAGACTGCTGGAGGAGAGGTTGAGGGGGATGGAGGAGAGGATCAGACTGCTGGAGGAGAGGGTGAGGGGGATGGAGGAGAGGATCAGACTGCTGGAGGAGAGGGTGAGGGGGATGGAGGAGAGGATCAGACTGCTGGAGGAGAGGGTGAGGGGGATGGAGGAGAGGATCAGACTACTGGAGGAGAGGGTGAGGGGGATGGAGGAGAGGATCAGACTGCTGGAGGAGAGGGTGAGGGGGATGGCGTGTGACAGAGAACAACCCACTAGAGAGGTGACCCCCCCCCCCCCCCCCGCAGAGAAGCCAGCAGAACAGCCCACCTCAGCTCCCGACAAAAGTCTCAACACCACAGCAGAACAGTCCACACCAGACCCTGACCATAGTGTTGACACCACAGCAGAACAGTCCACACCAGACCCTGACCATAGTGTTAACACCACAGCAGAACAGTCCACACCAGACCCTGACCATAGTGTTGACACCACAGCAGAACAGTCCATCCCAGACCCTGACCATAGTGTTAACACCACAGCAGAACAGTCCATCCCAGACCCTGACCATAGTGTTGACACCACAGCAGAACAGTCCACACCAGACCCTGACCATAGTGTTAACACCACAGCAGAACAGTCCACACCAGACCCTGACCCTAGTGTTAACACCACAGCAGAACAGTCCACACCAGACCCTGACCATAGTGTCGACACCACAGCAGAACAGTCCACACCAGACCCTGACCCTAGTGTTAACACCACAGCAGAACAGTCCACACCAGACCCTGACCCTAGTGTTAACACCACAGCAGAACAGTCCACACCAGACCATAGTGTTGACATCACAGCAGAACAGTCCACACCAGACCCTGACCATAGTGTTGATACCACAGTAGAACAGTCCACACCAGACCATAGTGTTGACACCACAGCAGAACAGTCCACACCAGACCCTGACCATAGTGTTAACACCACAGCAGAACAGTCCACACCAGACCCAGACCATAGTGTTGACATCACAGCAGAACAGTCCACACCAGACCCTGACCATAGTGTTAACACCACAGCAGAACAGTCCACACCAGACCCTGACCATAGTGTTGACACCACAGCAGAACAGTCCACACCAGACCCTGACCATAGTGTTAACACCACAGCAGAACAGTCCACACCAGACCCTGACCATAGTGTTGACACCACAGCAGAACAGTCCACACCAGACCATAGTGTCGACACCACAGCAGAACAGTCCACACCAGACCATAGTGTTAACACCACAGCAGAACAGTCCACACCAGACCCTGACCATAGTGTCGACACCACAGCAGAACAGTCCACACCAGACCATAGTGTTGACACCACAGCAGAACAGTCCACACCAGACCATAGTGTTGACACCACAGCAGAACAGTCCACACCTGACCATAGTGTTGACACCACAGCAGAACAGTCCACACCAGACCATAGTGTTGACACCACAGCAGAACAGTCCACACCAGACCATAGTGTTGACACCACAGCAGAACAGTCCACACCTGACCATAGTGTTGACACCACAGCAGAACAGTCCACACCAGACCATAGTGTTAACACCACAGCAGAACAGTCCACACCAGACCATAGTGTTAACACCACAGCAGAACAGTCCACACCAGACCCTGACCATAGTGTTGACACCACAGCAGAACAGTCCACACCAGACCCTGACCATAGTGTTAACACCACAGCAGAACAGTCCACACCAGACCCTGACCATAGTGTTGACACCACAGCAGAACAGTCCACACCAGACCATAGTGTCGACACCACAGCAGAACAGTCCACACCAGACCATAGTGTTAACACCACAGCAGAACAGTCCACACCAGACCCTGACCATAGTGTCGACACCACAGCAGAACAGTCCACACCAGACCATAGTGTTGACACCACAGCAGAACAGTCCACACCAGACCATAGTGTTGACACCACAGCAAAACAGTCCACACCTGACCATAGTGTTGACACCACAGCAGAACAGTCCACACCAGACCATAGTGTTAACACCACAGCAGAACAGTCCACACCAGACCATAGTGTTAACACCACAGCAGAACAGTCCACACCAGACCCAGACCATAGTGTTGACACCACAGCAGAACAGTCCACACCTGACCATAGTGTTGACACCACAGCAGAACAGTCCACACCTGACCATAGTGTCGACATCACAGCAGGACAGACACATGAAGAACCCCAAGCCCAGGGGATCTCACCCCCTCTGAGCACCCCCCTGTCAGCCACCCTGATAGCCCTCCTGACAACCCCCACACACCCACTGAGGACATACACAAGACACAGATTGTACTCCTTATGGACTCAAATGGGAAATATATACAAGAAAAAAACCTTTTTCCACAAACCCAGTGTGTCTAAACTCTGGTGTCCAAACACCCAGCGCGCCCTAGACCTTCTGTCTGAGGACCAACAAGGTTCACCCAGACACATAATAATACACACAGGCACAAATGAACTGAGAACACAGCAGGAAAGGTTGGCCACAACACTGAAGGGAGTGACTGAAAAAGCTTCTTCTACTTTCCCCAACGCACAACTTTCCCCAACTTTCCCCTGCTACCACGAAAAGACTACCATACAGCAGGTAAACGCAAGTATTTCCCGTGACTGTGCCTCAAAACCAAATGTTTTCCTGGCCCACCACTCCACCCTGGACTTGAACAGCCTCTATGACCAGGTCCACCCATACAAGGCAGCAGTGCCCACCTTAACCCGGACTCTAAAGGACATCGCTCTCAAACGTAGCCCCAACACTTCACACAGGAGCAACAAATCAATAGACACCCCGCCCAGACCAGCGGGACCCTCTCCCAGACCAGCGGGACACTCTCCCAGACCAGCGGGACACTCTCCCAGACCAGCGGGACACTCCCCCCCCCCCCGGACCTACACATAGAGGACCCATGCCGAGAGGACCTACATCCAGACCACAACACCACCAGACACATACACACCCCCACCCCAACCAATCAACACCCCCCCCAAGTCAACCAATCCCACACCCCATTTAGGCCCCCTCAGATCAGACCTATGCCCCTCCTGCCCACCCCATACCCCCCGTCCCCCACCCCCGCAAAGAGGGCATTAACATGGAAGTCACACATACGCCCAGGCTGTGAGAAGGCTAACAGGCCCAACCCCCACTCTTACACTAGCCCAAGCCAATGGCATGTACCAGATGCTCAGCAGGCTCTGCTCACATGTACTGGTCTGAGGCCAAACCACACGACCAATAACATTGGACACTTTATGGAACACAAAGCCTTCACTATCTCATCCTGGAATATCCAAGGCCTGACGTCATCTGTCTTTGGCCTAAAGATCAGGAACCTGGACTTCATCAAAGAAATTGGAAATACAGACATTGTCATCCTACAAGAAACCTGGTATAGAGGAGACGGACCCACCGGTTGCCCTCTAGGTTACAGAGAGCTGGTAGTCCCATCCACTAACCAACCAGGTGTGAAACAGGGAAGAAACTCAGGGCGTATACTCGCTTAGTATAGAGTAGACCTAACCCACTCTATTAAATAAGTCAAAACAGGAACATTTTACATCTGGCTAGAAATGAATAAGAAAATGATCTCAACAGAGAAAAATGTTCTCATGTGTGCTACCTATACCCCCCCCCCCCCCAATAGAATCCACATACTTTAACAATGACAGCTTCATTAAATAGTACCCGCAAAACACCAGTCTCAACGTCAACAATGAAGAGGCGACTCCAGGAGCTGGCCCGGCAGAGTGCGAGCCAACCAGCAATAGGAAAGATTAAGATGGGCAAAAGAATTACAGCCACTGGACAGAGGAACTCAGCCAAGAAGGACTCTGCCTTAATCAGCACAACAGTTTTCAGCTGTGCTAACATAACTGCAAAAGGGTTTTCTAATGATTCTAATGATCAATTAGCCTTTTAAAATGATTAACTTGGATTAGCTAACACAACGAGCCATTGGAACACAGGAGTGATGGTTGCTGATAATGGGCCTCTGTACGCCTATGTAGATATTCCATTAAAAATCTGCCGTTTCCAGCTACAGTAGTCATTTACAACATTAACAATGTCTACACAGTTTTTCTGATACATTTTATGTTATTTTAATGGACAAAAAATGTGCTTTTCTTTCAAAAACAAGGACATTTCTAAATGACCCCAAACTTTTGAATGGTAGTATACATAGTCAATGGTAGGCTTCGAGGGGAGTCCTATGTTTGGTACACCTATAGCTCATCTCTTGGCAGAAGTACTGTAGACTACTTTATCACTGACCTCAACCCAGTCTCTCAGAGCGTTCACAGTCAGCCCACTGACACCCCTATCAGATCACAGCAAAATAACACTGTACTCGAACAGAGCTATGCTCAATCATGAGGCATCAAAGCCAAAGGAACTGAATAATATTAAGAAATGCTTAAGGAAAGTAATGTGGAAATCTACCAAAAAACAATTAGGCAATAACAAATGCAATGGTTTGATGAAGAATGCAAAACACCTAAGAAAGAAATTGAGAAACCTATCGAACAAAAAACATAGAGACCCAGAAAACCTGAGCCTCACTGTGGTGAATCACTAAAACAATACAGAAATACACCAGGGAAAGAAGGAACAGCATGTCAGAAATCAGCTCAATGTAATTGAAGAATCCATAGAATCTAACCCCTTCTGGGAAAATTGGAAAACACTAAACAAACAACAAAACGAAGAATTATCTATCCAAAATGGAGATGTATGGGTTAACCACTTCTCCAATCTTTTTGGCTCTATAACAAAGAACAAACAACATGATCAAATACAAATCTTAGAATCAACTATTAAAGACTACCAGAACCCATTGGACTCTCCAATTACATTGAATGAACTACAGCACAAAATAGAAACCCTCCAACCCAAAAAGGCCTGTGGGTTGATGGTATCTTAAATTAAATAATAAAATATACAGACCACAAATTCCAATTGGCTATACTTAAAATCTCTAACATCATCCTCAGCTCTGGCATCTTCCCCAATATTTGGAACCAAGGACTGATCATCCTAATCCACAAAAGTGGAGACAAATTTGACCCCAATAACTACCGTGGGATATGTGTCAACAGCAACCTTGGGAAAATCCTCTGTGTTATCATTAACAGCAGACTCATACATTTCCTCCGTGAAAACAATGTACTGAGCAAATGTCAAATTGGCTTTTTATCAAATCACCGAATGACATACCACGTATTCACTCTGCACACCCTACTTGACAAACAAACAAACCAAAAAAAGGCAAAGTCTTCTCATGCTTTTGACTCAATTTGGCATGAGGGTCTGCTATACAAAATGCTGGACAGTGGTGTTGCTGATGGAAAAACATACAACATTATAAATTAATGGTGTTCCAAAAAAAGGTCCCGTTCCCAGGACAACGAATACAAATTCCATCTAGACCCCGTTGCCCTAGAGCACACAAAAACTATACATACCTCGGCCTAAACATCAGCGCCACATGTAACTTCCACATAGCTGTGAACGATCTGAGAGACAAGACAAGAAGGGCATTCTATGCCATCAGAAAGAACATAAAATTCGACATACCAATTAGGATCTGGCTAAAAATACTTGAATCGGTTTTAGAACCCATTGCCCTTTATGGTTGTGAGGTCTGGGGTCCGCTCAACAATCAAGAATTCACTAAACTGAGATTCTGCATGCAGAATTCTGCTAAAATATCCTTTGTGTACAATGTAAAACACCAAATAATGCATGCAGAGCAGAACAACCAACTAAAAGGAAGCGATTCCCAAACCTTTCATAACAAACCTACAGAGAAATGAACCTGGAGAAGAGACCCCCTAAGCAAGCTTGTACTGGGGCTCTGTTCACAAACACAATTAGACACAACCAAATCATGAGAAAATAAAAAGATAATTACTTGACACATTGGAAAGAATTTACAAAAAAACAGAGCAAACTAGAATGCTATTTGGCCCTAAACAGAGAGTACACAGTGGCAGAATACCTAACCACTGTGACTGACCCATACTTAAGGAAATCTTTGAGCATAGCCTTGCTATTGAGAAAGGCACACCTGGCTCTCAAGAGAAGTCAGGCTATGTGCACACTGCCCACAAAATTAGGCCAAATGTACGACCATATTAGAGACACATATTTCCCTCAGATTACACAAACCCACAAAGAATTCTAAAACAAATCTAATTTTGATAAACTCCCACATCTATTGGGTGAAATACCACAGTGTGCCATCACAGCAGAAAAGGGCAACCAGTGAAGAACAAACACCATTTTAAATACAACCTATATTTACGTTTATTTATTTTCCCTTTTGTACTTTAACTATTTGCACATCGTTACAACACTGTATATAGACAATGTGATTTTCTGGTTTTTTTTTCTCATTTTGTCTGTCATAGTTGAAGTGTACCTATGATGAAAATTACAGGCCTCTCTCATCTTTTTAAGTGGGAGAACTTGCACAATTGGTGGCTGACTAAATACTTTTTTGCCCCACTGTATGTGTGCATGTACACTGAGTATACAAAACATTAAGGACACCTGCTCTTTCCATGAAAGGAAAGGGTGATACCTGGTCAACCCATCTGAACCAGAGAGGTGTGGGGGGGCTGCTGCCTTAATCAACATCCACGTCTTCGGCGCCCAGGGAACAGTGGGTTAACTGCTTTGTTCAGGGGCAGAACGACAGATTTTTACCTTGTCAGCTCAGGGATTCAATCCAGCAACCTTTCGGTTACTGGCCCAACGCTCTAACCACTAGGGTACCTGCCGCATAACAGACTGACCAGGTGAATCCAGGTGAAAGCTATGATCCCTTATTGATGTCACTTGTTAAATCCACTTCAATCAGTGTAGATGAAGAGGAGGAGACAGGTTAAAGAAGGATTTTTAAGCCTTGAGACAACTGAGACATGGATTGTGTATGTGTGACATTCAGAGGGTGAATGGGCAAGACAAAAGACTGAAGTTCCTTTGAACGGGGTAGTAGGTGCCAGGAGCACCAGTTTGTGTCAAGAACTGCACCGCTGCTGGGTTTTTCACGCTCAACAGTTTCCTGTGTGTATCAAGAATGGTCCACCACCCAAAGGACATCCAGCCAACTTGACACAACTGTGGGAAGCATTGGAGTCAACATGGGCCAGCACTATGGAACACTTTCAACACATGGTAGAGTCCATGCCCCAACGAATTGTGGCTGTTCTGAGGGCTAATGTTTTGTACACTCAGTGTACATGTCTGTGGAACAGCAGTGCTCTATTAGCCAGTGCTACATTAGCTCAGTCATTGAAGCCAGTACCCCGAGGGCTGTTCCACGCTGTCACTTGGTGTTAGCCTGTTAGCATGACCGCCGCTGCAGAAAGAGCACAATTTCACACCCTCTGAGTGCACTGCGGTGGCTCTGGTGTAAGGGGTATCGGTGAGTAGCGTCGAGGGGACAGGGAGAGCAGGACGGATTCTGACTCATTAATTAGCCTGTCCATAACTAGACTACGGCTAAAGCTAGTGTACCTTCAGCGCTAGACTGTGGCTAACGCTAGTGTACCTTCAGCGCTAGACTGCGGCTAATGCTAGCGTTGCCTCCAGGACTAGACTGCGGCTAACGCTAGTGTACCTTCAGTGCTAGACTGCGGCTAACGTCAAGCCCTGTTCTGGCTAGCATCATTTGCTAGCTAGGTGCTATTGGTTCCAACTCATTCTCCCCATACTCTTCTTCTCCTAGCCTCGTTTCCACATCGAACGTCCTTGGAAAACACTGACAGGTGACCTACCGGCTTGACAAATGCCGCCAATGTACCGTAACCACCCATTCGTAACACCCACTGTGTGAATGAAGCTGTATGTCCATAAAATGATCGATGCTGGCTGCCTCCACATATAAGCCTGCCAGTTTGTTGAGCCTGATAGTTTTTGCCTCTGTGGGTATCCAGGTCAAAGCCGGGGGCCTGCTGGGGGATTGGGAGTGACTCACGCCCCTCAAGCTGAGAGGTGAAGACCCCTGTGGTTCAGAGTCCTAACCACCCTCTGCCACTCTACCTCACAGGAAAACACTCAGACTGTAGACAGGAAACCACTCTGACTGTAGACAGGAAACCACTCTGACTGTAGACAGGAAACCACTCTACCTCACAGGAAAACACTCAGACTGTAGACAGGAAACCACTCAGACTGTAGACAGGAAACCACTCAGACTGTAGACAGGAAACCACTCTGACTGTAGATAGGAAACCACTCTGACGGTAGACAGGAAACCACTCTGACTGTAGAGCTTAGGGAACCCTGCCGGGACAACCTGCACCAGATGTTCAGTGTGTTTTGAAGGGGGTCAGTTTGAGCAAGGCAAGGAGCAAAATCGATCATCTTGATCACATTAAGAGTATCTATTTTTATTGCAAGGTGATTTGTATTTCGGTGATTCTGTGCAGTTCGACTGCAGTGTAGTCGATATCAAACAAACATACACATTCAGACACAATATGAGGAAAACAGGTTTTCAATAAAACTACTGTGTTGATCTACTTTATAATGCATCATAGATACGTATGGTTATGTAGGTCTGACTCTTATTCAAATGTTCCATTCTCTTGGGTGGAAGTGCATTGTATAAAGCCAGAGAAACGTATTACTCATGTCTGACTTGGGACAAACCATAGGAGGGAACACACCCACGAGAAGTACTGTTAGGCTCTAACACTCTAACACTCTAACGCTCCACACACACACACACACACACACACACACACACACACACACACACACTAACGCACACACACACACACACACACACACACACACTCTAACACACACACACACACACACACACACACACACACACACACACACACACACACACACACACACACACACACACAGGTGGTAAACACTAAGAACATTTTCTGCCTCATTAGTCTTGTGGTATGTGTGTGCTCGTCCGCAAGTGCATGTCTGTCCCAGTGTCTACATGTCTGTCTCAGTGTCTACATGTCTGTCTCAGTGTCTACATGTCTGTCCCAGTGTCTACATGTCTGTCTCAGTGTCTGCATGTCTGTCTCAGTGTCTACATGTCTGTCTCAGTGTCTACATGTCTGTCTCAGTGTCTACATGTCTGTCCCAGTGTCTACATGTCTGTCTCAGTGTCTACATGTCTGTCCCAGTGTCTACATGTCTGTCTCAGTGTCTACATGTCTGTCTCAGTGTCTACATGTCTGTCCCAGTGTCTACATGTCTGGCCCAGTGTCTACATGTCTGTCCCAGTGTCTACATGTCTGTCTCAGTGTCTGCATGTCTGTCTCAGTGTCTACATGTCTGTCCCAGTGTCTACATGTCTGTCCCAGTGTCTGCATGTCTGTCTCAGTGTCTACATGTCTGTCCCAGTGTCAGAGTGTCTACATGTCTGTCCCAGTGTCTACATGTCTGTCCCAGTGTCTACATGTCTGTCCCAGTGTCAGAGTGTCTACATGTCCCATCTCTAACACCACATTACACTGATGACATCAGCTAATACACACACATATGCAACGGAACACGCACGCACTCACTCACTCACTCACTCACTCACACTCACGCACTCACTCACTCACTCACTCACTCACTCACTCACTGACACGCACGCAGCCTTATTTGAGAGAGAGAGAGAACCAGAATAAAATATGAAGCCCAAGTTGTTAGAGGTTAGTCTGACTTGGGAGTTGTACTCAAATCAAAGCCTTCCAGGTTCAAAGTCATTAGTCTGAACTGTGCTACAATTAAACAGATCAGAAGGCTCATTTTAACATAAATGCTTACTTACAAGCCCTTAACCAACAATGCTTTATGAAGTTAAGAAATGCTCATGCCGGGTCCATTCTGATAATCCGTCTGGCCCTGCGGCCTTGTGAATGTTGACCTGTTTAAAGGTCTTATTCACATCGGCTACGGAGAGCGTGATCACACAGTCATCCGGAACAGCTGGTGCTCTCATGCATGTTTCAGTATTACTTGCCTCAAAGCGAGCATAGAAGTAATTTAGCTCATCTGTCACTGGCTGTGCTTCCCTTTGTACAGTGGTTCCTCCTTTAAAAATTGCGTTATACTGCAGCACACCTTGCGGGCTGCTGCAGAATTCTATGGCACGTTATTTAATTGTCAGCCATTTTCACCATTAAAGCGAGTTAGTGCTAGTTTGACCACCAGAGGGCATCTTTAAGAAGCATTTGATAGTCTTCAATATTGGCATTACTAGAGATGTTATTTTTTTGTTGTAAGAACATAGTATATGGGATTGATTAAGAAATGTAGCTTAATTAATTTGATTAATATGATGGTGTTTCTATTCCAAGAAAAACAAAAAATTAAACCCTCAGGGTTTCCGTAAGGATGGAACGGAAAATATGGCTATCTAAGGGGCATACCATTTCCACACCCTAATTGTAGTCTAACCAATACCCAAGCGGAGATTCAGTGAAAATAAAAATCTCATTGATTTATCAAGTCCAGTCCCCATGATTGTCTCAGAGCAGTACGAAACGATGTTGAAATAGTTATTGCTTTATATCCTATTGCTTCTAACTTGAATATGCTTTTTAAATAAATAAGACCTACACCACTTTTAACAGCACATTACTCAACACTAGTGAGACTCATTTCACCTATGGTAGGCCTACAGTATATCAACAAACAAAAAAATTCAATGACGTGACTCTCCACCAATAATTACATTTAGAGGACTGGAGGATTTTACATTAATATCTAAGGGGCATTTTTCGTTAGGGTCTGTGAGAATATGAGAGAGACAACGCTGCAGAAATCACAGGAGGATTTCATACATTATTCAACAAAAGAGAATACTCACACGTTCTGCCTCTCTCTCAAGCTGTCATACATTTTGGCATCATCTCCTTAGTTCCTTCTCTTTTTCAACATGGTTTGTCATTTCGCAGTTATTTTCACTTGATTTTGATGGTCATCATGGAAGGTGTGTGAATTGCCTAGCCACACTGTGGACATGCCTTCATTCTGCACTAGAGGGCAAATCTGTGTTAACTAGCTAATGTGGGGAGGGAGGGCTTTCCCCAAAGAAAGATTAAGTAGGAAGGGAAGAGAGAAATCAAAAAGTGGAGAGTATTTCTGGCACATACAATATTATTTGGTGCAGTACGTGGATAGCATGGCTACAAATCACACAACATTATACTCATTATGTTCTGTCCCACACGTGGTGTGTGTGTGTGTGTGTGTGTGTGTGTGTGTGTGTGTGTGTGTGTGTGTGTGTGTGTGTGTGTGTGTGTGTTATGAGTACCAGTGCCAACTTCGTCAGTAGATGCTGTCATTGCAGCAGGATGTCATAGGCTAGAACTAAGTCTGCAATGTTATGTATCAGTGTGGTGGTCTGTCTCACTGTCTCAGATAGCAGTACCGTAATGATAACTAATGAGTTAGAACTGGGTTTTAGTTAACCTTTTATTTCACCTTTTCATACAGCGATTTTCAGCCCTATAAAGAATATAAAAAAAGAAACTGACGATGAGGGGGCGGCTGTATATTGTAAGAGGAGTTGCATGCGTTCTGTAAGCTCTCCTTCTCTTTATTTATTTATGCTTTAGTATGCGTTAATATATAATCTGAAATGCCCGTAGTAATAGAATACGATTAATAGACTGCAGGGTCCCGTGTGGCTCAGTTGGTAGAGCATAGTGCTTACAACGCCAGTGTTGTGGGTTCTATTCCCACGGGGGACCAGTACGAAAAGGTATGCACTCACTACTGTATGTCGCTCTGGATAAGAGCGTCTGCTAAATGACAAAAATGTAAATGTAAATGTAGAATATCTAAGGGGCTTTTATATCATTCTAAATGAATTAATAATAATAATAATAATAATCGCTTTGTTTAAAAATTAACGATATTTTGAAAATGATTTTGTTTTTATTTAACCTAGAGTGAGCGAGGAAAAAGGCCTTTCTTGATCATGGGGTGAGACATTCACACTAATTTGTAAATAAAACCAGTTTGTTATTTAGAATGATTTATTTCTGGAGAAACCAAAAGCCGCCTCATGGGTCACCCGGTGATGGCCGGCACGGGTATCGAACCAGCATCTGTAGCAGTGTCTTAGTCCGCTGCGCCACTCGGGAGGCCCCATCCACAAAGTTTTTAATGCTGATCAATTGCCTTGCACAAAGTATCAAAACACAGAGAGGTGTTGGTAAGCGTATATTGTCCTGCTAATAGCCCATATTGGGCTATTATAATACTGTACATGGTGTCCAGGTCAGGATAACCAAAACATTTCTTTATTAAAGACTATCAGAAAGAATGTTGGTACTTGTTTATTTTGATCCAAAGCCATGAATGAGTGAGTCCCTCAGCTTTATATAGGTGCCGGCTATATGACGGTGCCATCAACTTGATAATATATAACGATATTTTGGAGGTTATTTCGTTTTCAAAAAAACGAAAGTGAGCAATTGAAATCTGAATAAAGGCCGAAATAATATTTGTAAAGGCCATAACATTTATTTCTGTTTTTAAATGGGAGAGAAACGCTGGGCCAATTGTGCACCGCCCTATGGGACTCCCAATCACGATCGGATGTGATACGTCATAATAATAATAATAATACTTTCCATATGTTAAAGGTTCCAATTGATAAAAAAAAATTTTTTACCCATTAGTATATTTGAGTTTAACCACAATATTTGTTGTATTATTTGTTCTGTCTTTTCTGGTGGATTAAACTGAAATTGTAACCAATCATGGTTGTGATTACAGCCAACCTAAGTAAGAAATACATTTGACGATAGAATTCTCCCCCTACACTCCTTCTAGGCAAGTCTATTGTCCTGCTAATAGCCATAATGGTGCTGTACAACGTGACCGTGTGTGTTTGAAAGAGTATTTTCCAGTAAGCAACAATTTGTTTACCTTCATTAGCCTACTTTGTTCCAATATTTCTGTCATTCAGTGATATTTATTCCCATAGTAATTCGTTATGGATCCATAAGGAAATAAACATCTGCATTTTGAAAGAGTATTTTTATCATTATTTTATTAACGAAAGCATAAAGATGCTGATGAAGAAATACAGTACTGTACAGTATATGCTTTATCCAACATTTTGCGGTTGCATGAGCCCACACACACTTTAAGCATTTGGATAATAAAGCATTTAAAGCATTTAGAAGATAGAAGCCACCTGCAATTGTTTATTAGGCTACTGTGCAGTCTGACAAGTAAACATAGCCTACAGTACATACTGTAGTAAACATGGGAAAGTGCCTAATTCCTGACATAAAGGAGAGCAGGCCATGTCCAGACTTTCTCGGTGACCTCAAGTACTCATTAACTCTGTCTTTAATGCTTTTTCGGGTTGCATTAGTCATGGACAGAAACTTCTGAGACACAGTATTAATGATGAACACCCGGTGGTTCACTGGTAAGCCACATTTGCCTCGGGATCCATCCTAGTTGGTATTCTGTGTCCACTCGTGGTATCTCTCTATGGTTACACATCCTTGGAATAGCAGAACAGCCTAACGGTCCGGATGGCTCTTGCTGTGCCTCGTGAGCAGTTGGTCAAGTTCTGTTGTCAGAAGAGGAATAGAAATGTCACGGCGAACCGACGACCTGACGAATCCGCCAGGTGTGTTGACTCTGCCTGTCGGAGGGGGAGTTCCAGAGCTCACAGGTGCCTGGCATGGATTGTGACTCCATTTCGTTCCTCGCCTTCTTCAACGTGTCATTCTCCGCCTGAATCTCCGCCAATGCAGCCTGACTCTCCGCCAATGACGAGTGGCTCTCTGCCAATACCGCCTGGCTCTGGACCAATGCATCAGCTGTCGCCCGTATCTCTGCCCTCAGATAATGTTTCTCTTTCTGCTGGTCTGCCTTCAATGACTCGATCTCGGCCTTCAAAGTTTGGATCTGATCCATGTGCATCTTCATCAGATGAGCAGAATGGTACTGCCCTGAGGCCCCATCGATTACAGTGGCCTATGATAGAAACGGTAGATCAATTAAGAATTAAAAGTGACTCCAACACACAAATGCTGCGTTTACATTTTAAGAATCTAGCAAAACTAACCACTTTCTTGGCAACCATGCATTTTTTCAGTGCGGCCTGTTGTCTAGCCCTTTGTCCACTGATCTCCACAGATGGTTGTCGACATGGTTGTATGCTCTGCAAAAACACATTCACGTTTTTAGTACACAATTATTATTATATTTGTTTTTTAACCTTTAATTATCGAGTTTATTACACAGTATTGCTACACATCGATAGGCTATATTAAAAAAAAAAATAAGAAAATGCACTGAAATCAAAATACCTTTAGTTTTGGTGATCCTCTCAGTTCTGGCTCATTTTCAAGTCCTCTTGAAAATCCTAACTCTGGAACGGGTAGCACCATAGAAAGAAGCTGGCTTGATGAAAACGATGTCCATTTCGTCTGGGGGATGTTCACACCTACAGTAGCCAGGCTATAAAGAGTCTATTGTCCTGCTGATTGGGCTACACATGCTACAGTACTACAGTACACTTTTGAAAAACAAGCGTTTGAAAACCTATTTTCAAAATGTGTTCAGCTGTCCATCACTACTGTAAATAAAAACACAGCATCTTGTTTACATCCTGTATACATTCTTTATTGTAACCACAATGTCACAAATAATTTGTATCCACCTTTCCAATTACTTTTAGAGTTTGGGATTTACAAATATGCGCTTTTCATGTAATTTTTCGTTAAATCCACTTCGGATTTAAGTATAACTTTTAACTGATGCCTTTAGTGAGAGATCTAATGCTCTAATATTGAATAATTGCCGCCCTCCGAATTCATCTTTAAGGGGCATTTTTCATGGCATTATTAGTTACATTGTTTAGTTTGAACGTGCAGACAGGCAACATGCAGACAGTGCACATCAGTCACTGGCTTCATCAATAAGTGCATCGATGACGTCATCCCCACAGTGACCGTACATACCCCAACCAGAAGCCATGGATTACAGGCAACATCCGTACTGAGCTGAAGGGTAGAGCTGCCGCTTTCAAGGAGCGGGACTCTAACCCAGAAGCTTATAAGAAATCCCGCTATGTCCTCCGACGAACCATCAAGCAGGCAAAGTGTCAATACAGGACTACAATGCCATTGGAAGTATCCCGGAACATATTCCAGTCTGTGCTAGCAAAACAGTCCTGTAGCTTAGCATCTGTTTCATCTGACCACTTTCTTATTGACCGAGCCAATGGTGCGTCCTGCTTCAGTTTTTCGCTTGTAAGCAGGAAT
Organism: Salmo salar; assembly: GCF_965601325.2. Taxonomy (NCBI): domain Eukaryota; kingdom Metazoa; phylum Chordata; class Actinopteri; order Salmoniformes; family Salmonidae; genus Salmo; species Salmo salar. The sequence goes on from NC_138313.1 coordinate 43,806,815, forward strand.
CAGGAGGATAGAATTATGGTCAGATTTGCCAAATAGAGGGCAAGGGAGCGCTTTGTACCCGTCTCTGTGTGCGGAGTAAAGACAGTCTAGAGTTATTTCCTTCTGGTTGCACATTTAACATGCTGAGAGAACATGCTGATTAGGTAAAACTGATTTGAATCTCCCTGCATTAAAGTCCCTGGCCACTAGGAGCGCCGCCTCTGGATGAACGTTTTCCTGTTTGCTTATGGCTGTATACAGCTCATTGTGCCACCATCGGTCTGCCGTGGTATATAGACAGCTATGAAAAATATAGATGTAAACTCTCTTGGTAAATTGTGTGATCTACAGCTTATCATGAGATACTCTACCTCAGGCGAGCAAAACCTCGAGACCTCCTTAGATTTCGTGCACCAGCTGTTGTTTACAAATATGCATAGGCCGCCGCCCCTTGTCTTACCAGAGGCCACTGTTCTATCCTTCCGAAAAGGATAGGATATACGTGCTCGTAGTTCATCTATTTTATTATTGATTGATTGTACGTTGGCTAATAGGACCGATGGTAAAAGTAGATTACCCTCTCAATGACGGATCTTTACAAGGCACCCGGACCGTCGTCCACGATATCTCCGTCTTGTCCTCCTGCGAATGACGGGGATGAGGGCCTTGTCGGGTGTCTGGAGTAAATCCTTCCCCTCCGACTCATTGAAGAATTTCTCCAGTACGGGGTGAGTAATCACTGCCCTGATATCAAGAAGCTCTTTTCGGTCATAAGACATGGTGTCAAAAACATTATGTACAAAATAAGTTACAAATAACGCAAAAAAACATACACAATAGCATAATTGGTTACGGGATCGTAAAGCGGCTGCCATCTCCTTTAGCGCCATTATTACCTATTCAGAATCTTTAGAATCTTTCTGTGGACACCTCTAACTACCAACTGTTTTAGAATATTTCAGTGGACAACTATAACTACCAACTGTTTTAGAATATTTCAGTGGACAACTATAACTACCAACTGTTTTAGAATATTTCAGTGGACAACTATAACTACCAACTGTTTTAGAATATTTCAGTGGACAACTATAACTACCAACTGTTTTAGAATATTTCAGTGGACACCTCTAACTACCAACTGTTTTAGAATATTTCAGTGGACAACTATAACTACCAACTGTTTTAGAATATTTCAGTGGACAACTATAACTACCATCTAAACCACGTGTAGCTTTCTTTCAGGAGAATGACATCACATTCCTTTGGTAGCAGGTGCAGGCCTTCTCCAGATAGTAGGGTTGGGAGTGTATGTGTGTTTTCTTTGGCTACATTGCCCTGCCAGTGTTTCCTGTTCGAGCACAAAGATCACACAGCGCTAGTTCTCACACACACACACACACACACACACACACACACACACACACACACACACACACACACACACACACACACACACGAACAGGTGCTTTTCAGGAGTTTTGCCCTGTGGCGGCATGCTGTAACATTCAAAAGAAGCGATGACTGACAAGGGCGTGTGTGTGGATGCGTGCTGACGTGTGCTTGCGTTACACACATTCAGGTGCACAGAATTAATTGCCTGGGTGGAAGAGACTCTAAGAGATGTAAAACACTGAATAGGGCCAGTGTTTTCTCCTGGAGGGGTGAAGGAGCACTGTGACATGTCTCCTCCTCTCCTCCCCTGAAAGAAGGACTTTGAAGGACTGAGATGAGCCCTGCACTCCTCTAAGGGGGAAGAGAACTAACTGACAAGAACAATGAGTAGAGGTCACCCTGAGGTCACCCTCAGGCCTCCTCATAGAAAGATAGGCTGTGTTCTAGTATAATGGAAATAATATGGTTTATATAGCAGGGCAGCATATAGAGAGATCGTTACGCCAGGAAAAACTCCTTAGTTACATCTGACAGTCACAACGCACACGTACACACAGCCACTGTGTTAATCAGCCACGGCTTCCACACACACACACGTAGTAACTAGCGTTTAGCATCACGGGGTAGTCACTAGCGGTTAGCATCACAGGTTAGTCACTAGCGGTTAGCATCACGGGTTAGTCACTAGCGGTTAGCATCACGGGTTAGTCACCAGCGGTTCGCACACGGGGTAGTCACTAGCGGTTAGCATCATGGGGTAGTCACTAGCGGTTAGCCTCATGGGGTAGTCACTAGTGGTTAGCCTCACGGGGTAGTCGCTAGCAGTTAGCATCACGGGGTAGTCGCTAGCGGTTAGCACCACGGGGTAGTCACTAGCGGTTAGCATCACGGGGTAGTCACTAGCGGTTAGCATCATGGGGTAGTCACTAGCGGTTAGCATCACGGGGTAGTCACTAGCGGTTAGCATCACGGGGTAGTCACTAGCGGTTAGCATCATGGGGTAGTCACTAGCGGTTAGCATAACGGGGTAGTCCCTGGTGCTTTACGAGAGGGCAGCAATAAAGTGAAGGACTTCTCGATGACTATCGGATATGGCCGAGCCATAGCTAATGACATTAACACACCATCTGTTAAATCAAATCTATCCTGAACCACTTCAAGTTTAAGACTAAGTTTGGTCACTTTAAGTTTAAGACTAAGTATGGTCACTTTAAATTTAAGACTAAGTTTGGTCACTTTAAGTTAGCACACTTAAGGCTCCACATCAACCAATAGGAGTAGACACTCAAGACTCTAATGATGACGTACTTGTATTTGTAATATATTAGCAAAAATGTCTAAAAACCTGTTTTTGGTTTGTCATTATGGAGTGTTGTGTGTAGATTGATGAGGGGGGAAAAAAAACAATTTAATCAATTTTAGAATAAGGCTGTAACGTATCAAAATGTGGAAAAAGTCAAGGGGTCTTAATAGTTATCCCCATTGAGACCATGTCTGTGCCTCAATCATCAAAAGCCGTGCTATAAATTCTCAGACAACCCAAAGATTCCTAGATGCCCTTCCAGACTCCCTCCACCTACCCAAGGACGTCAGAGTACAAAGATTGGTTAACCATATAACTGAGGAACTAAATTTAACCTTGTGTAATACCCTAGATGCAGTCGCACCCCTAAAAACATTTGTCATAATGTTTTAGCCGTACCCTTATCCTACTCCTCCTCTGGTGATGTAGAGGTTAATCCAGGTCCTGCAGTGCCTAGCTCCACTCCCATTTCCCAGGCGCTCTCATTTGTTCACTTCTGTAACTGTAAAAGCCTTGGTTTCATGCATGTTAACATTAGAAGCCTCCTCCCTAAATTTGTTTTATTCACTGCTAACTTAACTGGGACATGCTTAACACCCCGGCCGTCCTACAATTTAAGCTAGATGCCCTCAATCGCACACAAATGATCAATGAACCCACCAGGTACAACCCCAAATCTGTAAAAACGGACACCCTCATAGATGTCATCCTAACCAACCTGCCCTCCAAATACACCTCTGCTGTCTTCAACCAGGATCTCAGCGATCACTGCCTCATTGCCTGCGTCCATAATGGGTCTGCGGTCAAACGACCACCCCTCATCACTGTCAAACGCTCCCTAAAACACTTCAGCGAGCAGGCCTTTCTAATCAACCTGGCCCGGGTATCCTGGAAGGATATTGAACTCATTCCGTCAGTAGAGGATGCCTGCTTATTCTTTAAAAGTGCTTTCCTCACCATCTTAAATAAGCATGCCCCATTCAAAAAAAAATTGAACCAAGAACAGATATAGCCCTTGGTTCACTCCAGACCTGACTGCCCTTGACCAGCACAAAAACATCCTGTGGCGTACTGCATTAGCATCGAATAGCCCCCGCGATATGCAACTTTTCAGGGAAGATAGGAACCAATATAGACAAAGCAAAGGCTAGCTTTTCAAACAGAAATTTGCATCCTGTAGTAAAAACTCCAAAATGTTCTGGGACACTGTAAAGTTCATGGAGAATAAGAGCACCTCCTCCCAGCTGCCCACTGCACTGAGGATAGGAAACACTGTCACCACGATAATTGAGAATTGAAATAAGCATTTTTCTACAGCCGGCCATGCTTTCCACCTGGTTACCCCTCCCCTGGTCAACAGTCCTGCACCCCCCTCAGCAACTTGCCCAAGCTTCCCCCATTTCTCCTTCACCCAAATCCAGATAGCCGATGTTCTGAAAGAGCTGCAAAATCTGGACCCCTACAAATCAGCAGGACTAGACAATCTGGACCCTCTCTTTGTAAAATTATCCGCCGCAATTGTTGCAACCCCAATTGCTAGCCTGTTCAACCTCTCTTTTGTATCGTCTGAGAACCCCAAAGATTGGAAAGCTGCTGCGGTCATCCCCCTCTTCAAAGGGGGAGACACTCTAGACTCAAACTGTTACAGACCTATATCTATCCTACCCTGCCTTTCTAAGGTCTTCGAAAGCCAAGTTAACAAACAGATCACTGACCATTTTGAATACCACCGTACCTTCTCCGCTATGCAATCTGGTTTCTGAGCTGGTCATGGGTGCATCTCAGCCACGCTCAAGGTCCTAAACGATATCATAACCACCATCAATAAGAGACAGTACTGTGCAGCCGTATTCATCGACCTGGCCAAGGCTTTCGACTCTGTCAATCACCACATTCTTATCGGCAGACTCAACAGCCTTGGTTTCTCAAATGACTGCCTCGCCTAGTTCACCAACTACTTCTCAGATAGAGTTCAGTGTGTCAAATCGGAGGGCCTGTTGTCTGGACCTCTGGTAGTCTCTATAGGGGTGCCACAGGGTTCAATTCTCAGGCCGACTCTTTTCTCTGTATACATCAATGATGTCGCTCTTGCTGCTGGTGATTCTCTGATCCACCTCTACGCAGATGACACCATTCTGTATACTTCTGGCCCTTCTTTGGACACTGTGTTAACTAACCTCCAGACGAGCTTCAATGCCATACAACTCTCCTTCCGTGGCCTCCAACTGCTCTTAAATGCAAGTAAAACTAAATGCATGCTCTTCAACCGATCGCTGCCCGCACCTGCCCGTCCAGCATCATTTCTCTGGACGGTTCTGACTTAGAATATGTGGACAACTACAAATACCTAGGTGTCTGGTAAGACTGTAAACTCTCCTTCCAGACTCACATTAAGCATCTCCAATCCAAAATTAAATCTCCAATTGGCTTCCAATTTCGCAACAAAGCATCCTTCACTCATGCTGCCAAACATACCCTCGTAAAAATGACTATCCTACCAATCCTTGACTTCAGCGATGTCATTTACAAAATAGCCTCCAACACTCTACTCAGCAAATTGCATGCAATCTATCACAGTGCCATCCGTTTTGTCACCAAAGCCCCATATAGTACCCACCACTGTGACCTGTATGCCCTCGTTGGCTGACCCTCGCTTCATATTTGTTGCCAAACCCACAGGCTCCAGGTCATCTATAAGTCTTTGCTAGGTAAAGCCCCGCCTTATCTCAGCTCACTGGTCACCATAGCAGCACCCACCTATAGCACGCGCCCCAGCAGGTATATTTCACTGGTCACCCCCAAAGCCAACTCCTCCTTTGGCCGCCTTTCCTTCCAGTTCTCTGCTGCCAATGACTGGAACGAATTGCAAAAATCACTGAAGCTGGAGACGTATATCTCCCTCTCTAACTTTAAGCACCAGCTGTCAGAGCAGCTCACAGATCACTGCACCTGTACATAGCCCATCTGTAAACAGCCCATCCAACTACCTCATCTCCATACTGTTATTTATTTTGCTCCTTTGCACCCCAGTATCTCTACTTGCACATTCATCTTCTGCACATCTATCACTCCAGTGTTTAATTGCTAAATTATAATTATTTCGCCACTTTGGCCTATTTATTGCCTTACCTCCCTCATCTTACCTCATTTGCACACACTGTATATAGATTTTTCTATTGTGTTATTGACTGTATGTTTGTTTATTCCATGTATAACTCTGTGTTGTTGTTTGTGTTGCACTGCTTTGCTTTATCTTGGCCAGGTCGTAGTTGTAAATGAGAACTTGTTCTTAACTAGCCTACCTGGTTAAATAAAGGTGAAATAAAAAAAGAAAAAGAAAAAATATGAAACTAGCTCCCTGGTATACAGAAAATACCAGAGCGCTGAAGCAAGCTTCCAGAAAAGTGGAACAGAAATGGCGTTACACCAACCTGGAAGTCTTCCGACTAGCTTGGAAAGACAGTACCGTGCAGTATCGAAGAGCCCTCACTGCTGCTCGATCACCCTATTTTTCCAACTTAATTGAGGAGAATAAGAACAATCCAAAATGTATTTTTGATACTGTCGCAAAGCTAACTAAAAAGCAGCATTCCCCAAGTGTCACGACTTCCGCCGAGGTCGGTCCCTCTCCTTGTTCTGGCGGCGTTCGGCAGTCGACGTCACCGGTCTTCTAGCCATCGCCAATCCATCTTTCATTTCCATTTGTTTTGTCTTGTTTTCCTGCACACCTGGTTTGCATTCCCTCATTACTCGTCTTGCATATAACCGTCTGTTTCCCCCATGTCTGTGTGTGGAATTGTTATGTGTAAATGTATGTGTACTCCAGGCTGGTTTGCGCCGGGTTATTGTAACCCGTGTGTGTTTAGTTTTCTGAGTGCCGTGTTTTGTTCGCCTCAATAAAGGGTTCCGTTTGCTACCCATTTCTGCTCTCCTGCACCTGACTTCCCTGCAGCCAGTTATGCACTCTGTTACACCAAGAGAGGATGGCTTTCACTTCAGCAGTGAGAAATTCATGAACTTCTTTGACGAAAAGATCATGATCATTAGAAAGCAAATTACGGACTCCTCTTTAAATCTGCGTATTTCTCCAAAGCCCAGTTGTCCTGAGTCTGCACAACACTGCCAGGACCTAGGATCAAGGGAGACATTCAAGTTTTTTAATACATCTCTTGACACATTGATAAAAAGAGTCTTGGCCTCTAAGCCTTCAAGCTGCATACTGGACCCTATTCCAACTAAACTACTGAAAGAGCTGCTTCCTGTGCTTAGCCCTCCTATGTTGAATATAATAAACGGCTCTCTATCCACCGGATGTGTACCAAATTCACTAAAATTGGCAGTAATAAAGCCTCTCTTGAAAAATCCAAACCTTGACCCAGAAAATATAAAAAACTATCGGCCTATATTGAATCTCCCATTCCTCTCAACAAAAAAAATGTAAAAGCTGTTGCACAGCAACTCACTGCCTTTCTGAAGACAAACACTGTATACTAAACGCTTAAGTCTGGTTTTAGACCCCATCATAGCACTGAGTCTGCACTCGTGAAGGTGGTAAATGACCTTTTAATGGTGTCAGACCAAGGCTCTGCATCTGTCCTCGTGCTCCTAGACCTTAGTGCTGCTTTTGATACCATCGATCACCACATTCTTTTGGCGAGATTGGAAACCCAAATTGGTCTACACGGACAAGTTCTGGCCTGGTTTAGATCTTATCTGTCGGAAAGATATCAGTTTGTCTCTGTGGATGGTTTGTCTTCTGACAAATCAACTGTGCATTTCGGTGTTCCTCAAGGTTCCAATTTAGGACCACTATTGTTTTCACTAATGAAACATAATGTTAACTTTCACTGCTATGCGGACGACACACAGCTGTACATTTCGATGAAACATGGTGAAGCCCCAAAATTGCCCTCCCTGGAAGCCTGTGTTTCAGACATAAGGAAGTGGATAGCGGCAAATGTTTTACTTTTAAACTCGGACAAAAAACAGAGATGCTAGTTCTAGGTCCCAGGAAACAAAGAGATCTTCTGTTGGATCTGACAATTAATCTTGATGGTTGTACAGTCGTCTCAAATAAAACTGTGAAGGACCTCGGCGTTACTCTGGACCCTGATCTCTCTTTTGACGAACATATCAAGAATATTTCAAGGACAGTTTTTTTCCATCTTCGTAATATTGCAAAAATCCGAAACTGTTTGTCCAAAAATGATGCAGAAAAATGTATCCATGCTTTTGTCACTTCTAGATTAGACTACTGCAATGCTCTACTTTCTGGCTACCCGGATAAAGCAATAAATAAAATTCAGTTAGTGCTAAACACGGCTGCTAGAATCTTGACTAGAATCAAAACATTTGATCCTATTACTCCAGTGCTAGCCTCTCTACACTGACTTCCTGTTAATTAAGGTTATAGAGCTGATTTCAAGGTTTTACTGCTAACCTACAAAGCATTACATGGGCTTGCTCCTACCTATCTTTCCGATTTGGTCCTGCCGTACATACCTACACATACACTACGGTCACAAGACACAGGCCTCCTTACTGTTCCTAAAATTTCTAAGCAAACAGCTGGAGGCAGGGCTTTCTCCTATAGAACTCAATTTTTATGGAATGGTCTGCCTATCCATGTGAGAGACGCAGACTCGGTCTCGACCTTTAAGTCTTTATTGAAGACTCATCTCTTCAGTAGGTCCTATGATTGAGTGTAGTCTGGCCCAGGGGTGTAAAGGTGAACGGAAAGGCACTGGAGCGACAAACCGCCCTTGCGGTCTCTGCCTGGCCGGTTCCTCTCTCCATTGGGATTCTCTGCCTCTAACCCTATTACGGGGGCTGAGTCACTGGCTTACGGGTGCTCTTCCATGCCGTCCCTAGGAGGGGTGCGTCACTTGAGTGGGTTGAGTCACTGGCGTGATCTTCCTATCCGGGTTGGCGCCCCCCTCGGGTTCGTGCCATGGGGGAGGTCTTCGTGGGCTATACTCAGCCTTGTCTCAGGGTAGTAGGTTGAAGATATCCCTCTAGTAGTGTTGGGGCTGTGCCTTGGCAAAGTGGGTGGGGTTATATCCTGCCTGTTTGGCCCTGTCCGGGGGTATCGTCGGACAGGGCCACAGTGTCTCCCGACCCCTCCTGTCTCAGCCTCCAGTATTTATGCCGCAATAGTTTACGTGTCGGGGGTCTGTTATATCTGGAGTATTTCTCATGTCTTATCCGGTGCCCTATGTGAATTTAAGTATGCTCCCTATAATTCTCTTTCTCTCTCTCTTCTCTCAGAGGACCTGAGCCCTAGGACCATGCCTCTGGACTACCTGGCCTGATGACTCCTTGCTGTCCCCAGTCCACCTGGTCATGCTGCTGCTCCAGTTTCAACTGTTCTGCCTGTGGCTATGGAACCCTGACCTGTTCACTGGACGTGCTACCTGTCCCGGACCTGCTGTTTGGACTCTCTCTCCCGCACCTGCTGTCTCCATCTCTGAATGATCGGCTATGAAAAGCCAACTGTCATTTACACCTAAAGTGCTGACCTTTTATACCCTCTACAACCATTGTGATTATTATTATCTGACCCTGCTGGTCATCTATGAACGTTTCAACATCTTGGCCATGTTCTGTTATAATCTCCATCCGGCACAGCCAGAAGAGGATTGACCACCCCTCAGAGCCTGCTTCCTCTCTAGGTTTCTTCCTAGGTTCTGGCCTTTTTAGGGAGTTTTTCCTAGCCACCGTGCTTCTACACCTGCATTGCTTGCTGTTTGGTGTTTTAGGCTGGGTTTCTGTATAGCACTTTGTGACATCGGCTGATGTAAGAAGGGCTTAATAAATACATTTACTTAAGTTACCTGGAGGTAACTTCACACATTGGATTGATTGATTGAATACTTTCTGAAGGCACTGTATGCTTGTCTTTTATATTTAATTAGATTTTTTTATTTAACCTTTATTTAACTAGGCAAGTCAGTTAAGAACAAATTCTTATTTACAATGACGGCCTATCCCGGCCAAACCCGGACGATGCTGGGCCAATTGTGCGCCGGCCCTATGAGACTCCCAATCACAGCCGGATGTGATACAGCCTGGAAACGAACCGGGGTCTGTAATGATGCCTATATCAGTGAGATGGAGTGTCTTAGACCGCTGCTCCACCGTAACACACTCATACTTGGTACTTAGGCTTTGTGTATCCTCCAAAACATGGGGCGTGTGCCACAATTCTGTCAGAGAAAATAGTGGCCATCGCCCCATCATTGGAACAAGTTCTCCTATTTGCTCATCTCTGATGTGCAAAACCGCACCCAAAGAGCAACATGGCATAGCAGAGGTATGGATAGCCTGGTGGTAACTTCACATAGCATAGCAGAGGTATGGATAGCCTGGAGGTAACTTCACATAGCATAGTAGAGGTATGGATAGCCTGGTGGTAACTTCATATAGCATAGCAGAGGTATGGATAGCCTGGAGGTAACTTCACATAGCATAGTAGAGGTATGGATAGCCTGGCCTGGTGGTAACTTCACATAGCATAGTAGAGGTATGGATAGCCTGGTGGTAACTTCACATAGCATAGTAGAGGTATGGATAGCCTGGTGGTAACATCACATAGCATAGTAGAGGTATGGATAGCCTGGAGGTAACTTCACATAGCATAGTAGAGGTATGGATAGCCTGGTGGTAACTTCACATAGCATAGTAGAGTTATGGATAGCCTGGTGGTAACTTCACATAGCATAGTAGAGGTATGGATAGCCTGGTGGTAACTTCACATAGCATAGTAGAGTTATGGATAGCCTGGTGGTAACTTCACATAGCATAGTAGAGTTATGGATAGCCTGGTGGTAACTTCACATAGCATAGTAGAGGTATGGATAGCCTGGTGGTAACTTCACATAGCATAGTAGAGGTATGGATAGCCTGGTGGTAACTTCACATAGCATAGTAGAGGTATGGATAGCCTGGAGGTAACTTCACATAGCATAGTAGAGGTATGGATAGCCTGGTGGTAATGGTAACTTCACATAGCATAGCAGAGGTATGGATAGCCTGGAGGTAACTTCACATAGCATAGTAGAGGTATGGATAGCCTGGTGGTAACTTCATATAGCATAGCAGAGGTATGGATAGCCTGGAGGTAACTTCACATAGCATAGTAGAGGTATGGATAGCCTGGTGGTAACTTCATATAGCATAGTAGAGGTATGGATAGCCTGGTGGTAACTTCACATAGCATAGTAGAGTTATGGACAGCCTGGTGGTAACATCACATAGCATAGTAGAGGTATGGATAGCCTGGTGGTAACTTCATATAGCATAGTAGAGGTATGGATAGCCTGGTGGTAACTTCACATAGCATAGTAGAGGTATGGATAGCCTGGAGGTAACTTCACATAGCATAGTAGAGGTATGGATAGCCTGGTGGTAACTTCACATAGCATAGTAGAGTTATGGATAGCCTGGTGGTAACTTCACATAGCATAGTAGAGGTATGGATAGCCTGGTGGTAACTTCACATAGCATAGTAGAGTTATGGATAGCCTGGTGGTAACTTCACATAGCATAGTAGAGGTATGGACAGCCTGGTGGTAACTTCACATAGCATAGTAGAGTTATGGATAGCCTGGTGGTAACTTCACATAGCATAGTAGAGGTATGGATAGCCTGGAGGTAACTTCACATAGCATAGTAGAGGTATGGATAGCCTGGTGGTAACTTCACATAGCATAGTAGAGGTATGGATAGCCTGGTGGTAACTTCACATAGCATAGTAGAGGTATGGATAGCCTGGTGGTAACATCACATAGCATAGTAGAGGTATGGATAGCCTGGTGGTAACTTCACATAGCATAGTAGAGGTATGGATAGCCTGGTGGTAACTTCACATAGCATAGTAGAGTTATGGATAGCCTGGTGGTAACTTCACATAGCATAGTAGAGGTATGGATAGCCTGGTGGTAACATCACATAGCCTGGTGGTAACTTCACATAGCATAGTAGAGTTATGGATAGCCTGGTGGTAACTTCACATAGCATAGTAGAGGTATGGATAGCCTGGTGGTAACTTCACATAGCATAGTAGAGGTATGGATAGCCTGGTGGTAACATCACATAGCATAGTAGAGGTATGGATAGCCTGGTAGCATAGTAGAGTTATGGATAGCCTGGTGGTAACTTCACATAGCATAGTAGAGGTATGGATAGCCTGGTGGTAACTTCACATAGCATAGTAGAGGTATGGATAGCCTGGTGGTAACTTCACATAGCATAGTAGAGTTATGGACAGCCTGGTGGTAACTTCACGTAGCATAGTAGAGGTATGGATAGCCTGGTGGTAACTTCACATAGCATAGTAGAGGTATGGATAGCCTGGTGGTAACTTCACATAGCATAGTAGAGGTATGGATAGCCTGGTGGTAACATCACATAGCATAGTAGAGTTATGGATAGCCTGGTGGTAACTTCACATAGCATAGTAGAGGTATGGATAGCCTGGTGGTAACATCACATAGCATAGTAGAGTTATGGATAGCCTGGTGGTAACTTCACATAGCATAGTAGAGGTATGGATAGCCTGGTGGTAACTTCACATAGCATAGTAGAGTTATGGATAGCCTGGTGGTAACTTCACATAGCATAGTAGAGGTAACTTCACATAGCATAGTAGAGGTATGGATAGCCTGGAGGTAACTTCACATAGCCTGGTGGTAACTTCACATAGCATAGTAGAGGTATGGATAGCCTGGTGGTAACTTCACATAGCATAGTAGAGGTATGGATAGCCTGGTGGTAACTTCACATAGCATAGTAGAGTTATGGATAGCCTGGTGGTAACTTCACATAGCATAGTAGAGTTATGGATAGCCTGGTGGTAACTTCACGTGACACAGACAGAAACAGAAGCGAAGACTGAATGGAAGTGGTTCAGTTTAAATGCAGTATGTCAAGTATCATTCCACGAGATATGAGAGAGAGAGAGAGAGAGAGAGAGAGAGAGAGAGAGAGAGAGAGAGAGAGAGAAAGCAATACAAGAAAAAGACAGAACTGAGAGTGAGAGAGAGAGAGAGAGAGAGAGAGAGAGCGAGGAGTCAGAGAGAGAGAGAGAGGAGTCAGAGACAGAGAGAGAGAATGAGCGAGCGAGAAAGAGAGAGAGAGATGTGAGCCAAAAGGTAGCCGGCACTCTATGCTGTGCTAGACTAATTAGTGTCCTGAAAAAGCCGAAGTGTGTACTGTATATAATTCAACAGAGAGATGGTGGGAGAGCATTATAATGGCTTCGAGCGTTCACCTCCCCTCAGACTTGTTTAGAAAGTCCCACTGCATTACATTTGTGTGAAATGTCCTCGCCGATTAGGTTTGTAACACAGTGTGTGTACCCTGGTTAGAAATAGTTCACTATAAAAGGAATAGGATGCCATTTGGGACTGCAGCCAGAGACTGGGGTAGTGTGAGGTGACGGAGTCTGAAAAGGGGACTGCGGGGTAGCGAGAGGAGACGGAGTCTGAAAGAACGACTCTGCTGTAATGGAATGGAGCCTCAGGGGCTTAACGTGCTGTAGAACCAGACTGTAAAAGGAACTTGGGAGTATTTTGTAGAGGGGGAAGTAGTGGGGAGAAATATGCTAAATAATGGCAGCTGTAAGGAAAAGGATGAAGAATACTTATTCTATTTAATCTTTATTTAAACTAGGCAAATCAGTTAAGAACAAATTCTAATTTTACAATGACGGACTACCCCCCGGCCAAACCCTCCCCTAACCCACACGACGCTGGGCCAATTGTGTGCCGCCCTATGGGACTCCCAATCACGGCCGGTTGTGATACAGCCCGGGATTGACCCAGGGTGTCTGTAGTGATGCCTCTTGCACTTAGATGCAGTGCCTTAGACCGCTGCGCCACTCAGGAGCCCCCCCGAGTGATGATGACGATGATGGATAGTGTAGTGATTTGTCATATAAATTAAAGAAATGTTTCTTCAGTATAGGACTGGTCGATGTTTTGGTCGATAGGCTGTTGGTAGACAGAGTTTTTTGGGGGTCGAGCAGTAGCAAATATATATTAAATTTTTTTATGGCACAAGATACAACTATCTGATTCATGCCCATATCAGAGAACTAATCCATTGTGGAGGCCGCGGGGACGTCTCAGTCCAAGAAGAAGAGGAGTGTGGCTAAGAAACACTACGTATATCTCTCTCCTGAATATGCGCTCTACCACCAATTTGTGCACATTCATTGTTTCATAACATCACTGTGTGAATTGTTTTGCATTTGATTGTTAGTGTCTATCAATTCCCCATTACATATATCATCGGTACTACATTCACCGTTAATTCCTAATCGACAATGTTTGTTTGGTTACGGTACATTTTTGTTAATTCATTCAATATATTATTATTCCATACTTTTACCGTTCTCATTGTCTTTTGTTTGGAGCGCTCCTGTCAATGTTGAGTAAGGACGCGCAGCTGATTACGCATAGAAGTAGGACTATAGGCTACCTTGCCTACGTGCAAATGTAGACATATACAGTGCATTCAGAATGTATTCAGGCCCCTTCCCTTTTTCCACATTTTGTTACGTTACAGCCTTATTCTAAAATGGATTAAATAAAATAAAAATCTCATTCATCTACACAAAATATCCCATAATGACAAAGCAAAAACAGGTTTTTAGAAAATGTTTGCTAATTTATTGAAAAAAAACCCCATAAATACCTTATTTACATAAGTATTCAGACCCTTTGCTATGAGACTTGAAATTGAGCTCAGGTGCATCCTGTTTCCATTGATCATCCTTGAGATGTTTCTACAACTTGATTGGAGTCCACCTGTGGTAAATTCAATTGATTGGACATGATTTGGAAAGGCAAACACCTGTCTATATAAGGTCCCACGGTTGACAGTGCATGTCAGAGCAAAAACCAGGCTATGAGGTTGAAGGAATTGTCCGTAGAGCTCCGAGACAGGATTGTCTGCAGGCACAGATCTGGGGAAGGGTACCAAAAATGTCTGCAGCATTGAAGGTCCCCAAGAACACAGTGGCCTCCATCATTCTTAAATGGAAGAACTTTAGGACCACCAAGACTCTTCCTAGAGCTGGCCATCCGGTCAAACTGGGCAATCAGGGGAGAAGGGCCTTGGTCAGGGAGGTGACCAAGAACCCAATGGTCACTCTGACAGAGTTCCTCTGTGCAGATGGGAGAACCTTCCAGAAGGACAACCATCTCTGCAGCACTCCACCAATCAGGCCTTTATGGTAGAGTGGCCAGACGGAAGCCACTCCTCAGTAAAAGGCACATGACAGCCCGCTTGGAATTTACCAAAAGGCACCTAAAGGACTCTCAGACCATGAGAAACAAGATTCTCTGATGAAGCCAAGATTAAACTCTTTGGCACCATCTCTACAGCAGCATACTATGGGGATGTTTTTTAGTAGCAGGGACAGGGAGACTAGTCAGGATCGAGGGAAAGATGAACAGAGCAAAGTACAGAGAGATCCTTGATGAAAATCTGCTCCAGAGTGCTCAGGAAGGTTCAATTCCAACAGGACAATGACCTTAAGCACACAGTCAAGACAACGCTGGAGTGGCTTCAGGACAAATCTCTGAATGTCCTTGAGTGGCCAAGCCAGAGCCCGGACTTGAAGCCAATCGAACATCTCTGGAGAGACGTGAAACTAGCTGTGCAGCGACGCTCCCCATCCAACCTGACAGATCTTGAGAGGATCTGCAGAGAAGAATGGGAATAACTCCCCAAATACAGGTGTGCCAAGCTTGTAGCGTCATACCCAAGAAGACTCCAGGCTGTAATCGCTGCTTCAACAAAGTACTGAGTAAAGGGTCTGAATACTTATGCCACTGGGTTTCTGTACAGCACTTTGAGATATCAGATGTAAGAAGGGCTATATAAATACATTTCATTTGATGTAAATGTAATATCTGTTTTTTATTTATAATACATTTGCAAAAATGTCTAAACCTGTTTCTGCTTTGTCATTATGTGCTATTGTGTGTAGATTGATCAGGGGGAAAAAACAATTGAATCAATTTTAGAATAAGGGTGTAATGTAACAAAATGTGGAAAAAGTCAAGGGTACTTTCCATATGCACTGTAAATGTGCCCATCTGGGAATCTGATAGTATTTCGGATTGGCTTAACACACCACCACTAATGAGTTGTGGAGCATTTCAAAGTAATGTTTTCTTCACCTCAAACAGTAAGTAAACAAAGTCTGTTTTTACATCCATTGAGAAGGACAATAGTTCCTCAATGTATTTGAAAAAATATTTCCAGCTCTCTCCTTTTCGATAACCACTCAGCGTGAAAGGGAACAATGTCATGCTCTGATCCAGTGGAAACACAAGCCTACCTGATGAGCTCTTATTCTTTGCTCAAATAGCCTACAGCCATGTTTGTCCCTAGCTCACTAGCGCGGTTAACTTGGTCGTGTCTACACTTGACACTTACATGCCACTTCTGCTATCAGAATTACGAAGCTCGCATTGCAAAGCTATCCTAACATTAGGCCTGTTTCCTCAAAGCTATAGTTATAGAATGCATGTTTCCTCAAAGCTATCCTAACAGTAGGCCTGTTTCCTCAAAGCTGTAGTTATAGAATGCATGTTTCCTCAAAGCTATCCTAACAGTAGGCCTGTTACCTCAAAGCTATCCTAACAGTAGGCCTGTTTCCTCAAAGCTATAGTTATAGAATGCATGTTTCCTCAAAGCTATCCTAACAGTAGGCCTGTTTTCCTCAAAGCTATCCTAACAGTAGGCCTGTTTTCTCAAAGCTATCCTAACAGTAGGCCTGTTTTCCTCAAATCTATCCTAACAGTAGGCCTGTTTTCCTCAAAGCTATCCTAACAGTAGGCCTGTTTTCCTCAAAGCTATCCTAACAGTAGACCTGTTTTCCTCAAAGCTATCCTAACAGTAGGCCTGTTTTCCTCAAAGCTATCCTAACAGTAGGCCTGTTACCTCAAAGCTATCCTAACAGTAGGCCTGTTTTCCTCAAAGCTATCCTAACAGTAGGCCTGCTTCCTCAAAGCTATAGTTATAGAATGCATGTTACCTCAAAGCTATCCTAACAGTAGGCCTGTTACCTCAAAGCTATCCTAACAGTAGGCCTGTTTCCTCAAAGCTATCCTAACAGTAGGCCTGTTTCCTCAAAGCTATCCTAACAGTAGGCCTGTTTTCCTCAAAGCTATCCTAACAGTAGGCCTGTTTCCTCAAAGCTATCCTAACAGTAGGCCTGTTTTCCTCAAAGCTATCCTAACAGTCGGCCTGTTTCCTCAAAGCTATCCTAACAGTAGGCCTGTTTTCCTCAAAGCTATCCTAACAGTAGGCATGTTTTCCTCAAAGCTATCCTAACAGTAGGCATGTTTTCCTCAAAGCTATCCTAACAGTAGGCCTGTTTCCTCAAAGCTATAGAATGCATGTTACCTCAAAGCTATCCTAACAGTAGGCCTGTTTCCTCAAAGCTATCCTAACAGTAGGCCTGTTTCCTCAAAGCTATCCTAACAGTAGGCCTGTTTCCTCAAAGCTATCCTAACAGTAGGCCTGTTACCTCAAAGGTTGTGTCTACACTTGACACTTACATGCGACTTCTGCGATCAGAATTTCGAAGCTTGCATTATAAAAAGACGGGTCAGGGGATGGTCAGGGGATGCATTGTGTGCGGATTTCTCCTCAGATCGGTAGAAATGGTAAGATAAATGTGTATTCCACATGAGAAAGGTTGCCGACTCCTCGTGTAGCCTATTACCAGCAACTTCAGGAGATTAACGGCAGAATCTGAGAAAGCCAGCAGGAGCAGGAGGAAGATAGTTGAGTTAGGATACATTTTTGTCTTCTGGTTATTTTGATCTCTAACTCCCTCTTGAGTCAATTGTGTCTTATTTCATCAAAACAGCGTGCTTAAAATATCAGACAAGTTCAGTGCAAATAGTTGATGTTATTAAAACACATAGGGTGTGTCTATAATGTATATGGAAAAATACACGCATTTCGATTGGTCGATAGAACAGACGACTTTCGGACGACCAAGATTTTTTTTTGTCGGAGACAGCCCTACTTCTGTAACTGTTAAATGTGCACACACACTCACAGACCTACAATATCTAGGCTAGTTTCTGTGTGAGGTATAGATGATAGTGGATATCAACCCAGCATTAAGGCTCAATCCTTGGCTGCCCTATGTGAGGCTATTTGTAGGGCACCAGACCATTATATTATTAGTTGCAGTAGGCAACAGTGTAATTGCGCTGCTGTTAGATACTGGCAGCAGATCACAGTCTATCACAGTAGCAACATCAACACACCACCATCCTATTGATGTTGCATATACACTTAGATTACTCCAATAGCCAAAAGGCTTGGTTTGGAGACCATGCCATGACATCTGAAATACCACTTATGAATCACTTAAAACATGTACATTTTACATCACAAACACATCATCTCATACAATCTAGAACGTAATGTCTTATGACAGCACTTATAAATGATACACTACATATACACTATAATGAATGGATGGGTGTTCCTGGTTTATAAACGATACACTACATATACACTATAATGAATGGATGGGTGTTCCTGGTTTGTAAACGATACACTACATATACACTATAATGAATGGATGGGTGTTCCTGGTTTATAAACGATACACTACATATACACTATAATGAATGGATGGGTGTTCCTGGTTTATAAACGATACACTACATATACACTATAATGAATGGATGGGTGTGTTCCTGGTTTATAAACGATACACTACATATACACTATAATGAATGGATGGGTGTTCCTGGTTTATAAACGATACACTACATATACACTATAATGAATGGATGGGTGTTCCTGGTTTATAAACGATACACTACATATACACTATAATGAATGGATGGGTGTTCCTGGCAGTGTGACTCTCCTGATAGTGTGGGTAGTTACGCATGCATGTTTGTGTGTGCCTGTGTGTTTGAATGTGTGTGTGTATATGTGTGTGTTTTAGTGTGTATATGTGTGTTGCACATGTTAAAGCGCGTGTGTGTGTGTGTGTGTGTGTGTGTGTGTGTGTGTGTGTGTGTGTGTGTGTGTGTGTGTGTGTGTGTCTGGCAGTGCGTCTTCAGCGTCCTCCCATAAATTGTGATTGTCACCAGACTTAAAAATCCAAATCTGTATCCCATTGGGCCCAGGAAGGGTTAGGGAAGGGTTTGAGAAGGGTTAGGGAAGGGTTAGAGAAGGGTTAGGGAAGGGTTTGAGAAAGGTTAGGAAAGGGTTAGGGAAGGGTTAGAGAAGGGTTAGGGAAGGGTTAGGGAAGGGTTAGGGAAGGGTTAGGGAAGGGTTAGGGAAGGGTTAGGGAAGGGTTTGAGAAAGGTTAGGAAAGGGTTAGGGAAGGGTTAGGGAAGGGTTAGAGAAGGGTTAGGAAAGGGTTAGGGAAGGGTTAGGGAAGGGTTAGAGAAGGGTTAGAGAAGGGTTAGGGAAGGGTTAGAGAAGGGTTAGAGAAGGGTTAGGGAAGGGTTAGAGAAGGGTTAGAGAAGGGTTAGGGAAGGGTTAGAGAAGGGTTAGAGAAGGGTTAGGGAAGTGTTTGAGAAGGGTTAGGGAAGGGTTAGAGAAGGGTTAGAGAAGGGTTAGGGAAGGGTTAGGGAAGGGTTGAAAGCTGCGCTGCTCCAATAAAACGCTCCGGCTGCAGCGTCTTATCAACATCAGCCACTGACTGTCAGCGTAGAGACACGGGGCGGGGACTTGGGGGGGGGACTGGGTTTAACACCACCTGATAAAAAATCAATAACCCAACTGGCTCTGACAGCTGTGCTCCAAGGTTGGGAGGGGGTAGTGTGTGTGTTTGCAGGGGGGGAAGGAGTATAACCTTGCTGTGGCGAGTCCCTTCACCCATCATCAGTTAGGCTATACTGTTAGCGGTAGGATTAGCGCTCTGGTTCCAATCAGCAGTCAAGCTACACGCTGTCTGTGCCACACACACACACGCTTTGACATGTGCAACACACACACACACACACGCCTAGCCTAGCCTAGCGGTTAGAGCGTTGGGCCAGTAACCGAAAGGTTGCTGGATCAAATCACCGAGCTGACAAGGTAAAAATCTGTTGTTCTACCCCTGAATAAGGCAGTTAACCCACTGTTCCCCGGGTGCCGAAGACGTGGATGTTGATTATGGCAGCCCCCCCACACCTCTCTGGTTCAGAGGGGTTGGGTTAAAGGCGGAAGACACATTTCAGTTGAATACATTCAGTTCTACAACTGACTAGGTATCCCCCTTTTCCCATAAACAATAATGCAGTTTAAATCGATGAGATTATGCCTAATCTCATCACGACCCTGATGGCATTACAACAATGGGACTGACAAGACTGTTGCCATGCAGGCTGGGTCTGTAGTGTGTGTTTTCAGTGTCGTGACTGGCTTCATGCATTGACACTCTTCACACTAAAAGGTGCACATTGATTGGTTTGAATAACAACACGAAATACAGGAATTAGTAACTCATTCATGGTTGACAACGGACTGTTGCAAGGTTCTCTTAGTTCACCTTGGTACCAGTGTGTGTGTGTGTGTATACATATTTTTATTAAACCTTTATTTAACTAGGCAAGTCAGTTAAGAACAAATTCTTATTTACAATGACGTCCTAGGAACAGTGGATTAACTGCCTTGTTTAGGAGGCAGAACGACAGATTTCTACCTTGTCAGCTCAGGGATTTGATCTAGCAACCTTTGGTTACTGGCCCCAACACTCTAAACACTCGGCTACCTGTCACCTCTACACTCTAACCACTAGACTACCTGTCACCTCTACACTCTAACCACTAGACTACCTGTCACCTCTACACTCTAACCACTAGACTACCTGTCACCTCTACACTCTAAACACTCGGCTACCTGTCACCTCTACACTCTAACCACTAGACTACCTGTCACCTCTACACTCTAACCACGCGGCTACCTGTCACCTCTACACTCTAACCACTAGACTACCTGTCACCTCCACACTCTAACCACTAGACTACCTGCCACCTCTACACTCTAACCACTAGACTACCTGCCACCTCTACACTCTAACCACTAGACTACCTGTCACCTCTACACTCTAACCACTCGGCTACCTGTCACCTCTACACTCTAACCACTAGACTACCTGTCACCTCTACACTCTAACCACGCGGCTACCTGTCACCTCTACACTCTAACCACTAGACTACCTGTCACCTCAAAACTCTAACCACTAGGCTACCTGTCAAAACCACACTCTAACCACTAGGCTACCTGTCGCCTCTACACTCTAACCACTAGGCTACCTGCCGCCTCTACACTCTAACCACTAGGCTACCTGTCACCTCTACACTCTAACCACTAGCCTGTTATGGCTAGGGGGCAGTATTTTCACGGCTGGATAAAAAACGTACCCGATTTAATCTGGTTACTACTCCTGCCCAGTAACTAGAATATGCATATAATTATTGGCTTTGGATAGAAAACACCCTAAAGTTTCTAAAACTGTTTGAATGGTGTCTGTGAGTATAACAGAACTCATATGGCAGGCAAAAACCTGAGAAGATTTCATGCAGGAAGTGGCCTGTCTGACAAGGTGTCGTTCTTCTTGTCTCTGTTTATTGAAGAGTGAGGATCTTAGCTGTCCCGTGACACTTCCTACGGCTGCCATCTCAGAAGGCGGCAAAACGCTGAATCGTGGCTTTGCAGGCTCTGGCTGAAACAAAGTAGCGCGTTTGGGTAGTGGCTGGTTACAGTACTGTGAGACTCAGGCTCATGCCCGCGTCGACCGAAAGCTTTGTTTTCTTTCCTCTGTTTAGCTAAATGGACATTCCCGGTCGGAATATTATCGCTTTTTTACGAGAAAAATGGCATAAAAATTGATTTTAAACAGCGGTTGACATGCTTCGAAGTACGGTAATGGAATATTTAGATTTTTTTGGTCACGAATTGCGCCATGCGCGCGACCCTTCTTTACCATTCGGATAGTGTCTGGGACGCACGAACAAAACGCCGCTATTCGGATATAACGATGGATTATTTTGGACCAAACCAACATTTGTTATTGAAGTAGCAGTCCTGGGAGTGCATTCTGACGAAGACAACAAAAGGTAATCAAACTTTTATAATAGTAAATCTGATATTGGTGAGTGCTAAACTTGCCGGGTGTCTAAATAGCTAGCCCTGTGATGCCGGGCTATCTACTGAGAATATTGCAAAATGTGCTTTCACCGAAAAGCTATTTTAAAATCGGACATATCGAGTGCATAGAGGAGTTCTGTATCTATAATTCTTAAAATAATTGTTATGCTTTTTGTGAACGTTTATCGTGAGTAATTTAGTAAATTGTTAGCAAATTCCCCGGAAGTTTGCGGGGGGTATGCTAGTTCTGAACGTCACATGCTAATGTAAAAAGCTGTTTTTTGATATAAATATGAACTTGATTGAACAAAACATGCATGTATTGTATAACATAATGTCCTAGGTGTGTCATCTGATGAAGATCATCAAAGGTTAGTGCTGCATTTAGCTGTCTTCTGGGTTTTTGTGACATTATATGCTAGCTTGAAAAATGGGTGTCTGATTATTTCTGGCTTGGTACTCTGCTGACATAATCTAATGTTTTGCTTTCGCTGTAAAGCCTTTTTGAAATCGGACAGTGTGGTTAGATAAAGGAGAGTCTTGTCTTTAAAATGCTGTGAAATAGTCATATGTTTGAAAAATTGAAGTTTTTGTATTTTTGAGGAATTTGTAATTCGCGCCACGCCCATCATTGGATATTGGAGCAGGTGTTCCGCTAGCGGAACGTCTAGATGTAAGAGGTTCTACCTGTCACTTCTACACTCTAACCACTAGACTGCCTGTCACCTCTACACTCTAACCACTAGGCTACCTGTCACCTCTACACTCTAACCACTAGACTACCTGTCACCTCTACACTCTAACCACTAGACTACCTGTCACCTCTACACTCTAACCACTAGACTACCTGTCACCTCTACACTCTAACCACTAGACTACCTGTCACCTCTACACTCTAACCACTAGACTACCTGTCACCTCTACACTCTAACCACTAGGCTACCTGCCGCCTCAACACTAACCACTAGGCAAGCTGCCACCTCTACACTCTAACCACTAGACTACCTGCCGCCTCTACACTCTAACCACTAGGCTACCTGCCGCCTCTACACTCTAACCACTAGACTACCTGCCGCCTCTACACTCTAACCACTAGACTACCTGTCACCTCTACACTCTAACCACTAGGCTACCTGTCGCCTCTACACTCTAACCACTAGGCTACCTGCCGCCTCTACACTCTAACCATTAGACTACCTGTCACCTCTACACTCTAACCACTAGACTACCTGTCACCTCTACACTCTAACCACTAGGCTACCTGTCACCTCTACACTCTAACCACTAGGCTACCTGTCACCTCTACACTCTAACCACTAGACTACCTGTCACCTCTACACTCTAACCACGCGGCTACCTGTCACCTCTACACTCTAAC